>NC_081558.1:47450573-47555254 GCF_022355385.1 Mustela nigripes
ATGGACATTGGGGAGGGTATGTGCTTTGGTGAGTGCTGTGAAGTGTGTAAACCTGGTAATTCACAGACCTGTACCCCTGGGGATAAAAATATATGTTTATAAAAAATAAAAAATTAAAAAAAAAAAGCATTGTTGCCATCTTAATTATGGTTGTTTTTAGTGAGTTCTTAATACTCCATTAAAGTTGACATTCCATAATTTAATTAATGATCCTCTATGGTTAGATACTTATCAAAATTTTTTAAGAAACACATATTTGGGGAAAAAAAGGAAACAAATATTGGAGAACCATATGGAATAAGCATCTTTATTCCAATGAATTTTTTCCTAGAGTAAGTTTTCTTGAGAGAAACTACTGATTCAGAGGGGTTTAACACTTACTGTCTTAATATTAAGTTGTTGTTTACTAGCTCTACTTTATTTTTAAAATTTTATTTTTTCAGTGTTCCAAGATTCATTGTTTATGTACCTTACCCAGTGCTCCATGCAATACGTGCCCTCCTCAGTACCCACCACCACGCTCACCTATCCCTCCACCTATGCCCCCTCCCTTCCAAAACCCTTAGTTTGTTTCTTAGAGTCCACAGTCTCTCATGGTTTATCTCCCCCTCTGATTTTCCCCCCTTCACTTTTCCTTTTCTTCTCCTAATGTCCTCCATGTTATTCCTTCTGTTCCACAAACAAGTGAAACAATATGGTAATTGACTTTCTCTGCTTAACTTATTTCACTCAGCATAATCTCCTCCAGTCCCATCCCCATTGATGCAAAAGTTGGGTAATCATCCTTTCTGATGGCTGTGTAATATTCCATTGCATATTTGGACCATATCTTCTTTATCCATTTGTCTGTTGAAGGGCATCTTGGCTCTTTCCATACTTTAGCGATTGTGGACATAGCTGCTATGAACATTGGGGTACGTGTGGCCCTTCTTTTCACTACATTTACTAGGTCTACTTTAAAAAAATTATAGTCACCTGATTATGGCAAAAGCAATAAGAATTCTTGAGTAATAGGATAGTTTTCTTGGGTAAGGTTTTGAGATTATGCCCAGTTTAAATGTTTTTTTTTTTTTTAAAGATTTTATTTATTTATTTGACAGATATCACAAGTAGGCATAGAGGCAGGCGGGGGCGTGTTGGGGGGGGAAGCAGGATTTCTGCTGAGCGGAGAGCCCGATGCAGGGCTTGATCCCAGGACCCTGGGATCATGACCTGAGCCGAAGGCTCAGGCTTTAACCCACTGAGCCACCCAGGCACCCCAGTCTGCCCAATTTAAAATAAAAACTCCCAGTTTCTTAACAGAGCCTTTGAGCCATGGAGGGGATTGTCCAGCAGCTATATGGCACATAATCCCACCTTGCTGAATGCAGTTAATTGAACATTTTGGGCACTAGACCCAACCTGAGCCTATCAGAATCCTTTCCTGGGAATTTGGGTTTGGACTAAGAGGAGAGATTCAGTTTCTCTGAGTGACTGAATCAGTAGAGTATATATGAAGGATTGGAGAAACAGAAGTCTTCAGAAAAAGAGAGAGAGAAAAAAAGGAGCAGGTGCATATAAAGAGTGAGATCAGATGTTGAGAGAGTATATGATTACTTTCAAGGCCATATTTCCAGTTCCTTCTTGAAGTCCCTGTAATTCTTAAAAAACTCTTCCATTTTTCTTGGTTAATTTGTGTTCTTTTCTACTATTTACAGCTGAGAGCCCTAGTTCATATAATGGAGGCATGTGGTACTGGTCCTATATGTAGGTAGAATCAATAACTTCTAACATGGTATGTCAGTGTCTGTTAATTACTGTGTTTTTCTCTGAATGAAATACTACCATTAGAAAAGAGAGAAGAAAAAAGTGTAAGTGACTTATTCTTCACCTACCATGTTCCAGATATTAAATAAAAAATTTATTTGAGGAAGGGGCGCCTGGGTGGCTCAGTGGGTTAAGCCACTGCCTTCGGCTCAGGTCATGATCTCAGGGTCCTGGGATCGAGTCCCGCATCGGGCTCTCTGCTCAGCAGGGAGCCTGCTTCCTCCTCTCTCTCTCTCTCTCTCTGCCTGCCTCTCTGCCTACTTGTAATCTCTGTCAAAATAAAATCTTAAAAAAAAATTTATTTGAGGAAGTGGTGATACAACATGGGAAGTTAAGGGCGTAGGAGAGGAATAAATGAAACCAGATGGGATTGGGAGGGAGACAAACTATAAGTGAGTCTTAATCTCACAAAACAATCTGAGGGTTGCTGGGGAAGGGCGATGGGAGAGAGGGGTGGGTTATGGACATTGGGGAGGATATGTGCTATGGTGAGTTCTGTGAAGTGTGTAAACCTGGTGATTCACAGACCTGTACCCTGGGGGATAAAAATATATGTTTATAAAAAAATAAAAAATAAAAAAAAATTTAAACTATCCAGTGATGCATTGTGGCGGAAGGCATTGGGGTATAAAGAGGTAAAGAACTTTTCTGAGTTTAGACAACATGTAAGAGGAACAACTTGAATGGCTTTCACAAGTTGTAGAGTTAATAGAAATTTCTGATGGTTTGCACTGATAGAGGCCCTTGGAACTTGATTACATCTGGAACTTGTGGTTATCTGAGTTTCTAGATTCCACCTTCTGTGTAAACTTCATTTTCTCTTCTGCTGAATATGAGCCTTTAGGGTCTCCAGATCAGATGATGAAACCCCCTTTTCCTTATTCTAAATGGAGTTCTCTCTTTGAAAGGAAATTATTTTAAGTATTTGTCACTTCTGCTTCCCCAAATTATCTTTTTTTAAAAATTTAATTTCTTTTCAGTGTAACAGAATTGTTTATGTACCACACCCAGTGCTCCATGCAATATGTGCCCTCCTTAATACCCACCACCAAGTTCCCCCAACCTCCGCCCCCACCCCTTCAAAACCCTCAGATTGTTTTTCAGAGAAGGAGGTTGAGGGAAATTGGAGGGGTAGATGAACCATGAGAGACTATGGACTCTGAAAAACAAAATTGAGTATCTTTGCCATGTCTTTACACCATTGCTTTAATTAACTTAAATCTCCATCAAATACTCCACTTTTTAAAACAGACAATTTCAAAAATACCTTGTATCATAACACATAGAAATCAATCATCACTTGGTTATCTTGTGTAGGCTCACCAGTACGTGAGTAAGCTTTAGTAAGCCTTGAGTCATCTGCTTATTTACCTTTCAAGCTCCAATATTATCCTCCTTTCCATTCTCCTCAATCACAGTTTAGTTCATATTCCATTTTCCATTATATTTCCTTAGTTTCTGTCAAAGAGTGCTTTGGCTAAAGTATCTTTAATTATTCAAGCATTCATTCATTCATCAGATATCAATTAAGTATGTAATATGTGCCCAGCTCTGTATTAGGTTCTGGATACAGCAGAACAAAACAGAAATAGCCCTGGTCTGATGAAGTTTACTGTCTAGTGGGATAAAGATTTATTAAATAAACACAATAATATAATACTTTGCTAGCATATACTTTTTGCGTGAAAGTTTTTGGTAAGTTCTTATACAGATACAGATACAGATACAGATATAGATACAGTTTGTAAGGATTGTCCAACCAGAAGTTTAAAGTCTTCTAAGGCTTGACTGCCTCTTCTTCACTTGGACATACTTGATTTCTAGCTGAAAACCTCTGTAAACTGCCTATGTACTCAGCTGCTTTTTTGGTTTGGGCTTCTTCTACCTTTTACCTTGTGTGATCACCTTGTTTCCACCAGTCTTGCCTGCCAGTCCTTGAAGAACCATCTCATATGCCATGGTCTTCTTGAAATCTTTCTAGATCTGAATGCAAAATGACGCCTTCCTCCTCTTGACCACTTATGTCTTTGCGTCTACTTAATGGCAGCTGCAGCGTTCCATGGGAACTGTCCCTGTTCTTTGACCAGACTGTGAAGGTTGGGAAGGTAGGAATGTCACCTGTATCAGGTTGTAGGAGGAAACAGATGGCCATTTTGATTAGGATAGTTTGATGCATGTTTATTTGAAGAGAAACCAATACCAGAGGTTTAAGAAGAGTGAAAAGAAGCCTCAAGAGATACTGAGGGAATGTGGGGCTAAAGAGTGAAGGTCTAACCCAGAGAAAGGAGCCAGGGGAATGCATTTCTTGCTTCTCATCTTCTGCTGGGTTTTCCAACTGGTTCAGCCCAGCCAGAAACCAGAGTGCATGGGAGTCTGTGAACACAATACACGTATTCAGCCTCTTTCAGAGAGCAGGGTTGAGGAGAGAAAGTGTTTCTGGAATAGAAAACAGAAGCAAATGAAAGACATCCATCCTTGCTCATCTTTTAAAACTTTGCTGTGCCTCACACTCCAGCCCGTCATATTTTCAGCACCAGTAAATAAATGTTTGAGGTTCTGTATTTTTTTGCTTTTTGTGTGTTTTGTGTCTGTGTAGGTTAAACCATTATGGAAATTTTTTGTCTTCCTTTCTAAATCTTTTATAAACATCTTTCTCCCTATACTGGATGATTCAAAGACTTGAGTGATGTATCAGTCATGAACCAAACTATTTGTTTTGATTTTAGATGTATGAAATATGCATATGTCTAGACATATCTACATCTCTCTATCTATAGATAGCTGTACAAAGATGTATTTATGAATATATGCATCTCTCTCTCTCTCCACACACACACACACACACACACACACACACACAATCATTTAATCCATGGAGAAGTGGTTGATAATAAGGAACAAGAAGAGGAAAATTAGTAGTCATGTATATTTAAAAAATCTTTAGTATATCTCGAATTTAAAGAACAGTGCTGGTAGATTTTTACATTTACACTGAAATAAAATATATGACATACTGCATGCCACAAGAGCAAGCAGAAGAGAAGCCTCAAAAAAAAAAAAATTCCTAGGGCTTAGATTTCAAATCCTAATTAGTTGTACTTGGAAAATTAGTTCCAAGTACAGATCTTGGCACTTCTAATTGTGAGCTGACATTGAACTCACTTTATTTTAGACTTTTAAAGCAGATTAAATTCATGTTAAATTAAGTTTTTCTTCTCTCCTGTTGCTGTCTGAACATAAATCTTTAAACAATTCATCAACACTGCCTCTCTGGCTTCTGGGAAAAGGGTCCATTCTCTCACCCCAGCAACCGACGGTTGGTTTTCATGAGCCTCCCAGTTTTCCACTGATGAAAATTTAAGCAGCTTAAATCTTTCCTACAAATTACCAGGTCATTTAAAAATAAATTGGGCTCATTTTAATCTAATTCCTAATGCACAACTGCCTGGGGAGTTATTTTCAGCTCCGTTTGTTGCAGTTTGCAATTATCATGCTCCTTTTAAAGAAAAGAAAAGTAACAGGACTATATTTTATGTGAATTACCAATGATCTTTCAGAGCAACTCATATTTAAGCTAAACAATGGGAGGCATGAAAGACAGAATGGGAAATGATACAGGTTTGGAAAGGCCCACCAGAAAAGAGAAGAATGAGGGACCGTCATCTAGGTGCTCATATATTACATTTTTGGGTCTGGAAGATCCAAAGACAACAATTAAGGTAAATAATTGAAAGGACTCGATGATTTTTGTAGATCTGCCAATTCTGATTCCATGACTCTGAAGACACCAGTCAAATTTTATTCGAAGATTCTGGTTTTGATAGGATAGGACTTGTGTGCTTAGTTACTGAAGTGAACAGTATAATTCAGTCATTGATTAAAACTAGAGGGAATTGCTTCGACTCACAAACCTCAGATGACAAAAATCAGAATTGATTTCTTACTTACTCAAGTTCTGTATATTAGAAGACTGTGGGAATTACAAAAGTCATTTCCACACCTCACATGGGAACGTCTGTCTCCAATACCCTGTGCAGTGTGCGTAGGTTCTAGTATCTAGAAGCACCTGCAAGGTGTAAATCAAAGATTGTGGGAATTCAAAGCAAGAAAAGATGTGGTCTGGTTTCAGAAGGAGGAGGCTGAGTATCGTCAGTAGCCTTCACAGCAGAGGGGGCTATTTGATGGGGAGGGGTATCAAATTTAAGAAGGTGAGTGAGGATATGAGTGCATTGGGCGTCTGGCTCAACAGTGGTAGGGGAGGGAGAATAAATGTTGGGTTTTGAGTTTGCTGGTAAAGGGTTTCAGACAGGGGGACTGGTGAATGATATGGTTGCGTTGCAGGTCAGTTAGGCCAGATGATGGAATGCTTGGCCGAGGCATGTGAATTTTCTGCTGTGGGCAGCAGGGAACCATTAAAATAATTTGAAGAATAAAATACTGGACCGGTAAAGACAAGCTTGGGAATCACTTTTATTCCTTTCTGAACAGATACCATAATGTTGTTTTGCCACTTTGGCATTTTAATGGCAACTTTAAATTTCCCTCTTCCCCCCAATTTAGAGTGAACAGAAGGAGCTGTACTTCTAAAATAATATTGACATATGAGCTAGCTTTCTACAAACATGAAAGAAGATAATTAGCAAACATATGTTGATTCAAATTTAGGTTAAAAACACTCACATGTATTTAAAAGTGGGTACCTTACCATTTGGATGGCAAATAGCTAATAAAAAAAAAAATCTCGTTCTATTTTGTTCAGGGTCTCCTAAAGCTAATAGAATTCTTCATACATATTTGAGATAATGATGACCATAATAATAATGATATTCTCCTAACCTAAGTGCTTTACATGCAGTATTTTTTAAATCCTCACACAACTCCATGAGGTAGGCTCTCTTATTATCCCTATTTCATGGACGAAGGGACTGAGGCACAGAAAACCCGAATATCATGAGGCCACACAAGTAATGAGTGGCAGAACAGGGATTTGACACAGGATTTTGGCTCCAGAATCCATGTTCCTAACCACTTTTTCAGGCTGCCTCGCCTAGCGTGGTAGCGACTATAATCTAAGCAATGGGAACAAAGAAATGGACACCTAAGAAGTACGATGATTTAAATGAGGTCTTCTAGAAACAGGAAAAATACAGGATTGCTAAATTTACTTTAGATTTGACATAATAGCCTCTGGAAATGAACGACCCTTCTTGTGTATTGCTGCAAACAGAAGCTTTTTTTTTTTTTTTTATCTTTAGCGACCATTGCTGACTTGAAAATTTGGCTAGAGCTAGATAAAGTGGATGTGTGGCAGGATGAATGGATAGTTAGAGGGTTTCGTGTACAGAAATCAGCACACATCAAGCTGGACAACCTTACTCAATGATAACAGTAACAAGAGAAGGATTTGTAAGATCCTTACCCAGGCCTGGAGTAGGTGTTCTCTTCAATGGTCTTACCATACTCCCCAAGGTCCAGCATGGCTTTTTTAAAAAACACATTGCTAGTCGTGTTTTTACTGCCTCTTCCTTTTTTTTTTTTTTTTTTGACCGTGTTTCTCAAGCTTCGTGCTTTTGACATTTTGAACCAGATAATTCTGTGTCAAAGGCTGCTCTTTCTGTATAATGCAGGATGTTTAGCTGCATCCCTGGCCCCTCCCACTTGATGACAATAGCATTACCCTAGCTTTGGTGACCATGCTGTGTCCAGACATCGCCAGTAGCCTGGGAACAGATCATTCCCAGGTGAGACAAACATTTTCTCTCTCTATTTGAAGCATAGACGGGGACTAGTTCCGCTCTCAGTCAGTACTCTTAAGCCCTAACTAGGGTGTACACATTCAGTCTAGAAGAGAGGTTGGTAACGTGGGGTCCAGGATCTCTGGATTTGCTCACTAGGGCCCACGAACACCTTGACATTTTGTGTCATTGTTCTGTGTATGTGACTTCTTCTCGTAAGAGTCATTAGTTTTCTGAACACTTTCAAAGAGGTTTTTGGTATATTAGACGATTGAGAGTGTTGTGAAGACATCTTGAGGCCGTGCAGTGGATCCCATATCATAGAATGTTATCTTGAGGAGACTTCTCTCCCTTTCTCCCTCCTACTTCCCCTCCCTCCTTCCCTTCCCTTTCCCTCCTTCCTCCACCCCTACAACTTAGTTTAACATATACTGGCCAGAATACTAGTATTATGCAGGCATAGTTTCCTAAGGATCAGTCTTGTCCCCAAGGCAGGCTTCAATGAGGAGGGTGTTGCTAAAGGAACAACTTGGGGTAGGGCATGTTCTCTAGGCCAGGGGTGGGGGAAGGTGGGCACTGGTGCTCTGATGGTGTGGGCAGGTGAGTTAGTGCTTGTTGCCTCATGGGGTGAAGATTAGGTCCTTCATCTTGGATGCTATCCTCCTATGGTCTTATGAGCCATCTTCCTACTGGGAGAGGAAATCCTGTTTGAGAATGGAACCAACTTAGGGGAAAAAAATGGGGAGAAGATAGAGAAGAGGTCCCAGTGACCTCATTTCATCCTATGTGCTGTGTCTGAAGCAAATCCTACCCTTAGTTGTAGGTAATAGAAGCTGATAATTTCTGTTGGTACTTACCCAGTTGGGATTTGGCTTTCTGTCATTTACCATGAAAATGTTTCTTTCTTTTATTTTTTTTTCTTTAAAGATTTTATTTATTTATTTGACAGAGAGACAGAGGCCACAAGTAGGCAGAGAGGCAGACACAGAGAGCTGGGAAGCAGGCTCCCCGCTGAGCAGAGAGCCCAATGTGGGGGGTCAGTCGCAGGACCCAGAGACCATGACCCAAGCCAAAGGCAGAGGCTTAAACCACTGAGCCACCCAGGTGCCCCACCACGAAAACATTTCTTATGGATCCACTACTAATCTGCCAGTTGGGCTGAGGCCATAATCTTATTTTGATTGTTTTAAATCCAGCTGATCCTTCTTTCTCTTGAGAAGGAATACATGACAATGAGGTCTGATAGACCTGAGTTCAACTTCTTATTGTTCTATTCATTAGTTATATTATCTAGGGAAAGATACTTAGCCCTCAGAACCTCAGTTTCTTTATGTATAAAATAGGAGTCATCTTACTCATAGAATTGTGAAGAACATTAAATAGAATGATACTACAATGTTTAATAAAGAGTTTATTCTTTTTCCCATTCATTTGAATCTGGGCCTCTATTTTTTCCTTTAATATCCATTTCACGACTTTTCTCCATGTATGAAAATAAAAATAAATAGGCACAATTCTAAAAAAGAAAAAGTCCACTTTTAAGTGATCACATATAAATATTCATGTAGTTTCATGTGAGCCTCTGAACAAATTGTGAGACTGCAGTAGATAGCCCCATTTTATAGCTGCGGAGGGAGAGTGAGTCAAACGTCCTTAGTCCATAGCTAGGAAGTGCCAGAGCTGGGGCTCAGATTTAGGGGCTCTGAGAATTCTATTTTTATTTTTCACTCTCCATGAGCTCTCCCAAATCAGATAGGAAGAGAAGACCTATGTGATGAAAAATGCCTGAGACAGGCTTCTATCATCCAGAAAGGACAAGTGAAAAAAATCAGCCTGAGTGTTGGAAATTAGACAGGAAGTTTGAAAAGTCGGAATTACAGTGGTGTCTCCGATGTGTTTGCAACCCTCTGGGAAAAGAGCACAAAGGGAAAGATTATTCCATATTAAAATTCTTCTGATATTAAGTGGGGAGAAAGAACAAGAGAACTTCCTCTCACTTTTGTCACTTTAGAAGGATTACTTTTAATTCCATGTGGTTGAATAACTGGGCTAAAACCCCAGGTGAGATATAGGCTCCGCAGCCTCCAGATGACCGTCTCTTGGGATCTTCGAGAAGTCACCACACCTGGCTGTTGCTCTTTCTTTCTTCTGGCTTTCCACTCTCCAGATGTAAGCTACTCTATAGGATTCAGAGAAAATACCTAACTGGGATATAACTTTCTATATGGATTGTAAAGATCCCATCTTTTCTATAGGAATTTGTAACTATACAATTATTGAGGGCAGTTTTCCAGCTCTGTTTTGTTATGGTGGGGAAAAAAAGGCATGCATGCAGAATTGCCTGTGCTATCAGACCCAGACCTATTGGGAGGGTAGGTAGGTAGTTTCCCTGGCAACGTTACTGACCTGAAAGTGTAGTCCTCTGCTCATTTTTACAGTCCTACGCAACACTGTTAGGAGACCTAGAGATGCAGGATAGTTAAGCCCAGAATAAAATTGGAAGCATTATTGCATTTGCTTCAAAATAGAGGTTGAGAAATCCAACAGGATTCACAGCACTCCATTCATTAATATTTTCAACACCTTCTCATCTATTTCCTATTCTATTTCAGAAAACCATGGTTATCACACTAGAGTGTGAATTCATAAATGGCAAGGATTTCTATGCCAGACACATACTTTCCAATATTTTTTTAAATCTGTGGGCTTTATTCACAAACATTCAGCATTTTCATTTTTCCTAGCAAAATCTGTGTAACTCAAGGTGGGGGAAGTAAAGTATCAGTGATTGCTGCCTCAGAATATCATTTCAATTTAATCTTCAAGTCATCCCAAGCTCAGTCCCATCTTTCTGGACTGGCCATAGCAAAGATTTAAAAGTTTGAAAACACAATGAGACCCTACCTTTTTTCTTCCAAATCTGATGACTTTGACATTTGGGCTGCCATTTTGATGAACTCTTCATTATAAATCTTGACTAGGAACCCAGAATGTGGCTATTGTTAATTCTGGCCCAAATCTGTGTTTGAGGAATGCCTTCCAGGCAACTTTATTTAATTACCAGGGCACGGTAATGTATTTCTATTCCTATGATTTACAATATTGCTATTTTTGTATATAGAGGCTAATGATGGTTTCCAAGGGCACATGCAGAGCTATTTTATTTGACTTCCAGAAGCTTGTCAAATTTGAGAAGAATATTCTGTGTCCTTGAAGTCTGCCTTTTGGGGAAGGGAAGTTGAAATTCTCATATTTTCTGAAAAGGCTGTGTTGAATCAGCTAGGGAGATGATCAGGCTGTGTTGAATCATTTAGGGAGATGATCATGGGCCACATGGCCTAGACATAGAGGATCTAATCCCTGTTCTTCCTTGTTGACTCCTTGGTAACTGACAAACCTAAAGCTAGAGAAAACCGCAGTTACCACAGATGGTACTCCTCTGTTTGCTGTGTCTCTGACTCCCAGATGTGTTGTGGGTACCCATCTTGAGCTATGTCTGCAGAATGTCTATACCAAATTTTATTTAATTGAATAGATGAAGTAAAACACCAAGCAGGGGGTAGGTTCAGCAGCTTCCAGATCACAGTCTACTGGCATCTCATGGAAGTCATAAACCCTTGCTGTTCATGTTTCTTTTTTCCTCGCTCTCCCCCACTCTACATGTGAAAACTATAAAATTCTGAGAAAATATCTGGCAGGTGGATATAATGTCCTGTATGGATTATAAAGACCCCCCCCTTTTTTTTAGATCCATCTTTTCTACAAGACTCAACAAATATAAAATTTTTGAGGGAATATATGTCTTAAACAATGATAGAATCTTCGATCTGATCCGTAGTGTTTGGTGAGAAATTTGATCAATATTGGATTGGGCAGGGCCTGGCTTTTGACATTATAAAGTAACATAAAACACAACCCTTCTTCTCAGTGTGCTGATAAACAAGTGGTGGTGGTGGGGACATTCCAAGAACTGAGGGCCAGGAATACCTGATGGTTTAATGGGTATGAGTTGTGTGAAGCAAAGACCATATAAAGGGAAATACTGGGAAGTAGGGGTGGTAAGTTAGTTTGGGGTTGAGTTTCAGAAGGCCTTGGATGAAAAATAAGTTAGGCATTCATTTCTATAGGTATTAGGGAGTTTGGTGGCATTTACAGCATCCATGTAGTATTTTGGGAAGATTCATGAGGTCAGGGAGACTTCCTACTTTGGTGCTCACCTTGCATAGAGACTGGCACATAGTAGAAATGTGAATACTAGGGGAACATGTGAATGAATGAAACTGTATTGTAGATGAAATAGGAGATTAGGTAGGTTTTTAACATTCTGGGGATGAGATGAAGGCCTGGACTTGTGTGGAAGCAACCAGAGTGGAATTGCCTGGGACACGTAGAAGAGGCAGGAATTGGTGATATGATGTGGAAGTGATGCAGAGGGAGGAACCAAGAAATAAGCACATGAAAGAATGAAGTGGTCTAAGGTTGAGAACCAGGTTAGAAGATTGTGTTACCCCATTTTACGGAAATGGAGACTTTAAGAAGAAGACCATATTTGGGCTTAGACATGTGATGTTTTAGTCTATGATTCTGTTGACAAGCTGACATAGACAGGATTAGTGGTCAGGTGAAGACTTGCCTGAATGTGGGGTCCTCTGAAGCCTCATATTGGTTGATGTCAGGAGGTTGTAGTCAATACACTTGACTGAAACTTGCTATTCTGTGGCAACACTCAGTCCTAATGGGAATAAGATAAATGTGTAAGAACAGTAAGGCCTGTGCATATTGATGAGGTGTGTAGATTTTGCATAGACCGAGAGAAAATGTAGCAATACCCCTTCCTGACTTTAGACTATATAGACATTACCTTTTCAGGGCAAAGTACGGTAGCAGAAAGTTGGAATCTTATATATCTGCATTTAAATTCCAATGTTACCATTTCCTGTGCTTTCTAAGGATTAGGATAACCTAGTGGTTAAAGGCATGAACTCCAGAACTGAACCAACTGGGTGCAAATCCTGGCTTTATCACTTAGTAGTTGTGTGACTCTACACTAGTTAAACTCTCTGTGCCTCTATTTTCTAATCTCTAAAATTGGGATAGAAGTAGAACCCATTACATAGGGTAGTATCAAGGATCATTTGAGTTACTCTAAGTAAAATACGAGGGCTTTGTAAGTACTAGGTGATAATAATCATCATCTTTATTTAGGGGGGTCACTAGTTTGAATCATGTTTAGCATCTAGAGGATTCAGTATCGTGATCTGTAAAGGTGAAGTTGATAAGCTGAAAAGAAATCTGCTGCCCTTTTTTTCCCAAAAGTGATATGCGTTCCATTTTAAGTGGGCTCTGGTTTTTGCTTCATATGTTTACTTGATGTCTTCATGGCTTATTATACTTTACCTTTTGATAATCCATTTCTTTTCTTCAGGCTCACTGCTACTAAGGCAGTATCCAGATGAAATAGAAGTTTTGACACCTCTAATGTGAATCCTCTGTCCCCAATGTGTTAGGTTCGTTCACTTGCAACTGATAGAAAAAAAAAAAATCAAGCAAACATTACCAAGAGCTCATGCTGCTGAGAAGTCTGGGGGTCATTTTACCTCTTGGTATGACTGGATCTGGAAGATCAAATACTGTCATTGGAACTCCATCTCTTTCTTCCTTTTTTGCCTCTTTCTGCTCTATGGGGATTTCTAGATGAAATATATACCTTAGAATACCTGTTTATGAGCTCAAGGAAGGGATTTGAACTATCTCTACTTTGGTGACAAGCTCCACTCCTTAATCAACCATTTTATTCAGAGTAATGCTTTGCTGTGCTTGGCCTGACCTGGGTTACATGCCACTTTTATGGACAGGACCCAAGTATGTAGTCAGGAAAAGTCAAACAAAGGCTCCTGGGAGGTCTGGAAAGATACCTACTCTAATCGATCATATCCACTTTGTTATCTACAAGTGTAGGCTGGGAATGTTTCCCTCCCTGTGGTTGAATACAGAAACCACAACGACATTGCTCTTTCTTTTTATTCTTTCTGGTTTGGTTTCTTGTCAGTTAAAACAAAAATGATGCAATATCTTCTAAAAGTCAGTGTACCTGGAATAGTAAAAGGAATACCAGGTGTGGTTTGAGTTAGTCCCTGGGGCTTGGATGTCCAGGAACATTTGAAACCTTAGGCTGGTTGAAAGTTCCTGGAAACAGGCTGTAGATCGCTTTCTCTAACTTTTCCAGGAAACGTGCAGATCAACAAATTAATCTTCCTGGCTACTTTAATATCCTCATGTCTGAGGATTAAATGCTTCCCAACAATGCTTAATTTTAATTAATTTTAATTTTTCATGCATAATTCCAAAACAGCGATAGTTTCTGTTTTAATTCTAAGTAATTAAAGCTGTTCCTTCTACTCCCCTTCTGTTCCCCCTCTTCCTCTTCTTCCTCCTCCTTGTACACTGGGTAAGCAGTGTTAATGTTGGTAATACTGTGTTGCTTTGAGCACATGGTTCTGGTCACCCTAAATTCTCCCTGATCTCATTCTTTGTTCTGGATTTCAGATCCTCTGTGTCTAATGTATTATTCACTGTATGATTCTCACAGAATAAGATGTATTATTTACAAAGTTGTAGGATTTTTGAGATTCCACAAGGTTTCTTGTGAATTTGTAAAGAGCAGGCTTGGCTAGACTGGCTTGCTGCCAGACCACTTGAAACCAGCATCCTGATATAAGGACTTCTTTATCCTCTGGATGATGCTTTGTTTCTAATCCTTGCATATTCCAGCAAGAGATATTTTGATGCTTTGTATGTTAATATGACCTATCAATTCTATCCCTCTGTAATTTCCAGAATTTATAGAATCAATGACATTCGGCTCTAAGCATCATCATAAACTAAATCAAGGACTATGTACAGTCCCTGGTATTTGTTTGGTTGAACTCATTCTCCAGAAAAGCATACAAGAGTGGGTTTACCACTGGAGGGCAGTAGGGTGATGCAACCCAGAGCGGAGAGTCTGTGGGCATTTCTGTTTGTCTTACCTTGTGAAAAAATTGGTTTTACAACTTTTTAAAAAAGGCTTTTATCCTTTGTCACTGGACTATGCTGAGCTCAGACAGGCTAAGATGCTGCTCTTTCTAATTCCAATAATGCTTTTGATTTCTGTAGCTTGTGGTGTGCAGGTAAATGCTTAACAACCAATTCTGGGGGTTCGGGAGAAGAGGGAGAAGCCCTGATTTGCAGCATTTGCTATTTTCTGTGGTATAAATACTTGCATTGTGTCTGATTTGAAACTACTGATTTGATGTCAGTGAGTGTGGTGTTAAGAAGAGATGCATACAAATGGGCTCATAGAAGGCAGCTCTAGCATACCCCGACCAGCTGTGGTCACCTGTCATTTAGAGTCTATGCTGTTAGTTTTGTGTTTATTTTTAATTTTATTTTAAATTTTTATTTTATTTATTTATTTTTATTATGTTAGTCACTATAACATACATCATTACTTTTTGATGTAGTGTTCCAAGAGTCATTGTTTATGTATAACACTCAGTGCTCTGTGCGATGGCTTAACTCTTTCTTAACAATCTGAAAAACAGAGAATGCATACCTGATAATTTTGGTCTCTCCGACATGGCGCCCAGCACAGTGCCTTAGACATGTTAACTTTTTTGATAAAAATTTTCTGTAGAAGGATAACATGGATACAAAGCAATGATGAAATTATCAGTGAATTAACAATTGAATTATAATGAAACGTTAGAATTATAGTGTGGCCAGCGCCTAGTTCAAGAAATAGTATGTCACCAGCATCCCAGAAGCCCCCATGTACCTCCTGCAGTCATTAACTTCCTTCTGTCCTGAGTTCTACGTCCATAGATTTGTTTCACCTATTTTTTTTTTTTTGCAATTTCATAAAAATGCAGCCAAATAGTACCCAGTCTGTTATGTCTGGCTTCTTTCACTACTCATCGTGTTGTTTGATTTATTCATTTGGTTATAGATACTTGGATTTCAGTGAAACTGCTGTATATAGCATTTTACTGCATGAATATACTACAATTTATTATGCCTTCTGCTTTTTCTTTAATTGAGATTGTTTTTTAATTGAGGTGTAATTGACATAACATAGTAGTTTCAGGTGTGTAAAGTAATGGTTCAATATTGTATATATGGTAAATTGATTACCACAATAAATCCAGTTAACATCCATCACCACACACTGTTGCAAATCTTTTTTTCTTGTGATGAGAGCTTTCAAGATTCATTCTCCTCATTGTTTTCAAATATGCAGTACAGTATTACTGTACATTAGTCACCATGCTATACATTATACATGTATAATAGTCACCATGCTATACATTACATCTCCTGACTTACTCACTTTATAACTGGAAGTTTCTTCTATTTGAAACTCTTCCCTCATTTGCTCACATCCCAACTTCCTACCTCAGGCAGTCACCTCTCTATATCACTAAGCTTGAGTTTTTTTGTTTTTTATTTTTTGGGGTTTTTTGGGGGATGTGTGTGTGTGTGTGTGTGTGTGTGTATATGTGTGTGTTAAAATTCAACATGTAAGTGAAATCTTATGATCTTTATCTTTTTCTGTCTGACTTCGTTCACTTAACAAAATGCCCCCAAGTTTTGTCCATGTTGTCACAAATGACAAAATTTCATTTTTTATGGCTGAGTAATATTCTTCTGTGTGTGTCTGTGTGGTTGTATGTATCTATAGATCTCACATTTCCTTTTATCACTCATCAAATGATGGACATTTAGGTTGTTTCTATATGTTACCTATTATAAATAACACTGCAGAGAACATAGGGGTGCATATATCTTTTCAAATTAGTGTTTTGTTTTCTTCCAATAAAAGTCTAGAAGTGGAATTGCTGGATCATTTGGTAGTTCTATTTTTAATTTTTTGAGGTACCTCCATACTCTTTTCCATGGTAGCTTTGCTAATTTACATTCCTACCAAAGTGCACAAAGTTTCCCTTTCCTTTACATCTTTGCTAGCACTGATTATTTGTTGTCTTTTTGATAATAGCCATGGGAGGTAATGTCTCATTATGGTTTTGGTTTCCATTTCCCTGATGATTAATGATGTTGATTGTCTTTTCGTGTATCTGTTGGCCATCTGTTGTATTCTTTGGAAAAAATATTTATTCAGATTCTCTGTTTATTTATAAATAGAATTATTTCTTTCTTTGCTATTGAGTTGTAAGTGCTTTATATATTTTGGATATTAATCCTTATCAGATAAAATACTTAGAAAAATATTCTCCTATTCAGTAGGTTGCCTTATTTTGTTGATGATTTCCTTTGCTATGGAGAAGTTTTTCATTTGATGCAGTCTTATTTGTTTAGTTTTTGCTTGTGTTGCCTTTGCTTTTGGTGTCAAATCAAATCATCCATAACATTGATATCAAAGAGTTTACCACCTGTATTTTCTTCCAGGAGTTTTATGGTTTCAGGTCTTTTATTCAAATCTTTGATCCATTTTGAGTTTTTTTTGTGTATTTTTAATTCTTGTTTTAAGACAAAAATGTAGTTTCATTCCTTTGCATTTGTGTATCCAATTTACCCAACACCATTTATTGAAGAGACTTGTTATTTTACTCATTGTATATTATTGGCTCCTTTGTGGTACATTAATTGACCATATGTGGATAGTTTATTTCTGGGCTTTCTAGTCTATCCCATCGATGTGTCTATCTGTTGTTGTTGTTGTTGCTTTTATTAAGATCTTATTTATTTGAGAGAGAGAGAGAGCATAAGCAGGTGGAGGGGCAGACTGGAGAGGGAGAAGCAGACTCCTTACTGAGCAAGGAGCCCCATAGGAGACTCAATCCAGGGACTCTGGGATTAAGACCTGAGCTGAAGGCAGACACCCAACTGACTGAGCCACTGAGGCACCCCCTATGTATCTCTGTTTATGCCAATACAGAAACTCTTTTATTACAATGATTTTGTGATAGGGTGTGAAATTAGGGAACATGATGCTTTCTTCCATTTTGTTCTTTCCCAAAACTGGGTACCCTGTTGAGGGTGATTTTTGGTTCCATACAAATTTTAAAACTGTTTGTTATATTTATGTGAAAAATGCCACTGGACTTTTGATAGAGATGACTTTGAATCTGTAGATTGCTTTGGTGTATAAACATTTTGACAATATCAATTGTTTCCATTAACACAATATTTTTCCATTTATTTATGTCTTTTAAATTTTTTCATTAATGTATTTTAATCTTTAATGTATAGTTCTTACTTAGATTTATTCCTAGGCATTTTATTTTTTGATACAATTGTAAACTGGATTTTTAAAATTGTTTTTCTTATGGTTTGTTTTTGGTGTATAGAAATACAAAATTTTTTGTATATTGGTGTTGTACCCTGCACTTTCCTAAATTTGTTTATTCTAATAGTTTTTTGGAGGAGTCTTTAGGGTTTTCTATATGTAGATATTGTCATCTTCAAATAATGAGAGTTTTACTTCTTTTCAATTTGGATGCCTTTTAGTTCTTTTTATTTAATTCTTCTGGGTTGTACTTTCAATACTATATTGAGTAGGAGTATCAAGAGTAGGTATTTGTGTCTTGTTCCTGATCTTAGAGGAAAAGTTTTTGGCTTTTCATCACTAAGTATGATGTTGGCTGTTAGTTTGTCATATATGGTCTTTACTATGTGGAGGTACATTTCTTCTATATCCACTTTGTTGAGAGTCCTTTTCATAAATGGATGTTGAATATTGTCAAATGCATTTTCTGCACCTTTTGAAATGATTGTGACTCTTATCTTTCATTTTTTTAATATAGTATATTACACTGATTAATTTGCATGTATGGAACCAACCTTGCAAAGCTAGAATAAACCCCACTTGATCATGGTCTATGATCCTTCTAATGTATTGTTAAATTGGATTTGCCAATATTTTGTTGAGCGTCTTTGCATCTGTGTTCTTCAGAAATACTGGCCTGTAGTATTCTTCTTCTTTTTTTTTTTTTTGTAATTTTTTCCCCAGTGTTCCAAAATTCATTGTTTATGCACCACACCCAGTGCTCCATGCAATACGTGCCCTCCTTAATACCAACTACCAGGCTCACCTAACCCCCCACCCCCATCCCCTCCAAAACCCTCAGTCTGTTTCTCAGAGTCCACAGTCTCTCATGGTTCATCTCCCCCTCCGATTTCCCCCAACTTACTTCTCTCCATCTCCCAGTGTTCTCAATGTTATTCCTTATGCTCCACAAGTAAATGAAACCATATGATAATTGACTCTCTGCTTGACTTAGTTCACCTAACTTGGGGGCCGGGGGCAGAGAGTGGGAGGGGAAGGGTTGGGAGGGAAAAGATATGAAGAGCACTTCCTGCGGGAGACTGTACCTGGTTTGAGACCTAGAAAATGAGATAGGGAGGGAGCATTTTTCAGGCTGAGGGAATAGCATGTGCCATGAACCAGAGAAGGTAGAGGTGGGTCAATGAAATAGAGGAATGGGAGATGATTTTCACAGTATAGTTAAAGCCTAGTGTGGACAGGGTAATAAACGGTGAATAAAGGTGAATAAACACAAGACTGAAAAGGAAGTTAGAATCAGATCATGGAGAGATTTTGTACTCTTTCACAAAAACCATGATAAAATTTGAACATTTTAAGCAAAATTGGCTAATGCATTCTCCAGTTTTGGTGAATGGAGCAGATGGAGACTTCTGGCATAATCAAGGAGGGGCCTAAAATCTTGACCTTGGGAATAACATTTTCGGACCACATCTAGAAACTAGGATCAATGATCAGAATTTTGATATTATTGTGTCCTGATAAACCAGGTCTCTTGTGGACAAAGGAAGAGAGGTGTAAGCTCTAGTTTTATTGTTGGCTGGTTTCCACAGTGTAAATATTCCTAACCAGTGTGCCAGTGTGTTCAGTTGCTGAAACTTTAACAATCGGCTTTTGCAAGCCATATGAGCCTACCTCAGTACCACTAGCTTTGCCACCAGGTTTACTCAAGGACAGAGCTCCTGAAGATTGCATTAGAGATCCTTAACCAGTAGCTCTTGAACTTTACCACACATCACTATAACCAAGGGCACCTGTTCAAGCAGAGTTGCTGGGACCCATCCCCAAAGTTCAGTTCATTGCATCTGGGGTGGGGTCTTAAAGTTTGCATTTCTCACAGGTCTGTAGGTGATAAATCTGGGGACCATGCTTTGAGGACCATTACCTTCAAATCAGCCTTTTGTTCCTGTTCCTCGACGAGATTATTTCCAGATTTTTATGGAGGGGATGAGCCTGTAGAATATTGTTCCCTTTGTATGGATAAGAAGGAAATGACACAGAGTTTCATGTTAGTCATGAAAGAGAAGACATTAATGGCAACATCATGCTATAGAAGGAACCAATATTTAAACCAAGAATATTTGGATCGAGTATTGCCTTTGTTGGATAGACATAAGTGGGTTTTTCTGACTGAATTGCAGATGATTCTCCTAACTACAAAATAGGGATTCAGATACCTATGTGATGGGTTTGTTATAATGATCATGTGAAGCAAATTATCAACTATTGTTCCTCACAGCAAACTATCATTTATAACCACAAACGGCTATACAGATGTTAGCTATTGTTCCAGAGATGATCAAGTCCAAAGCTAAAGCTCAGAGAGGTAAAACGATTACATAGCTAGAAGCAAGGCCTGCTCATTTTCAATTTAGTGGACTTTCTCTTACATTAGTGGTTTTCAAATATTTCTTTTAGCCAAGGGACCTTTTCTTTGAATGGAACCCTGGTAGGAAGAGCAATATAGGAAATGATGAAAGAGGAGGTGGTCTTATTAAAGTAGCAGAAGGTCACAAGGCCTGTAGCGCTGCCGCAGTGCCCCTGAAGTCTTGAGGGGTCAGAGTCGAGTGTGGAAACCTGAGTGCTCGCCTGCAGTTTTCTGGAAGCAATGTCTGAATGAGGCAACAGTAAGCAGGAATGGGCAAGTTCGGCACCTGTGGGCCTCCTGTTGGCAGCACACGAGTATCACCTGATGGAGCTTTGAAAAGTTCCATTGCTTAGGCTACACCCCACACCAACTCTATCAGAAAACCTGGAGCATGAACAGTTGTCTACACCTGTAAGTTCCCTAGGGGATTTTAGTGTGCAGCTCAGGTTGATAACCAACCATACACCAGTGGTTCTCAAAGTGTGATCCCCAGACCACCAGCATCAGCCTTGCTTGGAGCTTGTTAGAAATGCAAATGTTTAGCCTCCGCCCCAAACTCTGCATCAGAAGACTCTGGGGTTAGGGCCTAGACATCTGTGTTTGAACAAGCTCTGCAGCTTTAGCAGCTCTAGGCCTGGTAAAGACCCACTACAGTTGTTTCTGAAATCAGAGGCCACTTCTGTTATCTGACAAAGTAGAGATACAGATGGCTGATTGTGTTCTCAGTATTGTCTAGTGTAACACCTGGTTGAGTATATGTATGTGTGTGTGTTTAATTTTTACAATTGGGGAGAATAAAGTGATACATATATTTGTAATGTGTATTTGTTATTTTTGTTGATTTTGTTTCTCAGTTTAACTGGAATTCCTGTGAGGAAATTAGAAAGTGAGGGAGATTTTGCATGTCAGGAAAGAAAGGAACAGGGCTAGATTTGGGAGAGACAAAGGAACCATGGGGGAAGATGTGGAATGCTGGATCTGGGGAAGAAGGAGAAATAGAGGCCACTCTAACTGTAAGTAAGAAAAAAAATCCATGTAGAAAATGGTGAGTGTACCAGAACTAACGTGGGCCAAGAGCCTAATGGTCCCCAGTCATGTGCCTTAATTTACCGTATGGCTGACATGAGTTCATCAGTTCCCTGTCTCAGTTTTCTCGTTCAACCAGATTTTTCTGCTAGGTTACCTAATGGTTCCGTGGGTTCCCTTCCCAGTACGGACTACAGGTTGTAATTACTCTTTTGGTGTGTGAGTTTGCAGTTATTACATATACAGACCATAAACTCCGTATCACAGCCAGTGTCCAAGTTGGCCCCCGGAGATTCCAACCTTCTTGCAATCCAGTCTGTGCATCGTCCCCTCCCACAGTGACTAGGCCTAACCTTTATGACCAATAGAGTGTTGTGAAAGTGACAGATTGTGACTTCGGAGGTTAGTTCGGTGGCTTGCCCTTTTGTGTATCACTCTGTCACGTTGTGAGAATGCTGAAGCAGCCCCAGAGAAGAATCTGTGTTGTAAGAGCTCCTGACACGTTCTGGAATAAAATTGCCCTGTGAATGAGCTGTACTGGAATCAGATCTCCCAGTCCCAGTCTAGCTTTCAGCTAGGTGCAGATGTGGCCGACATCTTGACTAGAAACTCAGGAGAAGCCCAAATCAGAACTGCCCAGCTAAAATACTCCTGAGTTATTTACCTGAAAAGAGTGTAAGACAACAAAATGTCATTGTTGTTATTTTACTGTTACTGTTATTATTAGCTGCTGAGTTTAGAAACTAATGCACTCAAGGAAGGTGGGGTTACTGTGTTTTGCTCTCTACTGCTTCCTCAGAACTTAGCACAGTGCTTAGCTTACATTGTAAGTTCACTACATACTGTTTCAGCATTTGAATGTTTTCTCCCTCCCCCCATTTCACACGCACATAAACCCATTCTCTCTCCAGAAACCCACCTCTCTCCAGTTTGGCTCACCTTATCCTCAGTAGGCTTTGTGCTTCTCCATCATGTTCCTTGATTTGATTTTGAGTCCTTGCCTGTGCCGGATGTGATCAGCAGCCATTGGATAAGCCTTATAAATAGAGTAATGTCTAAATTATATTTACACTTCAAAACTCTGCTCCAGTCCCTATAAAGCTTCCCTGATCACTACAATATGCAGAACATACCCTCTCTTCTCCACACGATCAGTCAGGGTTCCTGCAAATGGCAAACTCGGATTTATTAAAAACTAATTTAATAAATGGCCTGCTTACAAAGGTGCAACCAGCATTGAGGAAAACCAAGAAGGGATGGTGAAGCACCCTGAGGCTAGTGATAGCTGGAAACCATTACCAGCTGTAGACTGAAGGGAAAGTAGAGGAGTGGTGACGTACACCTAATGGGAGCCTGTAGTAAAGGGGCAGGCAGGAACCAGGGAAATAAACACGTTTGCCTCACTTATTCTGCCCTCTTGTTCTCCTACTGGCCCTCCCCGCCACTGAATCCAATCAGAATCTGGAATCAGGGGTCTGTTGGTGTATCCATATGGGTCAGCCTCATGGCCACACAATGGGTACAGACAGGATGGACAGGAGGTCTGGAAAGGCATATGGAAAATATCCAGTAAATTCCCTGCCTCCCCATAGCTCTTCTTCTCTGTACATCAATTTGGAAATTACACAAGCTCTTACTCATGGAATTTCTTATATTATTAGTGGCATTATTGTTTAACTTTTGTACATTGGTTAACATTGCAAGTACTAATGATTTCTGAGCAATATTACAAATTTGTAGAGGGTGATGAGTATGCCTTAATTTTTTTGGTCTCCTTAGCATTTATTATAAAGTTGGCATTCCAATATAAATATATTGGATTATACAATTAAAAAAATTTTTAAATAAAATTTTAATTTTTTTTAAATGTTTAAAAATTTTAAATAAAAATGTTATTTGTTGAGGGCTTTTCAATGAACTGTCAAACCCAAAAGTGTAGGGACTATATTTCTTCAATGTTAGGTATGGCCAGGTGTATTTCAATGCAGACCTGACTTTATTTTAGAGTCTCTCAAAGGTGGAATGGAATGTTAAGAGGACATCTATGCAAACTTTAAAGCATGAATTCCTTCTGCAATATTCCTGATACATCATAACCTCTCGGGCTTTAAACACTTCTAACTGCAAGGATCTCATTACATCATGAAGCGGTGGAGTAGATTCACTAGCTCTGTTTCTCATATGAGCCTCTGAGTAAGTTCTTTGACTCTAGCTTCTGGCAATCACTAATCTGTTCTCTGTAATTACACTTCTGTCTTTTCTAGAATACTGTACACATAAAATCAATTACTGTGTGTAACCCTTTTGAGACTGTCTTCTTTCATTCAGCATAATGCATTTGAGATTCATCTAAGTGGTTGAGTCTATCAATATTTCTTTTTTATTGCTGTATTATATTCTATCATTTATATATGTCACAGCTTGTTTATCCCTTCATCCATCAAAGGACATTTGGGTTGTTTCTAATTTTTGGCAATTTTAATCCATATCTGGGAGTGTCAAGAGGGTAAAGACTGAGAACGAAAAAAAAAAAAAAGCAATAGGGTTTACCCCACTCTCTGAAATGACAGCTTCTCTGATTGAAGAGAAAGGTTCTCCTTCCCCAGAGTTTTAGGCTCTTGGGGGTGCCTCTTTGGTGCAGTGTTGTGGCAGTTCTGACTGTGAAACTATTTGGGTGCTGTGCTATGAGGGAACAGAAATGAAGAGAGAGAGAGAGAAAAGCAGATTTCTCTTATTCTTCCTTTATATTAGGAGACCTCTTTCCTTTTCTGTGGTGGTCTCTGTCATTGTTGATGCCCAGCTCTGTATTTTGGATTACACTGACTCCAGGTTGGAGGATACCAGGGAAAAAGTGGTAACCTCCCTGCCCGTTTGATGGTACTTCAAATTTCTTTCCCATTGGCATACTCCTATTTACTTTCCAGAATCATCACAAAGCTGTTCCATGCATTGCATGCTTTATGGTTTCATTCAGTGGGAGGGATAGGCAGAGTGTGTTTGTTTACCCCTTCTTACCTGAAACTGGATCTTTCTTTGAGTTTTTAATCTCAAGTACTACCTTTTTTATTTCTAGCTTAGCTCTTCTACAAAGTTGGTTGGAGATTTGCAATTTCTTTTTTAAAGTGAATATGAATGCATGTTTTATTTCTGTGTCTGATAACCTCAGTATCTGAAATCTTTGTGGGTCTTTATCTGCTTATTTGAATATTTTAAAAAATTAACATATAAGGTATTATTTGCCCCAGGGGTACAGGTCTGTGAATCGTCAGGCTTATGCATTTCACAGCACTCACCATAGCACATGCCCTCCCCAATGTCCATAACCCCACCCCCCTCTGCATACCCCCTGCCCCGGCAACCCTCAGTTTGTTTCCTGAGAAACAGGAAACTGTGTCTCCTTCCTGATCCCATCTTGTTTCATTTTTCTTTCCCCACCCTGCACAACCCCCTGCCCAGCCTCTCAAATTCCTCATATCAGAGAGATCATATGATACTTGTCTTCCTCTGATTGACCTATTTTGCTTAGCGTAATACTCTCTAGTTCATCCTCGTCCTTGCAAATGACAAGATTTCAATTTCTTTGATGGCTGCATAGTATTCCATTGTGTATATATACCACATCTTCTTTATCCATTTATCTGTTGATGGACATCTAGGTTCTTTCCATAGTTTGGCTATTGTGGACATTGCTGCTATAAACATTCAGGTGCACGTGCCCCTTCAGATCACTACATTTGTATCTTTAGGGTAAATACCCAGTAGTGTGATTGCTGGCTTATAGGGTAGCTCAATTTTCAACTTTTTGAGGAACCTCCATGCTGTTTTCCAGAGTGGCATCTTTGCATATATTTTTAATGAATCTCTATTATGAGAATATGTTTCTTGGAATGTTACTAGTGGGGATTCTTCAAAGCCTGAAATGAGGGTGGCTTATCCCAGGAAAGAATTTTATTTGCTTCTGCTCAGTGTTTGGGGGTGCTACCAGAATGGTAACAACCTAAAGCAAATTCTTGGTTTGAGGTTTCATGGAAACCCATGTAGTGTGAATTCAGGAAGTGAGCTCATGTGAAGTCTAGATTGTGGGGTAAACGTTCTGGAGATTTGTTTTTCATTTCTTTCGTTGTTGAGATTCCAGAAAGGCAAACTTTTTTACAGTCCCTTAGTGGAGAACACATTTTTTTTCCCCTAATTCACCCATTTTCCAGAAGTATTATTCTTTTGAGTTTCTAGTTTTATAGATTGGGTTTATTCTTGGATGTCCTTGAACTTGATATTTAGTGTTTTGAGACTGGAAAGAACATGAAAACCAGTGGTTAATTTTAACAGATTTAATTATTGTCTTAAAGTTAATAGCTGGCTTCAGTGGTCTTCCTATATTCACTTAGTTTTTGGCCTCAAGTAACTATTCCTTATTATGTTCCTCAATAATCTTCGTGTTTGTAAAGATCTAAAAACACATACCAGAATTTTTGTTATCTTCTTTGGGAGAGTCATTTGTTCCACCGTGTTCCCAGAAAGGGAATGAATTCAATTAGTTCTCAATTAACGTATGGTATATTGAATACATAAAGTATAACAGGAAAGTTTGGGAGAATGAAATTGTTATTTAGTGTATTTTTATAACATTGCCAGTTGGGCATGGAGAAACCACATCCTTTCTCTGGACCTCAGTTTTCTTTTTCACTATGTGATAGGATCAGCTTAGATCACTGCTGATACTTGGAAACACTGTGATGATTGCTTATTAAGCCATATTGTGGAGGGGGTGATCAGTTTCTTCCAGTCTAGTTTCTGATCTCATAACCACTTTGAACAGTCCATGTTTAAAATATTTCAACACCTCAGTTTGTGTAATCAGAGAAATTCTGAACAAGGCCTTGATCAATTTTTTTCTTACTGGAGTTTGCATTGTTAAGAATAACATGATTCAGGATAGCTTGATAGCATTATTCAGGCAGGAGGGAGTGCAGTCGTCTCAAGGGCTTCTTACTGGTGTCTCTAAAAGTAATATCCCAGCACTGCAAGTATAATTCACTGCACACAGAATCAGGAGGCCAACAGTAGTCATGGTGTATTCATGGGCTCTGGTATGTGTATGTGTTTATGGACAAGTTGGCATCTGTGGGTAATACAGAATAAAGGCATTTTTTGCAAAGTGAATACTTTTTTCTGCCTCTCTAGGCAAACAGTCTACATATTTAAAAAACAGCAATTGCCTACTTAGATAACAAACAACATCCCTGTTGAAGTGATACAGGATATTGTATAACTTTGTTTTAATCCTAAGTATTTGGGATGCTCCAAAGCATATAAAAACACCTCTGAACCCTAAACATCTCTGAACCAGAAGGTGCCTAGAGATGATCTAGTCAAGTTATATTTTAACTTTAGTCCTTGCAGAAGCTTTGTTTTTTCCTTCTGAAAAAAAAAAATGCTTAGAATCTTAGTATATGAAACATTAAATTAATCTTTAATAGCATAAATTTACAAACTCAAGTTTTATAACATTTGTTTGACATAATAGTAATACAGGAAGTCATTCTGATGAAACACATTTCTATCTCAAAAATTTGAATTTAGAACTTTATTCCACCAACATGTACTGATTTTCTCTTTGTTGTGAGAAACTGAGGCATTAAGGTACTATTTTTCATATGGATTCCAGGATATTATGAATGACAATAGCAGTCTTTTTTTCTTTTTTTTTTTTTTTAAGATTTTATTTATTATTTGACAGAGAGAGATCACAAGCACGCGGAGAGGCAGGCAAAGAGAGAGAGGAGGAAGCAGGCTCCCTGCTGAGCAGAGAGCCCGATGCGGGCCTCGATCCCAGGACCCTAAGATCATGACCTGAGCCGAAGGCAGTGGCTTAACCCGCTGAGCCACCCAGGCGCCCGACAATAGCAGTCTTATGTCAGTTTTCCGACAAAATAAAAATAAGGTTTTGCAGACCTTAGCTACATGAAATGGGATAGTCCCTGGAACGCAGTTTGGATTGTGCTGGGCTCATCCAGTCCCATTGTTTTTCAGTTGAGAAAACAGAGGAGGATAAAATGACATTTGTTGTGTGCCTATTAAGTGCTAGTGACAAGAGGTTTTGCAAAGACAGAGTCAAGATGCTTTTTGAAATATATCTCTATGTCCTTATTGATAATGATATATTTTTTTGATAATTATATTTTTAGAACCATTTTATAGAGGAGAAAAGTAAGCTGCCAAAAAGCTGTAGAGGTAGGTAGACATTGTTAGATGTATTCATGATTTTGCCTATTAGTTTAAATAGGAGTGATTTGACCAGCTGTGTGTTTTAAGTAATATATTCTGTGTATTTTACTGGTATTACTTTATAATCCTCAAAAAATTTTAAAGGAAATGAACATTTTTCCTATTTGACAAATGAGCATATCAAGGCACAACAAAGTTGTGTCACTTGGCCTAGGAAGTATGTGATGGAGAATAAGTGACAGAGCTGGAATTTGAACCCAGGTGGTTTGACTGAATATCTCTAAGCTTTTTGAGCTATACAGTTGTCAGTGCTCTGCAGCCAAAGACCATCAGAATATGCCTATGGTTCAAAAAGGTGGGCTTAGTGGTCATAGGAATATTGGTTAATATTTGTTAATATTATAGGTAATATTTGTTAATCTTCAAATAAAATCATCAGTTATTTTACCAACAAAAATGGATTTATTCAGGAATACCAGAGAATTGCAATTTGGGACATGTGTGCTAGGTCAAAACCATGGAACAAAGGAAAGGAATACCCTTTCACAGAGCAACAGTTGAAGATAGGAGGGACTGTTGTAAACAGAGAGTCCATTGGATTGGGTGTTCACAGTGTAGTGGCTTTTCTTTGGCTGAGTTGTGATAGCCTGTCATTGGCTGAGCTGTTGCTGGGAGAGGAGAAAAACCTTGCTTCTTCCAGTTGGTAGTATGACCAGAAAGGTCTGTTTCTTCCTCTTGAGTCCGCAGTTAAGGGCATGTGGTAGGGCACGAAAGCTTGCCCTGCTGGCCTCCCAACTCTATTTTAGTGAGGTTTCTCTGTGAACTTTCAAGGGAGAATGCTCACAGAGAACAATGGACTATCTCTGTAAGATGGTGTTAGAAGGGATTTATAGGTTTGGGAACTGTTTCTGGTAATTTGAAGAGTCTTTAGGGAAGTAGAGCTTTGTTCTGGGTTGTGTGCTATCTTAGAACTGGATTATTCTGTGATTGGGTTTCTCAGGCTTGGAGGAAGGGAGTGAAGCTAGAGTTGAATTGGTAAAGAAGCAGTAGGCACCCTTATTTGGGAAGGGCAAGGAGCAAGGTTTATCTGGTCATTTTGGTCATTAGGACAATGCTCATGTTTTGTCTGTTCAGGCATGATTATGAAAGGTCTTCTTTTTATCTTGATCCATCAGATTCTGTCTGATGTTGATATTCTGTGAGGTTATGGATAGTCACCAGGAAACCGCCCAGGCCCAAGTGTTAGAGCTACGCCAGCTCCTCCCAACTCCAGTATGTAGGCCAGCGCCTAGCCATGTGGGTATGCTTTTCTGTCTTCCACCTTGTAGGGTTTCAGTTAATGTGACCTCTGTGATGGGGGTGTGGTGCCGGAGCGGGAACAGAGAAAGAAAGGATGCAAGGAGACCAGTTAGCAAGTTGGTGCTTGAGGCCAGAAGAAAGATGTTGATAGCTTGGCCTTAAGACTGGAGGTGGAATTGAATGTCAGTGGGAATCACATATTTTCTAAGAACCTAAGCTGTGATTTACTGGGATTGAGGCACAAAACCATCTGAAGAAACACAACATATTCATTAACACTTAGTCATCATGGGATAATGAGGTGGAGAAAATCTTAGGAGATACTAACTCTGCTTTGTCTTCTCTATATTCTTAGGCTACTGAATCTCTGATTTCCAAAGAGGCTGAGATTTATAGAGACATTGCCCAAGTTACTTGGATTGTTTTTGCAAACTTGTTGAAACCTTCATAAGTACTTTTTATGGGCTAAAACCCTCTTTTTTGTTGTTGTTATTGACAAAGTCCTCCCAGAGGGCATGTAGGAGTTAGATTTGTATTTGGGGATTTGCATTACATATGATCTGACCAGAACAGAGAGAAATGCTTTTGGTTATGAGTATAGTGGACATATAAGTGAGGACTAGGGAGATTTATATGTTGTATGGAAGGGGAAATGATTCTTAAAAAAAAAAAAAAAGTCCATGGAACCTGCTTGTCTCCTTGAGTCTTTCAGGATTTGAAATAAGTCCAGCTTAACTAAAGAATAGTTTCAATGGTTTTTTTCCTCAACTGCCTCTCATACCTTGGCCTTTAGCATTAAAAACAAACAAACAACAACAACAACAAAAAGCCCCCACAAGATATTGGTTCTTCAAAGGGGAGAAAAGCAGAATAACTAAAACTAAATTGGGTTTTGCCTCCATATTTAAAACAACAAGATTCAAGAGAATACATTTGAAGATGTGGTTGGCTTAATTAAGCAATTCATAAATTGGGTAGCATCCTCTGTAATAAGTAAGGAGATACTTGAGGAGTTTTACAAAATTGAAGGTTGTGATAGGAAGAGAGTGGGGCAAGGAAATTATTAGCGAAAGAAAAGGAGGGATTCTTTCAGTGTAGGACACCTGTTGTGGGGGGAGATAGAATGGCAGGTTTTGTTGTTTGTTTGTTTGTTTTTAATCATGCAGATTATTTTGCTAGTGCTGGTAAGGAAATTTCAGATTGACTTTTTAAAGGTCACATTCCTGGAATAGGTTGAAACTGTAATTAGGTCTTGGTTTGCTGTTGCAGAGGACAAAGGACTCCATTTTGGCTTGTGTTTGTTTTGTTTTTAACACAACTGAATCTCTAGAGGTTTGTCAAGTCTTGTATTGTCATGTTATAACCTCATTAGAAATGCAATATGACAACCTAGATTGAATTCTTAGTGTCATAACCTTGTCAGAATTCTCATTTCAGAATCTAACCAGGATTTTAATGTTAAAACTATAGGGGTTTAAGCATCCAAGTTAAGATATGAGACAAAGAAATTAGATAGAACCCAAAATATAACTTTATTACTGCTAAGATCAGCTATGAATAATATACCACATATCTGTATGCAAGTAGGCTTTGTGACCTTCAACCTCAGAATTGGACAGTTTGACCTCTCAAGCATGGCATCATGACTTCCTTTTTCCAGGATGGCTGGAGAGAGGCTGGAAACAACAATCTCTTGAACTTCTTCACATGGGGAGAAAAGTAGGGTAGGGGGACAATTTTCCAGTATTGGGGAGGAAAAATTTCTTTCTATCCTTCAAATTTCTTCTAGCTGGTTTAAGTGATGTAGGACACATTAGGATTCAAAGCTGACTGCTAAGAAAGGATTTTTGAGATGTCTTTGGTGAAAAAAGGTGATTTTTATTAAAGCACAGGGACCGTACTCGTGGGCAGAAAGAGCTGCACTGTGGTCACAAGGAGTGGTCCATTATATACATTCAAGTTGGGAGGACGTGAAGGGTAGTGTAAGTCGCTAAGGAATTTGGAAGCAAGGTTTCCAGGACCTCGAGAGGGCTAGCTGTTGTTGGGAAATGGTCATTTATTACTGTCTAATAAAACCTGAGTCGTGAGACCCTTTGGGTGTATATTGGTAGGTCATGTGCTTGTGTGATGATTGCTAATGTGTTTCTTGGCAGGGCAGGTTGGCGGGGGGAGTGAGTAGATATAAAAGAAGTTTCCGAATGAATTTTCGTATGTTAAAATAGACTTCCAGGATCCTGAGGATTGGCTAAGATTACCTGTTGCCCTTAGCAAAATATTAACATCGAGGCAGTTGAGTCCCTAGAGGAATGTCACTGTGCCTGTTTTGAGGACTTACCATTGGGCTGTAGATAGTAAGGAAATTTAATAATTTTTCTAATGCCTTTATTTCTGACATCTTAAAAATTAAATTGACAAGAGAGAGATTAACAGTAGATAAAAACAAAGTTTAATTACGTGTGCATGAAGGCACAGTAATGAAATAGAGACCCAAAGAAATGACTGACTCTGGCAGTTTTTGTATTTTTTAGGTGAGACAATAAATGTGATGACTTGACAGGTCAAAGAAAACTTGGGTTTAAGAACCTCAGTTGGTAAGGAATCTGCACACAATTTGGGCCAGGGCAATAAATTAGTAAAAAGTATGAAGGTTTTTTTTTTTTTTAATTTTTAATTTTTTAAAATTTCTTTTCAGTGTACTGGAATTCATTGTTTTTGCACCATACCCAGTGCTCCATGCAATACATGCCCTCCATAATACCCACCACCAGGCTGGCCCAACTTTCTACACCCTGCCCCTTGAAAACCCTCAGATTGTTTCTCAGAGTCCATAGTTACTTATGGTTCATTTAGTCTTTTGGCTCTGAATTTCCTGTGTCTGGCAAGAAGGATGTCTCTTCACCTCCTGGGATTTATTTTTTAGCATTCTGGAGACAAAGGAGACATCAGAGTGTTTCTCTTGCATGGGCTATTTCTTAAAAACTGTTAACTGAAAATAATCTATATGACAAAGTGGCATATTTTGAGGCAAGCTTCCTTTGGCTCCTATACCACTAATAATTAAATGAGGCAAACTTCTGTCTCATGGAATTTGTATATTCTAAGATCACCACTTAGCTTGAAACAAAGTACCACTAGTGAACATGGATTTAAATGTTTAAAACCCATTGTTTTATTTATTTGTTATTTATTATTTATTATTGTTTATATTATTTATTTATTATTTATTTATTTGACACAGAGAATAAGCGGGGGAGTGGCAGAGGGGAGGGAGAGGCAGACTCCCCAGGAGCCCAATGCAGGTCTCCATCCCAAGACCCTGAGATCATGACCTGAGCCCAAGGCAGAGGCTCAACCAACTGAGCCACCAAGGTGATCCTTGATACCTTTAGGCAAGGGCACCTGGGTGGCTCAGTTGGCTAGGCCTCTGTCTTAGGCTCAGGTCAAGGTCCTGGGATCCAGTCCCACATTGGGCTCCTTCCTCTGCAGGGTGTCTGCTTCTCCCTTTGCACCCTCCGCCCCCATTCTCTCAATCTCTCTCTTACCCTTGTTCTCTCTCTCTCTCTCTGAAATAAATACATAAAATCATTAAAAAATAGATATTTTCAGGCAAGTAACAATGAGAACTCTCATTGGGTATGCCATTTTGGGACTGATGAATGATTTCATTGGTCAGAAACCAATGAACTTTCATTTTTTTGGAGGAGATGCCTGGTCCATGTAAATAGTGATCAGTTAAAGCAATCCCTTCCCCAGGTAGTTTCACTGAGCCACCACCCTCCTTTCTCCCTTATTCCCCACTACTTCATATCTCCTCTCTTATGCACTCATAATATTCTTGTTTCTGTTTCATAACACTTGTTAAATGCACTTACTATGTAACCTCTATAAGTATGTGGATCCAATTAGGATCTAGTTCTTTGAGGACAATTTCCATATTTATCTTCTTTGATATTGCCCTGGAGCTGATAGTCTTCCTTGTATGCATTGGTGCTCAACAAGAATATTTGTTTCGTGTTATCTCTGGTTGTTAGAACAGCACCTACAATGGTGTCTACATTGAACTCCCAGAAAACAGACTCTGAGGTGGAGATTTGCACGAGGAAAGCTTACTAAGGAGTATTCTCAGGAGATGGACCTGTCAGGAAGAGAGAAAGGCAGGACTAGGCAATAGAAGGCCCACCACTCACCTTAAGGGAAACACTGGGTTTGAAATGTCCATTCCGAGCTGTTACAAAGTAAGGTAAAGGGTGGGGCTTAAAAAAAAAAAAAAAAAAAAAAAAGGAAAGCTATCTTTTAGGGGAAGGGACTCGTAGTGAGGATTACAGCTGTGAACTGTCAGCAACCAAAGTTCCCAGAAGCCAGAGGACATGATCCTGAGGTGATTTTGGTGATCCTCATGGGATCCATTACTGATAATTGTCCTTTTCTGGAGGAAACAGACTGCCATATACCTAGTAACACTTGAGTAGACTAGAACCAAGATTTCTAGACTCTTCCACCCACAGCCCCTTTACTCTTGAAAGCTCAAGTCACATTTTAATTATTAAATATTTCTAATTGTTTCAGTATTTCTTTTCCTTTAGTGCCGTGGTTCTTGGTCATTCCTCTTTGAAGAATGAGGAGGTAAACCAGATAGGAAAGTGGTGGGCAGCAAAACAATTTATTAAGTGATAGTACAAAGCTCCAGAAGAGGGAGGGGACCCTAGAGGGATGCTGTTAGAGTTTCTAAGTCTAGGAGTTTTTATGAGATTGTTGGCAGGTTTTTCAATCTGATTATCCCCATCTGCCTGTCATCCCATCAGCTTTTTGTTCCCGTGATCATCTGCCTATCAGATCGTTGTTCATAGGGGAGAGGATCCTTCCAGGGTGTTGTTTCATGGCCTATGGGATCAAGAGGGTGACTGCCGCCACTGCCCTAAGGCATGCCAGTCAGCTGCAGGCCAGAGGATCAGCCTCTTTGTTTAAATATCCCACTGACTCTTGAGCTAACCCCTGGGTCTGGGTTAAGATGCCCAAGGCCATTCCCTTCATTTCTGTAAAGCCCAAAACAGAATGGGCTCTTTTTCTTTTTAGGGGTAGTTTCCTCCTAAGATAGGGGTGGTGTGGGAGGGCCATGTCCCCTTGCCCCTGCCTGCCTTTCTTCTTACTATCCTCCGTTATAATCATGTTAGATGCCTGATGTGTCCTTGAGTCATCAAGAGAACAAGGATATTCCGGACAACTGACTTGTGATTACCTGTCAAAGAACACAGCCAAGGCCGACTAGGTTACCTATGTGGATTAAGTACGTAATAGGTAACACTTAGCATTTACTAATTTCCAAATAGTGGTCTAAATCATCTGCATGAATTAAGTCATTTACTCCCTCACAATGTTATGTGATAGGTACATCCTCATTTTTATAAGAGAAAACTGAGGTACCCTTACATAAGGAATTTTCCCCTAAATGTTATAGTCAGTAATTGACAGGACCACAGTTTATACTCAGAGAGTCTGGCTGGAGAGTATATGATCTTAATATTTTGGGGGAAAAAAAATCCCTATCCCTTGATTTATTATGTACTGACTGTGTCAGGCACTGTTGTAAGCATTTTGCTGGACCTGTCTCATTTTTGCTCCTACAGTCCTTTGAGGTAGCTTCAAATATTTATCCCCATTTTAAGGATTCGGAGATAGATTCCCAGCAGCTTTGTAACCTGCCCTAATTCACACCGCTAGAAAGTGGTAGGATTTAAATCCGGATCCATCCTACCTCATGGCCCTGATTTTTAGCTGGTATCTCCCATGTTCTGGCTTTTATGTTTTGATAAAAAGGCCAACAAGGCCTCATGGTGACATTTTCAAGTTCTTGTCAGGCAATTGAAGTTGTTTACTGGGAAGGTTAAGGTCTTGAAGGAGTGTCCTCATGTTTCCACAGGTCTTCCAAATTCTTGCATATTTTTCCTTCTTACAGAAAGTCACTTGAGTGACTGGAGGAGGGCTGTCTGGGTGGCTCAGTTGGTTAAGCATTGGACTCTTGATGTCAGTTCAGGTCTTGATCTCAGGGTCCTGAGTTCAAGCCTGCATTGGGCTCCATGCTGGACATGAAGCTTACTTAAAAAATATGCAAGAAGGAAATTAACATTTATTGGACATTTTATAAGTGCCTGATACCTTCCCTATATATTATACATTATACATATTATATATATATTATACATTATATATACCATACATTATTATAGTGAGAAGCAACACACATTAATTCTAACCATATGATAATACAATGCCCCTACTGCCAACCCTGTAAGTTACACATCAGTGGGGGCAGGAAGGAGAAGGGGTATATTCTGTCCCGAGGAATGGAGCTTTTCTCTGGGAGTTGGTTAACAAGGCCATGGGGGAATGAAACCCAGACCGCAACCTTTATAACATTGTAACAAACCACCTGACCTATTCACCACTTTTAGAAAAAAAAAAGTTTCTAGAATCAAAACAAGTTCTTCCTTAGATACTGGTCAGGCATCCTATACATATTTTAATTTCAAACTTCTGAACACTATGTTTGCATGTAGGGTAAAGGAAATCTTGTCCTGTTGTGGTGTTCACTTAAAAGAAGAGCTACAGATAGTCTTTGTCATGGATTGTAAGACCTGCTGAACACCTGCCTGATTCCTTCACCTGATTTTGACAAGAATGACCAGGCAGGTGATTTACATGGGTGCGGTAAGGGAAGCTGACAAGGGTTTGTTGATTGAGCCTGGCAGGGTTCAATTCCAGGAATGACTTTGTGCTGACATCAAATAGCGGTGATTTCAGGTTTATGACAGTTATCAGATATAATGATGTGGAATGGGACCGAATTGTACCATAATAGCAATAAAAGTCAACCTGGAAGGAGAGAGAGGCTTCCATCTGTTTTGCTGTTGCTCAGGGAGCTTCATTGTGCACATTTGAGGCAGTGCCATGACTGTGAGGGACCAGATTTTGTGATTCTCCCTAAGTGGAGTCTCAGGCCACCCCGACTGCTGGGGTCACAAGGGACTTGGACTATGACAGCTGTTTCCTGGCCAGACATCAGTTGTCACATTCACAGTCAACATTGATGGTTGCCTCCATGGGAGTTCCACCAAGGGAGATGAGGGAAGGCTTGAGCTGGCTGGGTGAGTGTCGGTGACATTAAAATAGAGCCACTGCTGTGCAAACCACACGTGATGATAGCTCTCCGCTTGTATCTACTCAGAGGCTTCCCTTCTGGGGTAGCTGGAGAATGATCCCTGACATTTTTCTATAGGGTGTTTGGTGTAATACTTCATCCTATCTTATGCACTCCCAAACAAACAACAAACAAACAAAAATCAATGGTTGAATGTGCCTGAAAGATACTGTGTACGATTTCTTTCCTTTATAAGTTAACCTCACACCTGATTATACTAGAAATCTCAAGAAGTCCTCCCTGTTTACCTGAAAACCATAAACACTTAGAAGACCACGGAGAATTTTTACCTCAGTATCCCATGGACTTATTTTTTTAGGAAAACATTTCTCTAAATAACTTTAGAAAGCCATGCCTCATTAGCTGCCAGTGTTCAGATGGAGGTGATTTCTTGTTACATGCAAGATGTGAGCAGTGCTGAGCCTCCCCTGAATTTGAAATCTCACCCCTCGTCAGAGCTGGGAGGATGCTACCGCCTGCTCAGAGGTGGCCACTAATCTGGGGGAAGCATTGCCTGTACTTAGATGATGAGCCCCTTGCTAAGCTGAAAAAACAGTGTTCCCAATGCAAGGGATTTCTCTTTCTGAGGGTTGTTTAAGCCAATTTTTAAGTCTTATTTTATGTTCAGGAAAGGAGTGTTGTGTGGTCTGGGGGAGAGTGTGGGCTGAGAAAAAAAATCTGTTCTCCATCTTTAGGGATAAAGGAAGCCAGATGGACATGAAAGGGACAGTGTGTAGGAGAACTCACTGAAACTTTAGAATCTTTGCCGTGTGTTTTGTTAGCGAAAGCCCTTTGAGGTCCTGGGGTAAGTTAAGAGAACACTGAGACCTCCTGGGCTGGCCATCACACAGGAGACCTTATCATCCCCTTTCAGACCAAGAACTTATGGCATCATCAGTAGTATGTTGCTGTAAGCCTATCTCAAAACTCTTGGGGCACCTGGGTGGCTCAGTGGGTTAAAGCCTCTGCCTTAGGCTCAGGTTGTGATCCTAGGGTCCTGGGATCAAGCCCCCCATTGGGCTCTCTGCTCTGTGGGGAGCCTGCTTCCTCCTTTCTCTCTGCCTGCCTCACTGCCTACTTGTGATCTCTGTCTGTCAAATAAATAAATAAAATCTTAAAAACAAAACAAAACAAAACAAAAAAACTCTTGGCCAAGTCTTACATAGTTCTCAAGAGTGTTTTTTGATGGCTCAGTCTTCTCTCATTGTGAGCCTTGTAGTTACACAACACTTATATTCAGGAGGAGGCTTTATTTATTTTAAAAAAGGGAAGATTGATTGATTGATTGATTGATTGGTTTATCAGAGAGTGAGAGAGAGCTGGAGCACAAGCAGGCAGAGTGGCAGGCAGAGGCAGAGAGAGAGGCAGGCTCTCCGCTGAGCAAGGAGCCTGATGCGGGACTCAATCACAGGACCCTGGGATCATGACCTGAGCCAAAAGCAGTGGCTTAACTGACTGAGAGATCTTGAGGCTTTAGTTTCAAGTAACTGAGCTGCAACTTTAACTGCTTCAAGCCCCCCCAAAAGAATTTTGGGTCTTCAGGAAGGTTCAGGAATACTGTTCATATGCAGCTCGGTTCAAGGGCTCAAGCGATTTCTTTGGGTCTTAGAATCTGCCTCTTTCTTATCTCTCTCTTTTTGTTCCTCTCTCTCTTCCCACAGTTTTCCCCTTCTCCCATACCTTTCCTCTCCCAGTCTCCATGATTCTAATCTGCATTCATCTGAGCTGGCTGCTATTTCAGGCACGCCTTCTCCGTAAAATGGAAAATAGCTCTGGAAACCCCAGATTCACATTTTCACAGGTTAGCAACAAAACCGAAAAAACACTTTGTTTCCTAAGATTGCTAGCAAAGTCTTTGAATTAGGTTTTTTTAGGGCCAGTTTGAGTTACAGCCTCCCCGCTAGACCAACAACTGTGGCCAGGGTGATAGAACCTGCTGACCGGCTAGGTCAGGTCACAGCCTCACTTCTGGTCCTGGCTTGAGGGTCAGCTGGACCACAGGGCCTGAGAGGAAGGACCTTCCCCCAAGGAAGGTTGGGGTGCCATGACCAGAAAAGGGGCAAAGGCACTAGGAAGAGAGAAACCACAGACGTCCTTTGAAATAGTAAAATTTCTCACATCATATGATGGGGGTCTGTGGAGGGGAAGCACTAGAGGATGTTTTATCAAGAAAGAAAGGTTAAATCAGGTGCTTTTGCAAACATTTCATACAAATTCTGTTGGTTAGCAACCTCCTTGGGGGTTTCGCGGGGTGAAATCTGAAACCAGTTCCCATATAAGGAGGGCAGGGAGAGACTGAAAGAGGCAGGTTGTTCTAGATGGGTAGGTGGCAGGTTCAATAAATAAGGGAACTTAACATATGAGGATTGTCTTGGGCAGCCAAGAGACCAGTGGATCTCTCTACGTGCCCACCAAGTCTTCAAGTTTATACAGAAGTTCTAATTAGCTCAGTCACATGCACCATCCAGGTCGTCTTCATACCACGTCACTCTCTCAAGGTTGTGTCCTTGAGGCAGTTTGTAGGAGCAGGGAAGTCAAGTGAATGCACATTCCAAGGACAGGGAGGAGGTGAAACGCCTCTGATTTTGAGGGGTCAGCTCATGGGTTAACCAGCAGTCATGTCCTCTCAATGACCTCCCCCAACACACCCCTGCAGGAGAAACCAGGGAGATGCTTGTATTTTTTTGTTTGAATCAAGGTAACTTAATGTTGTTACGTTTGTTTCCACCCCCAACCCTCACTCCTGTCTTTTCCTCTCTGCCCTGTTTGTGGCCCAGGGCTCAGGCCCCTACGAACTTTATCTCCTGGTCTTTCTTGAGCTCAGATTTGCAACTGAGTTTGGGCTGTGAGAGGCATGGGGCAGGAGACTGGAGTGTGGGAAGAGAGGGGTTGGGGTCTCTTTATTCTGTCTCAGAGCTGTAAATCAGCAGGGGCTGCAGTTGACTCAACTGTGAGTCCTTCCTGGCCACCCTTATTTGGTTTCAGTGACACCATTTTCTCCGCTTGTCCCTACAGCCTAGAGAATTGGTTATGACACTCTTGGTTTCCTGCAATTGTTAGTACTACAGTTACTTACCATGGTTTTCAGAGGCCCAGCAGTTGCCCCTATCTCTCTAAGTAGTACTTTGCTGAACTTCTCTTTAGAATCCCATCTGCATGTGCCTTTTCTTTCTTCTGTCTGTGATCCTTATCGATAGACACTGCAGAGTTTTCGAGAGGAATTGAGACTTTTCTCCCTCCCCTTTCATTGTTAATGGGTATAAATATCTAGACTAATATGGATTCTGGAGGCTAACTAGGGGAAAGGGGAGAAAGGCCTTTTGGAAGATACAAAGGAAATGAATGCTATCATATGGTAAACCTGTTTATAAATAAGGAGCAAGAGAGGCTTGTAAAATTAGCCTATTCCGGAATGATAGGAGATAACCCAGTACTTAACCCTAAGTCATCCTGGATCCTAGATGCTTGATGCTAAATGAGGAATTAAGAATGTTTTCCTAGTTCCAACTGGGACCATTCTCATAGACACTTGTCCATGCTTGTCATTTTTATTACCTTGTTTACATCGCCATGTGACGAGTCTGTGTTTTAGGAGAAGCCAGTGGGGGAGGGGAGGGGCGCTGGAGAGACTCCATCCTGGGGATAGAGTTAGAGGTGGCAGCTCTGGAGAGGAAAAACAGGAAAGAAGACTCAGTGCTAGGAGCCCATGGGAAGGAAAAAGAAGGTGCATGGATAGCTGGCCAGGGAGAAAGAAGGTGAGGTCAAGCCCGCAACTGGCAGGATTCCCTTGTGGGTTTTTGTAAGGACTTGTGACTTGGTTTCAGCCCGGTTGCCTAGATAGGCCATGTGAGGAATATTTGGGCCTGGATCTCTCAGATCTCTCAACCCTGGGCTTCCCCTGGATGCTGCTGGTGAGCCCATGCCTGTGTCAAGGGCACATAAGGGAGAAGTTATGACTGCCACACTCGCTGGGCATGCTTCAGTAGGGGAGGCTATGTAGTATGACAGAGAGGACCATGGGCTGGGGTTGAAAGCTGTTACATCGGGTTTCTAATTTGTTTTTGACTTGAGGATAACTTACTGAACTTGTCCAGTTTCATTATCCCCAGCCAGAAAATAGATTAGCATTATGCTCTTTCTGGTGTTTTTCTCATAGAGTGTGAGACATGAAATCAGACTTAGAAGCAAAAGACTTTATTTTAAGGCTTTTTTTTTTTTTTTACATCAACAATCTAGTTTCTATTTTCTCACAATCACTGGTTTGATATAAAAAATATTTATGTGTATCCATAGTCACAGCAATGTGATAAACACTGTAATCAAGGAATGAGTAAATATCTCTGAGAATGGGAAGGAAAACCCCTTAACCTTGGTAGGGGTACTTCTTAAAGGGTAATAAGGCAGACGAATGAGGGAAGAGACCAGGTATTCCAGACAGACAATGGAGCGAGCATAAAGGGTACAGGAAGACACCAAAAGAGCAACAACCACATGAAACACTGTAGCCAGTTAGACCAATTGGGACATGAACAGTGGAGGACCATACCTGTCAAGCTGAAGGCTTTGGATGTACCAGCATTTTCCAAAGTATGTCCCCTAGAACGGTCCTGGGAGATAAACACTGATCACATAAAAATGGAAAATTACCCCACTTTGTCAATTTCCTAGAGATTTACAATGCACATTAACATATTAAAAGTTCTCATAAGGACTGCAGTAAAAACAATCATCTGTTTAATCTTGTTTTATTCAGTTTTGTCGACTCTTACTTAAACACGTAGCTCTTCTGAAAACAAATGCATTTTTATCTCTTAGAATTAATGATCCACAGAACTCGTTTTAGGGAAACGGTACAGGGAGATTATCATAGGGAAATGACATGATTACATCTGGCTTTTAGAATGATCATACTAATGGCCAATGTGGACAAGTGGATTAGAATGGAAAGATGAACGCCAAGGACCAATAAAAAGCCTTCTGTGGTAATCCTGGAGAGTGAGGACAGGATCTTGAGCTAAGGCATTAGCAAGGGGAGCTGTGAAAGAAGCAGATGTTTGAGGTGTAATCAACCATTCAGTACTTGATTGATTGAATATGGAGAGTTAATAGGCTATAAAACTCAAACATATTTTAAATATTATTTATCAGGCATATAGTATAACAGCAGCAAAACCAACACTGACAGAGTGCATATTGCATACCAGGTGATGTTCTAAGTACTTGTAATAAATTGACCAATAAATTCTGTGCAACAATCCTAGGAGAGGGATCCCGTCACTTCATAGATGGTAAAATGGAGTCACACCGAGGTATAATCATATGCCCAAGGTCACAGCCTTGATAAGTGGAGGAGTCATGAAACTATGGCTTAGTGGGCTAATCCTGACCCTTCACCTGGTTTGTATGGCTTGAGAACTGAGAATGGTTTTTATTTTTTATTTTTCATTTTTAGCATTTTCATATGGTTGGGAAAAAATCCAAAGAAGAGTAACATTTCATGACATGAGGAAATTCTACAAAATTTAGATTTCCTTGGGGGCACCTAGGTGGTTCAGGTTCAGTTGGTTAAACACCTGCCTTGGCCTCAGGTCATGATCCCCGGGTCCTGGAATTGAGTCCCACGTTGGGCTCTCTGCTCAGCAGGGAGCCCGCTTTTCCCTCTCCCTCTGCCCTTCCTCCTTCTATTTCTTTCTCTCTTGCACACTTTAAAATAATAAATATAATATATTTTTTTAAAAGCAAATTTAAATCCCCATAGATAAAGTTTTATTGGAACACATCCACACATGGTCATTGCTGTCTTGTCTTTGGCGGCCTCTGGTCTCAACAGCAGAGTCAAGGCATTGCAACACAGTCCTGATGGCCTGCAAAGCTGAAAATAGTATCTATCCCTTATGGAAAAAGCTTGCAGACCCCTAAATTAAGTGGCACAGGCAGCCTTCAAATCTGAGATTCACAGCCATTTCCAGCCCCTCTAGACAAAACCCACCCAGGCTCTGGAAGTGTAGCCGTAGGACTCCGTGTGCTTTCTGAGAGCTCAGACTGGTGAGAGATGGGTAAGTCAACAGTCATCTGAGCATCAGGATGGCAGTTGTCACAGTGTGGGAAAGACACAGGTAGGGTCTTAGGATCTGAGACCATTCCTAAATTGGTCTTGGGAGGGGGCAGGATATATCAAGGAAATTGAGCCAACGATGGAAATGAGACATTCAGAGAAAGATAAAGTGGTGAGACAAATGTTGTCCTAGCAGGAAGCTTTCCCAGCAGCCTGTTTCTCCTTTCACATGGTCCTTAATCATTGGCCAGAGAGGGAGCCCAAGATTCAAGAACACCTAGTAGGAAGAAAGAGAATGAATTGCACTCAGAGGTTTCAAACCATGTTTTGGGGGAAAATAGAGGCTCTTGTGTTAAAATAGAAATTGAAAGTGGTCACTGGGAGCTTTGTCAGTTTTGTTTAATAGTAGCAAGCGAGTGATAGATTCGACAAGAAAACAATTTCTCCCATTCAGGGATGTTGTGAGCCGCTTTACTACAGAAACACGTCTCATCCCAATACCTTGATCAGATCTGTTTTACTTCCAGCTGGGAAGAGGCGCATGTGTAAGTGCACCTGCCCAGCATGTTCTGGTGAGAGCACATGCGGTCGATGTCTGCTGCAGAGTCTGCATTGTCCTCAGTGCTTCTAGAAATGGCTCCCCGTCAATGGCAGGTAATGAGCACGTGAAAGTAAATGCTTTCTTTACATTTATTATGATGTGTTCCAGCATCCTTTGGACAGCCTGACTAACTTTTTACTCCAGGGTAATATTTGCTCATCTAAGAAATTAGGCTCAAAGTGAAGGGAGAAACGAGGTGAAGCCGGTATGCAATGCTGACTTGAGCTTTTTGTGTCCATGACACAGGGAAACCTCATTAGTCTGCATAGTCTGCATGGCCAAGTTTGTTTAAAAAGAGCATCAGAGGACTGGATGTGGCGGCTGGGTGTCAGGTTTCTGCTTGCTGTTAGCCATCATGGGACCCGAACCTTTTGTTCTCATATTCAATAAATATTTATTGGGTGCTTGCTTCACCTGTCCAGGCAACAGGAACACCATGGTGTCCCAAACCCAAGTGGTCTCTGCCACCATGGGGGAGCATGTAAAGTCTTATGGGGGCCAAAATGCCAATCACACAGTCATACAATAGAATAGAAACCTGAACTGTGGTGAGTTCTATGTGGGAGAGATTCCTGTGCTTTAAGAGTATGTAACAGGGAGATTTGGTCTAATCAGGAAGGGCAGGAACTTGAAGAAGTGGAATCTGTCTGAGATTTTAAGATGAGCCTGAGTTACATATATGAAAAGGTGAGGGGTGGCACCTGGGTGGCTCAGTGGGTTAAGGCCTCTGCTTTCAGCTCAGGTCATGATCCCAGGGTCCTGGGATCAAGCCCCACATCTGGCTCTCTGCTAGGCAGGGAGCCTGCTTCCTCCTCTCTCTCTGCCTGCCTCTCTGCCTACTTGTGATCTCTGTCAAATGAATAAATAAAATATTTTAAAAAAAGAAAAGAAAAGAAAAGGTGAGGGGACAGAGTTGCAGGCAGAGGAAGACTTGTGTCAGCTTTACAGGTGCAGAGCTGGTTTCTAAATGCCAGGATTGTTGTCTTCATTCTACCGGTCTGCCTTTGCCCTATCATGTGACTCATAGGCCTTTACTTGTGGTTTAATTGACTCATTGGGCTCATTGGGTCAGCAGTCTTTATTGAGAACTATGTGCCAAGCTTAATATTGAGATGGAAACCGTGTGATCAGCATTCCAAAGCTCCTACTCCTACATTCACTGAGCTCTTGCTTGACGCACTGAGATCTGTGGGTGGATCCCAAATGTGCCGTTCATGTGGCTGGCAGCCGGGGCAAGTTATCTAGTTTCTCTGAGACTTGGGTTCCAATGTATTTAAAAATAAAAAGGCTAGTGGTATTTATCTAACCCAATCATTGGGAAATTGAGTGACGTGCTGTGGCGTGTAGTACAGCCAGGATGAAGTAGCAACTCAACGAGTGTTTGTTGGCCAAATAGTGGAGTTTGTCTGGGGCCCATTTTGGGATTTACAGTCCAGCCTGGTCCATCTCAGTTTATGCGCAGATCATAACATTCTTCTTCAACTGTCTGCCCGCCCGTTCTGTTCTTTTATTAGGCTCAGAAATAGATTTATACCATTATGAACTCTAGCCATTCCTTTTCTGGTCAAAGCATGAACCCATGATCCAAGAATTATGTTATTTATATATTTCTAGCAACTGCATAATGATTGGTCCAGCTAGATACTCTCGGGGTGAGGGGAGGGGGACAAAGATGTTCATACGGTTATAATCTGTGAGTATTCAAATGGATTGACGTTTGGAGAACCCATGAAAACTGCTGATTATTTTAGGTCAACCCCTGAGAGCAGAAATGCTTGCACAGAGCTCTGCCATCTTTGTCATGTTTCCTAATTTAGAGAAAATCAAATTCTATCCAAATAATGTTCTTGCCTTCAATGCCTACATCTGCATGGCCTCTAGGAAGACTATCATGCTTCATTTTATTAGGAAATAGGATTACGTCCATGATGGAACCATGCATTTTGTTGTTTGATGCCTCCAAAACCTGAGATTATAGAATCCAGGTGTTTGCCTACAGGATAAAATAATCACAGTTGCGCTCCCCCTTCTTCAGAAGATCTCTTCTAAAATTTTGGCTTTGGGGAGATAGGATGTAGAAGAAACAAAGCAAATAAGTCCAAACAGCACAACTTATAGACTTTACTTAAATGGAAGAAACACTCATGGATTTGTGCCCCCTCAGAGAAAGGATCAGAATGTTCTGTTTGCTGGCACAGGCTTCCTGGAGCATCATCTAGTCTTGGGGCTCAGAGGAAAAATGAGGCCCCTGCTGCTAGCCAACAGATTGTGTAATTATATATTAGCAATTTATCCCAGAGAAGTAAACTTTCTTGGGATAACCCACTGCTACTTCACCACCTTGTGCTCTTCTGTCTTCCTTTCACTCATTTGTCTATGATTTGTAATAGCTTATTTAGAGGCATGCTGTTAAAATCTGTTTTTCTCCAGACTTATCTGGTGACTAAATGGGTATTTAATAAAAATGATAGATAAGGAAACAAAATGGATGAGAAAATATGTAGAAAAACATGCATTACCTTCCAGATTCTTGCTTATTACTTTCTTTCTTAACATGAAGAAGGTACCCTCTCAGATCACCATCCTCATGAAACCATTTTCTCAAGAATCTTGGAGTCTTCACCTCCCTTGGTGAGCACCTCCCTCTGAGCAAAGCTTCTGCAGAGTAACTAAGACATGCATTGATTGGATAGGCAGGCACAAGCCCTGGGAAGCAGGTGGTGGGGAGCACAGTGACATGGCTTGGGGCAGAGGAGGTAGTTTGTGGGGAGGTAAGCCCGCTGAAGGTGGACACAAGGCACTGGGGCACAGCATACTTCTGGTGTCCCCTAGGTGCTTAAGAGAGATGAAATCTCTGGTTTTGTTGCACTGAAACCGTGCCAGTGTGAATTTGACATGGAGCCCTGAGCCATGTTAACAAGCCAGGGTCTCTGAGGTTCCAAGGCCTAATGTGGCACTAACATGGGTGATTTTGCTCTGGTTTATGTCCTTGCTGTAGATTTCATTCTTCCCGCTGCTCCAGGCACATGGCCTACATATTTTCCTCCAATGCAGCAATTCTCCACCAAGGGAGATTTGCTCCCCAGGGGACTTTGTGCAATGGCTGAAGACATTTTGTTGTCACAACTGGAGGAAAATGGGGTAGCGCTGGCAGGAGGTGTAGGATGCAGCCAACATTCTACGGTGCACAGAACAGCACCCCATAACAAAAACTATCCAGCCCAGATATTACTCATGTCAAAATTACTGAACTCTGCCTAATAGGACAAATTTGTTCCTGCTTCAGTCTCTGTCCTGGGTTTCCCTGTGTCTAAATCTTTCTTCCTTCTTACCTCCTCCCAACTGGCTCTTGGCACGCGGCCTTAACGTGAGTGTCATCTCCTTGGAGAAAATGACTCCAGTTAGCACAGGCCTTCCCCTTCCACTTTTGATACACTTCGCCCACCCACCATGCTTTTTATTGACTTTTTTTCTTTCAGAGCACTTAGCCTTGTGAATTATGAGCTCCTTAGTAAAGATAATCACTTTTATGAAGCGTGCATTTTGCTTTTCACAAAGCAAAGAATTTACAAATGCGTTTGAATTTTTGATACATTTTCCTTTTATTGCCTTTACTGTGCGGGAAAAGCTTTCAAACACCAACAAACCCCTTTCACTTGTTGAAAAATGCAGAATCATTGTGCAGCAGTAATTAATTTTTTTTGGCTTTCACCTAATTAAATTTGTGCAAAGAATGAAGGAATAGCTTTATCATCCACAGGAGAAGCAAGTTGTTCACACCTGACTTCAATCACTCTGAGTAACTACTTCATTAAGACATAAGCAAGCCCAGTGACAGATCATTAATTTTCGTGGATATAATCTGGGAAGCCAAATGTTTGTAGAAGGGGAGTCTGGCAAGAAAGGCATAAATGTATTAGCACTTATTAAAAATAAGCTGTAAGTCTGTTTGCATGCTGCCTCTGTCATGTTATGAATTAATCGCTTCAATGTAACCACCGTAATAAATACATATCACAGTGTGTCAAGGAACTAAAAGTAGTTAGTGTCTTCATCTTCTGCACAGTCTAGGTCTTTTACATTCTTGATTTAAATATTTTGAGTCTAATGGAAAGAATAACATGGAATCAGAACCAGGAACATTTGTCCTCTTTCTCGCTATAATTTGACTGTTTTTGCTGTTTTGAAAGGATGAAAGAGAAGGCAGAGGGTACCTGAAAGGCCTTGTGTTCTGTCTGGGATGGTGAATGTACTGTCTTTAGTACCACACCCATCAGATAATTTTTAAACATAATTGTCCCCATATTTCAAAGGGAGTATTAAAACTCAGAATAAAAGTAGGATTATTAGCAAATTGTACATTTCTCCAAACCAGTTTTAAGGGAAAGATCTTCCTGTCTCTGAATTTATCTGTTCTTTCTGAGGAATTACAGTCTGCGGATACTAATACCACCATGCTAATGGACTAATCTATTGCTCTTACAAGACTATTGCATCAAATTAGATAATGATCTCACAAACTTCAAGTACTTTAACAACATTAGCTCTAACTAATGGAAGGAACCTCTCTATCTTGAAGGCTGAAGTCTGTCTTCTGTCTCTCTTCCTCTCTGGGGCTGGTATCTGCTGATGCCAGCTTGATGCTTTGTTACAGAGACTTTGCCTGGTAACCTACATGTGGTCTGGATGTAAAAATTGAATTAGAATTAAGATGTGTGCTATTTAGAAATCAATTTAGTAGAAAGACAACAGCTTTTAGGGTCAAAGCTACATCCGAATATTGGCTCTAACACTTGTGAGCCTAGTGGGTAATTTATATTGCTTCTTTAGATATCAGTTTTTTCATCTGAAATAAACAAACAAGAGCAATGATTTGGTGAAAGTTTACTGTAGCATACTGGCACATAGAAAATGCTCAGTCAACAGTGGTTCCTTTTCCTATAATAGTTGTCAAATGGATTTTAGGGGTCACTTTGTCCTCAGTGCTTCTAGAAATGGCTCCCCGTCAATGGCATCCTGAATTCTGTCTTTGAGGGCATTATATTTATACACTGTACAGAGAAATAGATAACTTAAATATTTAAAACTAGGACTTTCCTCTCAAATTCCTGGGATAGTTGGTGGTTCTGGATAAATTTATATAGCAAAGACCATATTTATTTTTCTTTGTCTTTTTAAATCAGAGTAATAGCAGTTTATGGTGCTCTCTCTATGTAAGTATGCTGACTGAAAAGAGAAGAAATAACTCCCAGAACTAGACATGACGGCTTCCTTTTTTCACCTTTATATCCCAAACAACTATGTCATAGCAAAGAAGGTTAGAAATGGGGTAATAGGAAGTGAGACAGTATAAATTAGGTGAAGGCATCACAAAATACTGGAAAGTCAGAGAATGTAGGTTCAAATATTGGCCTGTGACTTAAAGGCTGAACAAATATGGACAAATAACTTGATCTTTTTGAGTCCCACATTTTTTATTTATAAAATGGTAATCATAATCATTCTTCTCTCTGAGGTGTGGTACTAGATAGGTCTTCATGAGGATTTAATAAGATAATGTAAGAAAAGCCCTTAGTGCAGTGCAGAGCACAGAGAGATTGGAGTGAAAGGCTCATAATAACAATAATAATGATTGTTTTATTCAAGGAAATACACATTCATGACAGCTGGTCTGGGGTTAAACTCTCCTTCAGTTGCATGTTCAGATTCTCCTTTGTCCATCGAAGCCACTAGCCGAATTCCCTTTGAGGAGGATGTGCATGAGTAACCCCTGAGAGCAGATGTGAATGCTGCCCAGAGGACGGGTCCACCTGGTGTTGGAAAGCTGTAAGATCATCCTGTATTGGCTAACTTCCTTAGTTCTGAACCAAAGACCCTTCCTCTGTGAAAGTTAAGCTGCAATCCTAATTTTACATTTTTATTAGCTCTAATTCATGAACATCCTGCTGATGTATGATATTTGCCTGAAACTACTTCATGCAAACAATGTGGTCCCGAGAAATAAGCTGAAGATAGTGAGAGAAAGTTTTCAAATGGAGTGGTGTGACTTCATCTGAGAGCATTCCATTACGGGGCGAATTGCGTTTGTCCCTTCAGCACTCTAAATGTGTTGCTGTCCTAAGTCTGAAGGGGAAAAAGGTCATGTCAAGTTTGATGATGATCTTCTTGACTTTAATATTCCTCCAGATGCTCTCGAGATGTGACACCAAACCCAGACACTGTGAGAGAGAGTTTCCTCACTCGGTTTGTCTGTTCATTCTCTGGCTAGCTAGGGTCTTCCATCCTGTCCTCTTCTCCTTTGTGTAAGTGTTAAATCTTTTCTTCCAAAGGACACCTGTAAGAACAATGTGTGACCTGCTTTTGCAATATAGTGTTGGTAAAGGTAAATATCCCATTATGCTCTTCCCATATTATTCACTTAAACAGAAATTGTTTAGTCAAGCATGCTCCCTTTCAGCCAAGGATTCAGAGGTGAATGAACTTATATTCTAATAGATGGTTTGTGACAGGTGGCTCTCATGGCACCATATTCTTTCCCATTGTATTTGTTTCCTGGTTCTGCTATAACAAAGTAACAAAAACTGGATGGTTTAAAAAAATTCCTGTCTCACGATCCCAGGGTCCTGGGATTGAGCACCGCGTTGGGTTCTCTGCTCAGCAGGGAGCCTGCTTCCCCCACGCCCCCGGTCTGCTTCTCTGCCTACTTGTGATCTCTCTGTCTGTCAAATAAATAAATAAAATCTTAAAAAAAAATTACTGTCAATTCTGGAATAGAGAAGACTGACATAAGGATGTCAGCTAGACCATGACCCCTCTGAAAGTATTAGGGAGAGGTCTGTTCCAGGACTTTGTCCTGTCTTCTGGTGGTCCCTTTGTCTTCCCATGGCTTCCTCCGTGTGTGTGTGTGTTTATGTGTGTGTGTGTGTGTTGAAATGTCCTCCTTTCTAAAAGGACATCAGTCATTTTGGATGAGGGCCCACCCTGATGTCATCATTTTAACTTGTTTACTTCTGTAAAGGCTCTATCTCCAAGTAGGGTCACATTCTGAGGCAATGAGGTTAGGACCTCAAATACCTTTTTCGAAGGATACAATTCAACTTATAACACCTCTCTGCCTTGCAGGCAATGTGAATGCGCTATAAAACACTGTTAGTACCAAATCTGAGTGTGCTCTCAAAATGTTTGCAGTTGATAGGCAGCAATTTCTGACCAGATAAGATTCCTTTCTTGGGATTACATCTATATAATGATGAGACTAAGTCCCGGCTTCAAATCTGTGCTATTTCTTTTCCTACAAGGAAAGGAACTGTTTAGCAAATCTGGATTTATCTTTGTTCCGTATGAACAAATAGCTTAACTTCAATAAGCCTCAGTTTCTGTTGTTGAGAAAGTAGGTATTAAAACCAATCTTAGGAAATTTTGTACAGATGAATTGAAATACCCCATATGAAGGTATACATACTTAGCAGGCAGTCATATACTACAAATTATCCCTTGCTCTTTCTATATTCAAGTCTTGGGAGAGGACTGTGAACTTCAGAAGTGAAAGAAAATTATCTCCTCCCTTTTTACAATTAGGGAGATCAAGAACTAGAGATTGATAGATGACCTTCTCAGAAAAGAAGAAGAAAAAAAAAGATCTAAGTTCCTTCTCTTTAGTTTTTTGGTTGAATTATCTTGAGAAAAATAATTGTTTTATCTTTGTCTTCCCAGTTAATACAGCAAAATTCCACACACTAAAAATAGAATGATAAAGGATAATGAAAAATTTTTGTAGGATTTCTTTATATGAGTTCAGCTCTTGGGTAAGATACTTCTATAGCTTTTCCCCAAGCCCATCATTGGCTTTTCTTGGTGCTTGTTGATTTGTTTTACTTGAATCTCAGAGTAATCTTATTTCTGGCAGGATCCATCTGTTACCCTTTGCTCATGAACACTATGTATTATTCTTGACAGTATAATGTACATAAAATTTAATGTATTTTAAAAAGTTGATCTCAAACAACAAACATTAGTTATTAAAACAGTGGTTCTCTTACAATTATTTTCATCTCTGATATATGATCTGACTAGGCAGCTCCTTTGGGTGACATAAATGGGACATGTTGACTGACTTGTAAACACAGGACCATTCATATCCATTTGGGCTATGTTTTTGGATCCATGTTTTCTTACCTCTAACCAGAGGCTAGATAAATTTGTTCGCTCAATGATAAAATTAAGAACATGGTATTTATCTTTAAACTCTTAAGCCAGTAGAAAGCTGTACCATGTAATAGCAGGGATCAGAGACCTCTTCCTTTGCTACACTGACCTGCAAAAGCCAGGAAGTAAATTGGTTTGCCTCTTGTCATCTCCCTGCCCAAAATGAGACTTTTGGTCAAATACAAATTCAACTTTTACTGAGTCTACAGGTGTATTCTGACTAAAACTGGAGGGGGGGGATTCTATTTCTGTTTTTTTAAATGTCTTTAGAGCTATGCTTTCAGAAAAAACGGTGGCTGTTTGGAGAAAGACTACACAGCTGTGTGGCCAACTGGGGTGCTAACATTGAATCTGAATGCCCCTTCAGGTTCCATCTGGGCTGACATTTAACTTCACCTTCTCAGGACAAGAGGTTAATTTTTGAAGTATTAGAATTATGGAGATGAATTTGTGAGGCTGCTCATTATTAAGATGCCTTTGGCTCTTCATCTGGGCTAGAGACAGCAGACATTAATGATGATAATCCATTTTCTTCCAGGGGGAATCAAGATCTGTAGTTTCAAGCTTGACCAATTACTTTATGAATTGTTCTCTTTTTTTTACGTTCCTAGAGAAAAGATTGGGGACCTCTACAAACACAATGCCTTCCGTCGCCTGAGATGGAAAAGCCAACCAAAGATCTTAGCAGAGTGTACAATGGATCCATTCCTTCCTCTTAGGTTAGCTGTGATAATTACAGCAAGAACTTACTATTGATCCCGCCTCTGTGCTAAGCCCATGACATACATTGTTTCATTTAATCTTCCCAACACCCATGTAAGATAGAAACTATTATTAGATTTCTTTTATGAATTATCAGGGAGTTTAAATAACTTTGCAGGATCCTGTGGTTGGTATGTTGGCAGAACCAGGACCTGGGAACGAATCCTTCTTACTCTAAAGCCTGTGTTTTCAGCACTTTGGCTATCTTGTCTCCTGGAGAGGTTTGGAAATAATGATAGTTCTGACTGTGTAACACACAGAGTTGCGAGGCATTCAACCTCACAACAATCCTAGGTCATACACAAAAGCATTATCCCCCTCCTACCGAGTATTATCTTCCTGTCCCTCCTTATAGTGGGGCATAGGGAAACTGAGTGACTTGACTGATACTGCTCAGTTAATAAATAAATGGTAGCCAGGAGACTCAAACCCAGGCAGTCTGCTATCAGAGTCTATGTTCTTGGCCCATCTACACTTCTTCCTGAGTAGAAATTGTTACTGAGTTCATCTATAGGCAATATAAATTGATGTTCCATAGAGAGGAGAAACATAACTGGACATTGTTAACTCTTCTGGAGAAGAGTTTGTTACATTGTTACATTGTTAACTCTTCTGGAGAAGACTTTGTTACAGCAGGCTGCCGTGTCAGAAACAACTGGGTGGCCCCAGTTAGAGAGATTTTTATTTAATTGGTTTGGGTCAGGACTTGGGCATCTATTATTTTCTAAAACTCCCTAGGTGTCATAATGGGAAGCTGGAGTTGAGATTAACCCTTCTAGATAAGCAATTTAGCCATAAAAAAAAAAAGAAATTATCAGATAGGAAAAGAAAGATAAAAAATGATACACTTTTGACTAATGATTGCTGTTCTTTTAAGCAATGGTGAGCCAGCTCTTAATACTCAGTGCTCATTACTTTCTCCTCCCCGGCCCTCGCCAAAAATAATCAGAACTAGAGATTTGGGGAAAAGGTGTTGATGTTGACTTAATTGGTCCACTTCCTAGAATCCTATTAATCTGATCTAGTGTCTCTGACACGTAGTTTACAAAGTTCCACCATTCCTCCAATTTGTGATTTATTGCTTAGCTAGACCACCATGGACAACAAGAAACCCCAATTAATAGCCTGTCATTTGCACTGGCCTCAGTCTTTCCAGTTTTTCTGACTTGCCAGCCTCACTGAGTTCAATCAGTTTTATCAGAGTCTGATACTCTGAGAAGCAGCTTTGTTTCACTTTATTTACATTTCTTCCCCTTTTCCTTCCTCTGCCTCTTCTTCCTCCCCTTTCTCAAAGGGTTGTTTCATCTAAGAGGTTCAGCTGGAGGGGATGGAATTATAAAACAGAACAAAATAAAAAAGCTCCATTGAACTTTTTTTGTTTTGCATTATGCACTACCAATACCAAATAGTTTTAAAAAACAAAACAAAACAAAACACTGAAGGTCTTTTGTCATCAAATTCATACAATAGTAAAGAGTTTTATAATTGGAATTCTTGGTATTTCCATTTTAAGACACAACCATATTATGTATTATTAACGTTTCTTAGCTGATTTGCTTATAGGATAGAAGGTGTTAATAGTTTTGTCATATATGAACAATTCCCTTTATATTTAATTTTAAATGTTACATTATGTAAAGTAGTTTCATTTTAACTGAAGTTTATGACAGTTGAATGAATATTAACACTTTTGCAAAGTCAGGGGAGCTACACAAAATAAAAATAAAAGATTGCAGTTAAAATGGCTGATGCCAAGTTATACTGATGAGAGTAAAGGGCAGGTATCATGTAATTTCCATGTATACATTTCTTAAGTTATAAGCCTTCTGTCTAGGCTTGTGCACTATACTATGTCTACAAAGGAAAGTGTACAGCATTGTGATGCAGAGAAACACATTAATAACATCTTTTAGGACATGTCTCTAAATGTTAAAAACCAGGACAGTGTGGAAGGTCATGGAGAAACAAAGTGGAGGGCTGATGACCAGGAGAACTGGCATATTGTATGATGTTGAACATATGATCTTCTTTATACCTCTTTTTATTCATCTATGGAATATTGGAGTAGAGGAAGGCAATGGGTTTGGCTGAATCAATGGCTCTTCAAGTAAGATCTTAGAATCATCAGCAGCAGCATTACCTGGGAATCTCTTAAGAAATTCGATTCTCTGAACTCACCCAAGACCTACTGGGTCAGAAAACTCTGGGGTAGGGCCTAGCAATCTGTGTTTTAACAAGTTCTCTAGGGGATTCTGATGTGTGCTATATTTTCAGAACCATTAGGAACAAGTATCGTTGTGTTCTATCCATAGCTAACATTCTAGAGGGCTTTCACTGATTTTCAAATACTTAGAAGGTACTAAATATTACATCTATGCAGAAAATACTATATCTTACTTAGTTTACCATTTGAACCTGGACTATTATTATACTGGGTGAGCATGAACATGCCAGTTAATAGGTGTTCCTAATTGATACAGTGCCATCTAAACATACTTAAAAGTAGAATTCTAAAATATTAGGGACGCCTGGGTGGCTCAGTGGGTTAAGCTGCTGCCTTCGCCTCAGGTCATGATCTCAGGGTCCTGGGATTGAGTCCTGCCTTGGGCTCTCTACTCAGCAGGGAGCCTGCTTCCCTCTCTCTCTGCCTGCCTCTGTCTACTTGTGATCTCTCTCTGTCAAATAAAAAATAAAATAAAATAAAATAAAATAAAATATTAGGAGTGGAGGAAACCTTAAAGTCACTTTGGCTGATTATTTCTAGCTGCCATTTTATACTAGAGGAAACTGAGGCCCATAAGGCTCTATGACCTTGATATAATCTTTTAGATGAGACAGAAGGGCTTTGAAAAGTTTGAGCTACAGGATAGAAATAATCCTTCCATTTTACTATTTTGTGGCATATAGACAGTGCCAGAGAACTACCCGAGCAACTAAATTGATTTTATACCTGTGTGCACACACAAACCAGCAATTAGGAAACAGTGTGTTGCAGATTTTGACATGTATGAAATTATAGAACCAATTACTTTTTACAAGTCAACTCATGACAGTCATTTCAAATAAGGCAGACCCTGCAATCTGTTCCTTAAGGACATGATTGACAGAATGTCAGTGCACGTAAACCTCATTTCATTTTCTGAAGATCACATTTGAGAGGGTGAGCTGGAAGAGTAGATTGAAGATGTTAATTTAAATTAAGAATTTGCTATTTTAAGGCTTGCTTTCTTGGGAAAAAAAAAAGTCACAAACCGTCAAATAACCAGTGCTTTCCACTAGGTTGTAATGGAAGGAAGGCTATTCTTGATTTTCAGGGATGTAATTGTTAATCTTGTTTCCCTACTTCCTCTTGTTGTTTACTACTCCTAGGGTCTTGAGATAATCAGGTCAACAGATCCAGAGGGCTTTATCTGTGAAGTGGACATAATAGTTTCTCAAAGGAGAGAATCAGACCAAATGATTCCTTGAAAAAACAAAGAAATGGAAAATTAAAGGGAGAAATTGAGTTCCAGAGAAGTAAGAGGCAAAAAGAACTAGGCTCAAATTAGTTAGTTACTATCTACGACCTTGGGACCCTGAATGTTTGGGAAGAGGCACAGTTAAAGTTAACTTACTTATTTTAAGACATCACCCAGTATACCTTCCAGCACATTTGTTATGTCATTAGTAAAATCAGTGGAGGCAGATAGTTCTATCAGGAGTATGCATGGAGACTTCCGTTTATGTCTGTAAAAGAGCATCTATTATAGGACTTGACCTTTTGCTGTAAACATGTAGAAAATTGGGTAAAATATACAAGACAGTGCTTTTTGAATATTGGATGGCGGGTGAAATAGGACTGTGACTCCTGATAGAAGGTGAACGAGCAAGTGAATCCTAGGTATACCCCAAGTGTCTTCCTAGAAGCAGCTTTTTCACTGTGGTATAGGAGGGAAGAACCCAAACAGAGCCTAAGTAATCCTGCTGGGCTGAGGAGACAGATCAGAATTCAGGAATGGTGAGACAGCTAGAATTTGAGTGTAGAGCATGAGATAGAAGGTAGTTGCACTGTGAGAGAGGGAGGGAGGGGAAGAGAGAGAGAGAGAGAAGAAAAGGAAGGGAAACACTGGAGAGCTACAGAAAAGTCCTCTCATATTTTTGAGTGACTATCAGTATGTCCATCTATAGGGTAATACTCCATGAGATTGAGTAAAGAACAACTGTCAGGGAAGTAGCAATTACACAGGAGCTGTAAGCCAAAGTTCATACAAAGCAGGAGCCTTTTGAATTCCCATTAGCTAGAGTGGAGAGACATCACTGAATAAGCATAGAATATACTGGAAACTCCAAGGTAGTGATTTTTTTTTTTAAGGGTCAGATTATAGGAACTGCTTTACTTTATTTTTAAAAATATATTTAATTTTATTTAAATTCAATTAGTTAATATATAACATACTATTGATTTCAGAGGTAGTGGTCAGTGATTCATCATCTTAAGTAATACCCAGTGCTCATTACATTATGTGCCATCCTTAATGTCCATCCCCCAGTTGCCCCATCCCTTCGCCCCTCTCCCCTCCAGCAACCCTCAGTTTCTTTCCTGTGAGTAAGAGTCCCTTATGGTTTGTCTCCCTCCTGATTACATCTTGATTTATTTTTTGCTCTCTTCCCCTATGATCCTCTGTTTTGTTTCTTAAATTCCACATATGAGTGAAATCATATGATAATTATCTTTCTCTGATTGACTTATTTTGCTTAGCATAATACCCTCTAGTTCCATCCATGGCATTGCAAGTGGCAAGATTTCATTTTTGATGGCTGATTAATATTCCATTGTGTACATGTACCGTATCTTCTTTATCCATTCATCTGTTGATTGACATTTGGGCTCTTTACACAGTTTGGCTCTTGTGGACATTGCTGCTATAAACATTGGGGTGCAGTTTCCAGGATGGTGATACATTAACAGTAGCCCTAAAGTAAAGGCTACAATAGACATTCCATTTTATAAGCTTCTATATGCCTGCAAGGATCAACTAGATTTACAATAACTGTTGAAGTACTTGATATAATGAAGTCTAGCTCCCTTTCAGGAAACTCAGTAAAATCCAGTGCTTAACACTCAATAGTATAAAATTTGTAATACCTGGCATGCATCAAAAATAAAAAATACACAGGGGCGCCTGGGTGGCTCAGTCCTTAAGTGTCTCCCTTCTGCTCAAGTCGTGATCCCAGGGTCCTAGGGGGAGCCTACTTCTCTCTCTGCCACTCTCCCTGCTTGTGCTCTCTCTCTCACTGTGTCTCTCTCTTTATTTACTTATTTCTCAAGTAAATAAAATCTTAAAAAAAAAATTAAAAATATGCAAAGTAGAAGGAAAATATATAGAGTATATAGGAGAAAAATCACTTAAGGAGTTTGAGGGATGAGAAGGAAATGATAGCAATACAGGTAAGGACTTTTACACTATTGTATGTAAAACTAAGTATAGAACTAAGGAAAATATTGAAAGGAAAACATGACACAGGATAGAAAAAGAAAATATAAAAACCAAATGGAATTTCAGAATTAAAAAAATATAATATCTAAAAGAAAACTTTTGTTGGATGAACAGATGATGAGGCACTGCAGAAGAAAAGATGAGTGAAATTGAAAACAGAGAAATAGGAACTATCAATGTGAAGTACAAAGCAAAAGAGACTGCAAAAACCATAGCACCTCAGTGACCTGTGGAACAACATCAAGCCGCCTAACGATGTAACATGTACTAGAAGTCACAAAAGGGGAAAACAAACTACAGTTGAAGAAATTAGAGGAGAAAAATTTCAAATTCTTTAACAATTTTCAACAAAAAGTTTTCATTTGTTTTAATAATACAGTGCTAAACACTATACAGCCACAGATCCAAGAAGCTCAAAAAGTGGTTAACACACACACAATTCACACTAACATTTATCATAATCATACTTGTGAAAACCAGTGATTAAGGAGAATATCTCAAAGCTGCCAGAAAAAAAGGATATGTATTAAGTAATAAATTAGGAATGACTGCAGACTTCTCATCACAAATTATGTACACCAGAATACAAGGGAAATTTTTTTTTTTTTTAGAAGTAATTTATTGAAGTGTTTTGTCCCTTTGTTACTGGCTTGTCTTTTTATTATTGATTTCTAGATGTTCTTAAAATAATGTGGACACAATTCTTTTGGTCAAATATATGTATTGTACATGTTTTCCCTATCTTTGCTTGTCTTTCCATTTCTTAAGCATGTCTTTTAATTGGAAGTTTTTCATTTTGATAATGTCCAATTTATCCTTTTTTAAAATACATTTTTTAAAATGTATTTTGTGCTAATTTTTCCCAATAACTTATTGTCTACTTCAAGGACATATAGAGTTGTCCGATTTTTTTCTAGATACGTTATACGTTTAGCTTTACATTTAGATATGTGATCTATCTTATTTTAACTTGGGAATATGGTGTGAGATGGGTGTGAGGTTAATTTTTTCCCCTAATCTCAGAAGTTTTAATTTCTAAGAATGCTGGAGAAGAAAAAGTAGCCTAAAATCAAACTGAGGCCCATATAGGCATCAAGTTGAAAAGAAGTTTGCAAAGGAGATCAAAAGAAGGTACATAGTTATGTCCAGTTGTTCCAGAATAATTTGTTTAAAAGACTTTCTCCCTGACTTGCATTGGTACCTTTGTAGGAAATTAACCAGTCATATGTATGTGAGTCTATTTCTGGAATATACCCTGCCTCATTGATCTAAGGAACAGTATTTTTAAGATACAGAAATGAAACCAAAACCAAAACTGTAAACCTAGAATTCTATAACCAGAAAAACATTTGAAAAAGGAAGACAAATGAATTTGTCTTATTAGATTAAAAAAAATGATTTAACTATATTCTGCATGTAAGAAACTTTAAAAATAAATACATAAATGTATAAAAAGTGAAAGAATGGAAAATTGTAGGGGCACCTGGGTGGCTCAGTGGGTTAAAGCCTCTGCCTTCGGCTCAGGTCATGGTCTCAGTCAGTGTCCTGGGATTGAGCCCCACATTGGGCGTTCTGCTCAACAGGGAGCCTGCTTCCTTCTCTCTCCCTACCTGCCTCTCTGATTACTTGTAATCTCTGTCTGTCAAATAAATAAATAAAATCTTTAAAAAAAGAAAAAGAATTGAAAATGGTATACCATGGAAAAACTATTAAAAAGTTGGGCTGGCAATATAAGTATTATTCAGGTAGACTTAAGATCAAGGAATATTGCCAGGGATGAAGAGGACATTTCATAAAAACAAAGGGTTAATTCTTCAGGAAGACCCAGAATCTGAAATGTGTCTATACCTAACACCATCAGCATACCTGAAGTAAAACAGAAATGAAAGTAGGCAAATATATGATTATAGATGGAAATTGCAAGTTTGTTTTCCCTATGACTAATAAAACACACAGAACAAAAATCAATAAGGATATTGAAGATTTTATAAATGTTATAACATTTGATAAATGTTATAAATCACCTTGACTAACTTCTTATTTGTGGAGTTATTCTGCCCAACAACGGCAGACCATACGTTCTTTTAAAATGCATATGTAATACCTATCCAGATAATCATATTTTGGGTCATAAAACAACTAGGTTGGTTTAAGAATTGAAATCATACAGAAATTTTTTACTATCAAAGAAGTTACTAACAGATAAATGTCAAGAGTATCCCCAAACATTTGGGTGTTAAACACATACTTCTAAATAACTTATGGGTTAAAGAAGAATTAAACACATACACAAATTTATTCTGAAGTATATGAAGATGAAAACACAAATACTGAAGTTGGTAGGATAAAGCCATATTTGTGCTTAGAGGTATATTTATAGCTTCAAATTATATTGGAAAAGAAGAAAGATCTCAAAAATTTAAATTTCCATCTTAAGAGGTTAGAAAAAGAGGCCAATTTAAACCAAGAATAAAAAGAATAGTAAAGATGGAAGGGAAGAAATTACAAAAAAGAAAATAGAGCACTAGAGAAAATAAGTAAAACTAAAAGCTTGGTCTTCGAAAGTAAAATAGGCACAAGCAAACCTCTGGCCATAGTGATCAAGAAACAAGAGAGAAAGTATAAATCATCAGTATTAGGAATGAATATGGGATATCCAACAAAAGGATCATAAATATCATGACCAAGCAAATGTAGGTGAATAAATTTAACAACTTAGATGAAATGGACAAAGTCTTTGAGAAAGTTTTTAAAATCAAAAGTGACACCAGAAGAACTAGGCTGAATAATACTATATTAATTAAAGATATTTGATTTGTAATTCAAATGCTTTCCTTATTAGATGCATATGATATCCTAGGTTGGATCTTCAGATGCTAATAGAAAAATTGTTGAAATCTTGAGTAGTCTGTACTTAATAGGAAGGCACCAGGATTAATTTCTTAGATTTTACAAATGTATCATGGTTGTGTAAGATGCTAATTAGGGTAGAGGTTCTCTACCAGGGATAATTTTGTCCCCCTCTGGAAACATTTTGGCTGTCACAACTGGGGGAACAGTGCTGCCAGCATCTAGTGGGTAGTAATTTTGTCCCCCTCTGGAAACATTTTGGCTGTCACAACTGGGGGAACAGTGCTGCCAGCATCTAGTGGGTAGAGGCAAACCATGTGAGTGAATGTCCTATAACACATAAGACATCCTCCACAGTGAAGAATTATCTAGCCTGAAATAATCAGTTGTGCCAAAGTGGAAAGGCCCCACATTTGGGAAGATTAAGTGAAGAATAAATGGGGACTCTGTACTATCTTGGTAACTTTTCTGTAAATCTAAAATTATTCCAAAATAAAAAGCTGATTTAAAAAAAATTCTTCCCATAAAAAAAATTCCAGGTTTAGCTTGTTTTACTGGTTATATTCTATCAAACATTTAAGGATAAATAATACGAATTATATACAAATTTTTCAAAAAATATAGGCAGATGAAATATTGATTTTAAGAGGCCAGCACAATCCTTTGTCCATTCATCCCCATTTTCTGTTTTCTCTTCTGTCCCCCATTCTCTCTCTCTTTTTTTTTTTCTTCTAAATATATGGCCATTTTATTTCGTGGTAAGGAAGATTGTAACGTAATTATGGAAAAGGGAAGACCAACAGTGACCATGTGCTTCCCCTCAATCACCTCTTTGCTGCTCGTTTCATTTCTCTGAGTTTATCTAGATTTCTCATTTCATTTCTAGAGTTTATCTAGATTTCTGTGCCTCAGTAATGGGATCGTGGACCTGGCATTTGGAACACGGCTGGCTTTACATGTAGAAATTTCTGGTCTCGTCACTCTCCTAAAGCCTTGTCACTCTTTTCTTTTTCCTTCTTTTCTTTTTTTTTTTAAGACTTTATTTAAACACGATAGCAAGAGAGGGAACACAGTATGGGGGAGCTGGAGAGGGAGAAGCAGGCTCCCCGCTGAGCAGGGAGCCCAATGCAGGGCTCAATCCCAGTATGCTGGGATCATGACCTGAGCTCAAGGCAGATGCTCAACTGACTGAGCCACCCAGGCACCCCAAGCTTCCTCATTCTTGAATAAAGTCATTAATCCTGAGCCAGCTATCATGTGCACCAAGACTTCTTTCTCTCTTCTGTGCTTGGCTTTTTCAGCAACTAGATATATAGAACTAAAATAGTAGAGAAATAGAATTGCCTGGCATACATCTTTGTAAACAGCATAATTATATAAGGGTCCATGTCTCTCTCTCTCCTTGAAAATTTCCTGAATATCTTTGGGAGTCATAACCACCCACCTTCCTCCAGAAGCCTGTGGTATAGAACAAGCAATTGCATGTAAACCTTTCTCTCCCCTCTATCAACTCACCCATCAGAAACACAGAGCAGTGGGAGGTTTAGCATTTTTGCTAACCTGGAAACTAGCAGTTTTCTCTGGGGAAGTTATAGGAGCACGGGTTAATGGGAGCATTTCATTATCTGGTGAAATCTTGGCGTGCCTGGGGACCAATTAGGGAACTCTTGAAGTCATACTTCTCACAACCTAACAATAACTTCAATTACAGTAATTTAGAGACTGGCATACTTTAGATACTGGTACCCTAACTTTTTATGAAATGTTTTGCTCCATTTCATTAAAAGTCTGCATTTTGATGAAACATACATATAAAAGGAATGTGTTGTACACACATTCACATAGTGGGGCTCAGTGTCAGGACTTAACCTGATCCCTGTGGTTTTCTGCTTCTCTCATTGCACTCTTTGCTAAAGTTGTTGTTTTAAGTGCCTCAAGGAAGTGGTTTAGGTCCACCCCAGCTCATTCCATGTTCTTTAGTTCTAGACCTTGAAAAGTTAGTTTTATTTTAAAGGTCTGAGCATATTTGCAAACCATCCAAAACAGCACTTCCCTTCTCCCCCAAACTCAGAGAAAATACAGGCTTATTTGGGGTGGTCAAAATATTAGAAATATTACACAAAAGCAGAAAGAAGAAGGGAAGATAGACAAAAAGTATGCTAATGAGGATATATGAAAGTAGGGATTATAATAAGGAAAATTATATAAGCATTATTTAAGAACTCAAGAAGACCCCAAGTATTTTGGTTGAATGAATGGTGTACTCAATCATTTTTGGTCCATATTTTTGATGTTTAAAAGATAGGACAGTTTACACTCACCAGTAATGTTCTGTACTCTTCAGTGAAATGACAGAATTATATATGAAAACACTATATGCTTGTGTTCAGTTGTCAAGTATGGACAATAAAAGACTGGGCACTATTTGACTTGCTGAGTGAAAACACTTGCTTAGTGAGTTCCTTCCCCAGTTCAACTGAGGACCCCTAAATAATCAGGTTGAGCCCCAATTGGTCATTAGTGGAGGAATGTTCTAGCTGGCAGTGAGGAGGCATCTAGATATTTGAGATTTGACAAGGCATTGGTGAGGGCTGAGAAAGTCTCAATATAAATATTTATGAGAATTTTCAGGATGGACCCTTCTTGCAGTTTCAAGTTCCTGTGGATGAGCTATTCTCTAATGAATGAGACTAACTGTTTACAGATTAAGATGACACCTAAGGCTGTTGATTCATTATCCATAGGAAGTCTGTTTTGAGTTTTGTAGTAAGGAGAGGACAGTTTTGCCTGTTCTCTTTAGGGATCTTTTGCATTTGTGGAAAATTGGGTCAACATGGATCCAAATTGATTCTAAGAGGTAATTATAAACACAATGAAACACTTGGTAAATTTGGCAGTAAAACATGAAGAGAAATAACTTCATGTAGTGAGGAAAAACTTTATTTACCATTGGGGAAGCCATGTTTTTTTGTGTGTGTGTGTGATCTAAACACACGTCTTTAACAAAGAGTATATTAAAAATGAAATTATCTTCATATTTAATAAGATACATTGGTATCCACTTACATCTTACTGTATCACTCTTCTAGCCTTACATATCTTGCTGCTAAAGGCAAACACTTGGTTCTTGGGTTTGTAACCCCCTCGCCCCTTAAGAAGAGTCAGAGATGCCCCGCCACCCCAGGCTAATTATGACAGAATGCTTTTCTGATGTGTCAGCAGAAAAGCCAAGCTCCGTTGACTCCAGAGACACAGACTTGGAGTTTTATGTTAATACTCCAGAATTCCCAGCAGGATCAAGCGGAGTCTACACTTCCATCTGAAATCATACCCTTGTTGCTGCTAGTTTTCTGTCTCCTTTTGCCACTTGCTGACAGGTTTCTTCTGAGAGCATTTTTCTTTTTCTTTTCATTTTCTTCTGAGAACATTTTCATTACATTCATATCATTGGCTCAGATTGTACTTTTGGAAGAACTTGATCCTTATAGTTATAGATGGTAATCATGGGGGACTCACACAGGGATTCTTCTTCTTTTACAGTAAAAATGAACAGAGTTTGTAAAGAGGTTTCTCCAATATTCTGTAGCCACTGACCCTATTTTTGGCTCATAAGCCCAGCAGTGAATTTGCATAACAGATTCCAACAGTTTGCCTATCATCTTGCTTATCTGTCAGAAAGATATTGTAATATCTATTTTTTAAAGGTTGAAATGGAAGTTTTTTCCACTAAAGCACTGCATTCAAGTCAACAACATGCATTTTTAAGAATTCCATAATATATGTACATCAGACCCAACTCTGATGAATTCAATAAAGATCTCATACAATATTATGTCTACTCACTCTGGGGAGTTCTTAATGCACACTTTATGGGGATTTTAATCATTTCTCTTCTTTAATAAAAGTGAAAGAAACAGTAATAGTGCATATAAAATGTGTATAGTAAAATGATGTGTGGATTTTATACAAACACAAGGTTGAAAAATGTGAGGCTTGGCAGCTAATATAAAAATTCACTTTGAACAGGGCTGTCCTGAAGCATGAATTTGCTGATGAGGCTTTCAAGTTATTTATCTAGTTCAGTGTTCAGTGAAATTAAAGTGAGTTACAGAAACATTATAATTAGGCCCTTACGATTTAAAATAAAGTTTAAGCTCTTTTAGTCAATGAAATACAAAGGTAAATTTGACCTTTGCTATCACAGAGAGATACTAAATTATTAAGACTGATGTAATAATAGCTTTTGATCCTTTGAATGTGGAAAGAGCTTCTGATTCAAACAACACTGATGGAGACTGACTTTCCAGGTTCCATGATAGTTACTGGTTATTTATTATCTTACTTATTCTTAATTACAATTTATGAGATAAAGATATTTTCTCCCTTTTACAGGTTTGAATAGCTAAATGGCCACAAATCACATAGCAAGAGCTGGCAAAGTGGGATTCAAATCTGGGTCTATCAGATCTAGTTTCTGTGCCATTTGCAGTCTTTTCAATTGCTTAACGAATGAAAAGTATAATCTCCTACACCTGTGGTTTGAGGCAAACAATGTTTCCAAGCAGTTGAAGGAGCCATGATCAATTTAAGCTGGCTGTATTGCTGGACAATTTATATTGATATTTAGATTATTTTATATTTTGGCATTTTTACACCAGGTTTTGAGAGAAAGCTTCTGCTCCAGTTTTCCTCTATCTGAGTAATACTTGGTAGAGGAAATAAATCACAGGGTAGAAGGTGCAACATTCTACCACTTATTTGCAGGAGAAGTGAAAAATACATATTAGGCACTGACAAGCATCAGATTTCTCTCTCCATGTTTATGCTGGTTTCATATCACTCAGGGAGGAAAAGTGCTTGCCTTTTGATTTATGTTCACTGACAATGAAATGTCCATGATGATTAATTACGCTGCTCTGAGATTTTGCTGTGGTGCTTACCTCTGTGGCCCCAAATCTGAAGCAAATAAATGTCTATGTCTTGCCATAGAGCCACCATTAAACTTTCCTTTAACCAAATGATACACAGTTTGAATTGGACGTAGTATTTTAAAAATTAATTTGTAATCTAAATTTCAGTTTTTTAATAGGGAACTGGTTCTTAAGATGAACATATGTGACTACATTTTTTAGGGGTACCTCTCGTAGGCTACTGATGGCAATTTAAAGGAATTTTTAAAAGTATATTGTAAGGCTCAGAAATGTTTATATTCTGTAATTTCTTTTATTTCTGTTCATTCTAAAAAATAAGGATTTAAGTACAAAGATGATGCTTTAAGGGATGCCTGCGTGGCTCAGTTGGTTAAGCCTCTGCCTTCCACTTGGGTCATGATCTCAGGGTCCTGGGATTCAACCCCACATCGGGCTCTCTGTTCAGTGGGGAGCCTGCTTCCCCCTCTTTCTGTGCCTGCTTCTCTGCCTACTTGTGATCACTCTCTCTGTCAAATAAATAAATAAAATCTTAAAAAAAAAGATGATGATTTAAGCTTTATATTGTAGGGATAAAGTGGGATATTCAAATACCCACCTATACAGAATGGATAAGTAAATCTTGAAATACCTAACAGGATAGAATTTTATATATACATAAAAATCATTTTTATGAATTTTAATTGTGTAGTAATTACAGTATAATGTGTGAACATCCAGATATTGTATTCTTAATACATTATTGTGTGAAAAACAACACTTATAAAAAGAGGAAAATACGTTAATATTAAAATCTTCTACTTTTGGATAGTGGAACTAAATATAATTTTTATTCTCCTTTTCAAATCTCTTTTTCGCAGTTTTCAACAATGTGTACATATTTTAACAATAAACATTTATCACAAAACATAGACAGGAGTTTTGAGTGTTTTTAAAAAAATTTTTTTAAATTAAGATTTTTTTATCTAGCATGATATATACATAGTTGTGATTTGGAGCAAGGATACACAAACTATCATCCACGGGCTGTATATGACCTGCTACCTGTTTTTTTCTTTCAGTTTATTTATTTTTTATTGAGGCATAATTAACATATGCTGTTACATTAGTTTCAGGTGTACAGCAAAATGATTCAACAATTGCTTACATTCCTCATTGCTCACCATGATAGTGTGGTCACTATGTGTCACCAAGCAACATTATTACAACCTTATCGACTATGTTCCCTGTGCTGTACTCTTTATTTCTGTGACTTACTTATTTTATAACAGGAGGCTTGTACATCTTAATTCCCTTCATTTCTTTAACCCTTCCCCCCAGCTACCTTTCCTCTGGCAACCATCAGTTCATTCTCTATGTTTAAGTCTGTTTTTATCTCCTTTTTCCTTTGTTTCTTAAATTCTACATATGATGAATGAATGAAATGGTATTTGTCTTTCTCTGACCTATTTCCCTTAGCATAATACCCTCTAGTTAATCCATGTTGTTGCACATGACAAGATCTTACTCTTTTTTTATGGCTGAGTGATACTTCATTGTGTGTGTGTGTGTGTGTGTGTGTGTGTGTGTGTGTATCACATCTTTTTTATCCATCTGCTGCCTGTTTTTTTAAAAACACTCAAAACTCCTGTCTATGTTTTGTGATAAATGTTTATTGTTAAAATATGTACACATTGTTGAAAACTGCGAAAAAGAGATTTGAAATCATGTTCCACTGTAACACAGCTACCACATCTGTTCATTTGTTTATGGTCTAGAGCTGGTTTTACATTCCAGTGGCAGAGTTGAGTAGTTGTGACTATAAGGATTAAAATATCTATTGCCCGGTCCTTTTCAAGTTGGACAACCCCTGTTCTAGAATAATAAAGCAACTCTACTAAACAAATTTATATTTACATGATGTTAGGTTATATTCCTTGAAAATGCATCCAACTTCATATGCATATTCTGGAAACTGAGTTTACTGGAAAACTGTGGAGCAGGGTAGAAATAACCCACAATTTGTACCATATACATATTTATATTTATAGCTAGACCTTGACACTTGGTAAGCTGATGATTCATCTGTTCCTGAAAGATCTTTGTAAGATTAAGAACTTGGGTAAAACACAGAATAGTTGAAATTAATGACAAGATTCCATTCTATTTACTACGTAATGAACAGAAATGAGGGTGTCCTTCAATCTCTCCCCCACCTCCTTTCACCAGTTTTCTTACGTATGATTTTTTACATCTTCCTGGTGATTAATGTTAATGCTCGTCTATAAAGCCACCATTTCCACTGTTTCCATGTTGCTTATGTAAAGTGATGAGTCCAGCCTGACTTTTTCCCCCAGTTCATTAATTTTTTTTGGTGGGGGGCAACTTAAGAATTCTTTCTCTGTGTTTTGGAATACAGTATGTTATACTAAGACAAAATATAGTGTTGAACATTCTATGTTAAGTTTCTGTGGAATAGACTCGGGTCTTTTACTCTGAAGAGTCAGGGTGTTTTTTTCTGCCATTTCAGGAAAGTTTTCATTTATTGCATTCTAACTTCTTGGGTTGTATGTGTTGATTTGTTTACTTCAGCACCAACAGCAGTTTTTAGGTTGGAATAATTTTTTGGTCCTCCTCAACTGTTAGCTTTTCTCAGACTACTTTAATGTTCTGATCTTTTGTATTTGCGTTTGTTGCATTTATTATTAAGCTTTTCCTTTTAAGTGTAATTAAAAATACACTTTTCAGTTATATCTTTGATTCTTTTTGTTTCTAATTCATTTATTGGCCCTTTAATGATAATGCTTTTTGTCTTTATTTTTTCCAGTCTGCATTTTCTTCTTTGTTATGTGATTTCCTCTTTGAAGTTATTGTTGTTGTATTTTTTTTTAAGATTTTATTTATTTATTTATTTGTCAGAGAGGGAGAGAGAACACACACAAGCAGGCAGAGTGTCAGGCAGAGGCAGTGAGAAAAGCAGGCTCCCTGCCGAACAAGGAACCTGATGTGGAACCCCATCCTAGGACCCTGGGATCATGACCTGAGCTAAAGGCGGCGGCTTAACCAACTGAGCCACCCAGGTATCCCTGAAGTCTTCTTTTCACTGGGTTTATGTTCTTGCCCATAGTGTAAAGCACTTGTGGAAATGTTTCTTAATTTAGGTTATGTTCTTTTGTAGATTGGGTTCTACTTTATTTTATACATATACCTCTACATGTATATAGAGAGTTTATTTTATACATATACCTCTACATGTATATAGAGAGATCTGTGTGTTTATTTGTATATGTGTACACACACACACACACACACACACACACACTTTTTACCTTCTTTTCTTTTTAGCATGATCATTTCCCCTGTTGATGTTTTAGGCTGTTCTCATCTTTAATTTTGCTTGCCTTCTCTTTTGTCTAACATGGTGTTAGTGATCAATTTGCCCTTCAGTCCTATGGTTCCATGACCATGGTTCTAACACTGTATTAATTATGTTTTAAAGTCTGTTCTGTATCTAAAGGAATTATAATAGAAGGTATAATGTGTGGCATAGGAGAGATTCTCTCAGTTTGGGCTCAAATGTGTATTGTGATACTGTGTTATATACTCTATACCATATGTTATTGCACCTGTTAAGGGAAAATGCCCCATGGTAAAGGAAATTCTCACAGCCAGCATTCAGAAGAGAACTGTCTTTCCTCTTCCCTTAGCACATGTCAGCTCCAGCAACTATTTCTACCTCTACTCAGAGAGAATAGGGAAAAGATAAGATACTCACATAGTAGTTAGCTTCTCACCTGATTTTGGAATATTAATGGAGGTTCTGGGGATTATTTTTAACTCATTTTATGGCACTAAGGACAGGAGCTGACCCTGCTTGCTTAGCTCTGCAATAGAGTTTTACATTTATTTATGTAGATGCCAATATATTTTAATTTCATGATATTAAATTCTTCCTTCCACCTAGATCATTTATTATTGATAAACTTATTTTTGGAAAGGTACTATTATTTGTTCATTTGATTGTATCATAGAGTAGGAAGATTGTCTTTATCTAGAGATCCTATAGCTTTATTCTAATTGAGTAGAGGTTATTTTCTCATTTAAGTTTTTGCTTTCATGTCATTATTCAAATGGTATATTTTTATTATTTAGTTTTTTTAAAAAGAAATTTTATTTTTTAAGAATGGTTTTAGATGTATAGAAAAAATATGCCAAGATGGCACAGAGTTCCCATACATCTTGCACCCAGTATCCTCTGCTTATTATTATTATTATTATTATTATTATTATTATTAACAGCTTATATTACTGGGGTACATTGTAATAATTAATAAACTAACATCAATACATTATTATTGAATGAAGTCCATAGTTTATAACAATTCCTTAATTTGTATCTAATGTCCCCTTTCTGTTCCAGGACCCATCTAGAACACTACATTGTATTTCGTTCTCATGTCTCTTTAGGCTTCCCTTGGTTGCTTCGCCCTGATTTAGCCTCTGGAGCGATGTCCCTCAGCAGAACAGACTTTTAAAAAGTCCTGATTTTGTGCTCCGTTGCTCCACAGTTTTCTTGGAACCAGCCCCACCCCCCGGGGTCTATCTTCCCATCACTTTGGATTCACATCTCCGCCAGACCTACCTTTCAGAAAGTGGTTGTTTTTCTGTTTCCAGAATTGCTGTTCTTCTCTTCAATCTGCTGATGGATTTGCAGGTGTTTGCAATCTTTAGATAAGATATCTAGCTGATCTCCTGCTAGCTGAAGTAGTCTCAGCCTGCTACTTCTCCGCCATCTTGACTCCTCCCACTTTCCTTGTATTTTATATTTTTTCCTTTTCTTGTCTTATTGCACAGTCTAGATTTTCCATTATTGCACAGTATAGGAGCTGTTACAAAGGGAATCCTTTCTTTTTCCTGATCTTAGGAATAAAGATATCAGGTTTGTCACTATCACGATGTTAGCTCTCCTCTTTTTTTTTAAGATTTTATTTATTTATTTGACAGAGATCACAAGTAGGCAGAGAGGCAGGCAGAGACAGAGAGAGGGGGAAGCAGGCTCCCACTGAGCAGAGAGCCCAATGTGGGGATCGATCCCAAGACCCTGAGATCATGACCTGAGCCAAAGACAGAGGCTTAACCCACTGAGCTAGCCAGGTGCTCCTGTCCTTTTTTTTTTCTTTCTTTGTAATGTTCTTAATCAAGTTGAGGAAGTTCACATTTGTTTATCCTGATCTGAAAGGTTTCATAATGAATGGATGTTAAATTTTGCAAATGCTTTTTCTGTATTTATTGATGTGATCATGTGATTTTTAACTTAGATTCTTAATGTAATGGGTTACATTGATTTTTGAATGTTGACCCAGCTTTGCATACCTGGAATAAATCCCATTGGTCAGGGTGTATAATTCTTTGGATACATTGGTGGATTCAATTTCCTAACAATTTGTTGATGATTTTTTGCATCTTTGTTCATGAGAGATATTGATCATAGTTTTCCTTTTCTGTAATATTTTTGTCTTGTTTTGTTCATTAGAATAGTACTCTTCTTATAGAATGAGTTAGGAAGTGTTTGCTCCTGTTTTCTGGAAGAAAAAGCAGGCAACTGGCATCTTTTATTCTATTCATATTTCATGGAGTTCATTAATGAAAGCATCTGGGCTTGGTGCTTTCTTTTGGAGAAGTGGATTATTTATTGATTCAATTTGTTTCCTGTATTTAGGTCTTACAAGATAAGCTCTCCTTGTGAGTTTTGGTACCTGGCATCTTTTGAGTGATTGGTCCATTCCATCTAAGTTAACAAATTGTGGCCAGCGAGTTATTTAGAGTATTCCTTTACTATCATTTTAATGTCCCTGGAACCGGTAGTTATAACTCCTCTTTGACTTTTGTTATTTATAATTTATTTTCATTTCTTTTTTTTACTTTTTTTTATTTAATTTTTTACTTTATAAACATATATTTTTATTCCCAGGGGTACAGGTCTGTGAATCACCAGGTTTACACACTTCACAGCACTCACCAAAGCACATACCCTCCCCAATGTCCATAATCCCACCCCCTTCTCCCAAACCCCCTCCCCCCAGCAACCCTCAGTTTGTTTTGTGAGATTAAGAGTCATTTATGGTTTGTTTCCCTCCCAATCCCATCTTGTTTCATTTATTCTTCTCGTACCCACTTAAGCCCCCATGTTGCATCACCACTTCCTCATATCAGGGAGATCATATGATAGTTGTCTTTCTCTGCTTGACTTATTTCGCTAAGCATGATACTCTGTAGTTCCATCCATGTTGTCGCAAATGGCAAGATTTCATTTCTTTTGATGGCTGCATAGTATTCCATTGTGTATATATACCACATCTTCTTTATCCATTCATCTGTTGATGGACATCTAGGTTCTTTCCATAGTTTGGCTATTGTGGACATTGCTGCTATAAACATTCGGGTACACGTGCCCCTTTGGATCACTACGTTTGTATCTTTAGGGTAAATACCCAATAGTGCAATTGCTGGGTCATAGGGCAGTTCTGCTGTTTTCCAGAGTGGCTGCACCAGCTTGCATTCCCACCAACAGTGTAGGAGGGTTCCCCTTTCTCCGCATCCTCGCCAGCATCTGTCATTTCCTGACTTGTTGATTTCAGCCATTCTGACTGGTGTGAGGTGATATCTCATTGTGGTTTTGATTTGTATTTCCCTGATGCCGAGTGATATGGAGCACTTTTTCATGTGTCTGTTGGCCATCTGGATGTCTTCTTTGCAGAAATGTCTGTTCATGTCCTCTGCCCATTTCTTGATTGGATTATTTGTTCTTTGGGTGTTGAGTTTGCTAAGTTCTTTATAGATTCTGGACACTAGTCCTTTATCTGATATGTCGTTTGCAAATATCTTCTCCCATTCTGTCAGTTGTCTTTTGATTTTGTTAACTGTTTCCTTTGCTGTGCAAAAGCTTTTGATCTTGATGAAATCCCAATAGTTCATTTTTGCCCTTGCTTCCCTTGCCTTTGGCGTTGTTCCTAGGAAGATGTTGCTGTGGCTGAGGTCCAAGAGGTTGCTGCCTGTGTTCTCCTCAAGGATTTTGATGGATTCCTTTCTCACATTGAGGTCCTTCATCCATTTTGAGTCTATTTTCATGTGTGGTGTAAGGAAATGGTCCAATTTCATTTTTCTGCATGTGGCTGTCCAATTTTCCCAACATCATTTATTGAAGAGACTGTCTTTATTCCATTGGACATTCTTTCCTGCTTTCTCAAAGATGAGTTGACTGTAGAGTTGAGGGTCTATTTCTGGGCTCTCTATTCTGTTCCATTGATCTATGTGTCTGTTTTTGTGCCAGTACCATGCTGTCTTGATGATGACAGCTTTGTAATAGAGCTTGAAGTCCGGAATTGTGATGCCACCAACGTTGGCTTTCTTTTTCAATATCCCTTTGGCTATTCGAGGTCTTTTCTGGTTCCATATAAATTTTAGAATTATTTGTCTCATTTCTTTGAAAAAGATGGATGGTACTTTGATAGGAATTGCATTAAATGTGTAGATTGCTTTAGGTAGCATAGACATTTTCACAATATTTATTCTTCCAGTCCAGGAGCATGGAACATTTTTCCATTTCTTTGTGTCTTCCTCAATTTCTTTCATGAGTACTTTATAGTTTTCTGAGTATATATTCTGTGCCTCTTTGGTTAGGTTTATTCCTAGGTATCTTATGGTTTGGGGTGCAATTGTAAATGGGATTGACTCCTTAATTTCTCTTTCTTCTGTCTTGTTGTTGGTGTAGAGAAATGCAACTGATTTCTGTGCATTGATTTTATATCCTGACACTTTACTGAATTCCTGTACAAGTTCTAGCAGTTTTGGAGTGAAGTCTTATGGGTTTTCCACATATAGTATCATATCATATCTGCGAAGACTGATAATTTGACTTCTTCTTTGCCGATTTGGATGCCTTTAATTTCCTTTTGTTGTCTGATTGCTGATGCTAGGACTTCTAGTACTATGTTGAATAACAGTGGTGATAATGGACATCCCTGCCGTGTTTCTGACCTTAGCGGAAAAGCTTTCAGTTTTTCTCTATTGAGAATGATATTTGCGGTGGGTTTTTCATAGATGGCTTTGATGATATTGAGGTATGTGCCCTCTATCCGTACACTTTGAAGAGTTTTGATCAGGAAGGGATGCTGTACTTTGTCAAATGCTTTTTCAGCATCTATTGAGAGTATCATATGGTTCTTGTTTTTTCTTTTGTTGGTGTGTTGTATCACTTTGATTGATTTGCGGATGTTGAACCAACCTTGCAGCCCTGGAATAAATCCCACTTGGTCGTGGTGAATAATCCTTTTAATGTACTGTTGAATCCTATTAGCTAGTATTTTGGTGAGAATTTTCGCATCTGTGTTCACCAAGGATATTGGTCTACAGCTCTCTTTTTTGATGGGATCCTTGTCTGGTTTTGCCATCAAGGTGATGCCGGCCTCACAAAATGAGTTTGGAAGTTTTCCTTCCATTTCTATTTTTTGGAACAGTTTCAGGAGAATAGGAATTAGTTCTTCTTTAAATGTTTGGTAGAATTCCCCCGGGAAGCTGTCTGGCCCTGGGCTTTTGTTTGTTTGGAGATTATTTTTTTTTAAGTTTTTTTTTTTTTTTTAAGATTTTACCCATTTATTTGACAGAGAGAGATCACAAGTAGGCAGAGAGGCAGGCAGAGAGAGAGAGAGAGGAGGAAGCAGACTCCCTGCTGAGCAGAGAGCCGATGCGGGACTCGATCCCAGGACCCTGAGATCATGACCTGAGCCAAAGGCAGCGGCCCAACCCACTGAGCCACCCAGGCGCCCTGTTTGGAGATTTTTAATGACTGTTTCAATCTCCTTACTGGTTATGGGTCTGTTCAGGGTTTCTATTTCTTTCTGGTTCAGTTGTGATAGTTTGTATGTTTCTACGAATGCATCCATTTCTTCCAGGTTGTCAAATTTGTTGGCGTAGAGTTGCTCATAGTATGTTCTTATAATAGTTTGTATTTCTTTGGTGTTAGTTGTGATCTCTCCTCTTTCATTCATGATTTTATTTATTTGGGTCCTTTCTCTTTTCTTTTTGATAAGTCGGGCCAGGGGTTTATCAATTTTATTAATTCTTTCAAAGAACCAGCTCCTAGTTTCGTTGATTTGCTCTATTGTTTTTTTGGTTTTTATTTCATTGATTTCTGCTCTGATCTTTATGATTTCTGTTCTCCTGCTCGACTTAGGGCTTCTTTCTTGTTCTTTCTCCAGTCCTTTAGATGTAGGGTTAGGTTGTGTACCTGAGACCTTTCTTGTTTCTTGAGAAAGGCTTGTACCGCTATATATTTTCCTCTCAGGACTGCCTTTGTTGTGTCCCACAGATTTTGAACCGTTGTATTTTCATTATCATTTGTTTCCATGATTTTTTTCAATTCTTCTTTAATTTCCCGGTTGACCCATTCATTCTTTAGAAGAATGCTGTTTAGTCTCCATGTATTTGGGTTCTTTCCAAACTTCCTCTTGTGGTTGAGTTCTAGCTTCAGAGCATTGTGGTCTGAAAATATGCAGGGAATGATCCCAATCTTTTGATACCGGTTGAGTCCTGATTTAGGACCGAGGATGTGATCTATTCTGGAGAATGTTCCATGTGCACTAGAGAAGAATGTGTATTCTGTTGCTTTGGGATGAAATGTTCTGAATATATCTGTGATGTCCATCTGGTCCAGTGTTTTGTTTAAGGCCTTTATTTCCTTGCTGATCTTTTGCTTGGATGATCTGTCCATTTCAGTGAGGGGAGTGTTAAAGTCTCCTACTATTATTTTATTATTATTGATGTGTTTCTTTGATTTTGTTATTAATTGGTTTATATAGTTGGCTGCTCCCATGTTGGGGGCATAGATATTTAAAATTGTTAGTTCTTTTTGTTGGACAGACCCTTTGAGTATGATATAGTGTCCTTCCTCATCTCTTATTATAGTCTTTGGCTTAAAGTCTAATTGATCTGATATAAGGATTGCCACTCCTGCTTTCTCCTGATGTCCATTAGCATGGTAAATTCTTTTCCACCCCCTCACTTTAAATCTGGAGGTGTCTTCGGGCTTAAAATGAGTTTCTTGGAGGCAACATATAGATGCGTTTTGTTTTTTATCCATTCTGATACCCTGTGTCTTTTGATTGGGGCATTTAGCCCATTAACATTCAGGGTAACTATTGAGAGATATGAATTTAGTGCCACTGTATTGCCTATAAGGTGACTGTTACTGTATATTGTCTCTGTTCCTTACTGATCTACCACTTGTAGGCTCTCTCTTTGCTTAGAGGACCCCTTTCAATATTTCCTGTAGAGCTGGTTTGGTGTTTGCAAATTCTTTCAGTGTTTGTTTGTCCTGGAAGCTTTTAATCTCTCCTTCTATTTTCAATGATAGCCTAGCTGTATATAGTATTCTTGGCTCTATGTTTTTCTCGTTTAGTGCTTTGAAAATATCATGCCAGCTCTTTCTGGCCTGCCAGGTCTCTGTGGATAAGTCAGCTGCCAATCTAATATTTTTACCGTTGTATGTTACAGACTTCTTTTCCCGGACTGCTTTTAGGATTTTCTCTTTGTCACCAAGACTTGAAAATTTTACTATTAGGTGATGGGGTTTGGGTGTATTCTTAATGATTTTGAGGGTCGTTCTCTGAACCTCCTGTATTTTGATGCTCCTTTTCTTTGCCATATTGGGGAAATTCTCCCCAATAATTCTCTCTAGTATACCTTCTGCTCCCCTCTCTCTCTCTTCTTCTTCTGGAATCCCAATTATTCCAATGTTGTTTCCTCTTATGGTGTCACTTATCTCTCTATTCTCCCCTCATGGTCCAGTAGCTGTTTGTCCCTCTTTTGCTCTGCTTCTTTATTCTCTGTCATTTGGTCTTCTATATCACTAATTCTTTCTTCTGCCTCATTTATCCTAGCAGTGAGAGCCTCCATTTTTGATTGCATCTCATTAATAGCTTTTTTGATTTCAACTTGGTCAGATTTTAGTTCTTTTATTTCTCCAGAAAGGGCTTTTGTTTCTCCTGAGAGGGTTTCTCTAATATCTTCCATTCCTTTTCGAGCCCGGCTAGAACCTTGAGAATTGTCATCTGAACTCTATATCTGACATGTTACCAATGTCTGTATTAATTAGGTCCCTAGCCTTCAGTACTGCCTCTTGTTCTTTTTTTTTTTTTTTTTTTGTGGTGAATTTTTCCGCCTTGTCTTTTTGTCCAGATAAGAGTATATGAAGGAGCAGGTAAAAACTAAAAGTGTGGTAACAACCACAGTAAAATAAGCTTTAACCAAATCAGAAGAGATCCCAAATCGTGAGGGGGCAGAAAGGGGATAAAAAGAGGTTCAGAAAGAAAGAAAGATAGAAAGAAAGAAAGAAAAGAATTAAAAAAAAACGAATAAAGAAAAATAGAAAAAAGAAAAAATATATATATTAGATAAACTCGTTAAAAAACGTTAATATAGAGAAGGGTAATAATTAAAAAAAATTTTAGCAGAAGAAGAGAAAAAAAAATGAAAAAGAAAAAAATTAAATTAACTGCAAGAGTTAAAAAATCACACGAAGAAAGCCATGAGTTCCGTGCTTTGCTTTCTCCTCCTCTGGAATTCTGCTGCTCTCCTTTGTATTGAAACCACACTCCTTTGTAGGTGAACTTGGTCATGGCTTGATTTCTTGTTGATCTTCTGGGGAAGGGGCCTGGTGTATTGATTCTCAAGTGTCTTTGCCCCAGGCAGAATTGCACCGCCCTTACAAGGGGCCGAGCTGAGTAATCCGCTCAGGTTTGCTTTCAGGAGCTTTTGTTCCCTGAGCTCTTTCCGTAGAGTTCCGGAGGACAGGAATACAAATGGCAGCGTCCTGGTCTCCAGCCCGGAGGAGCCGAGAGCCCGGGGCCCCACTCCTCAGTGTGCCCTCAGAGAACAGCGCCCAGTTACTCCCGTCTGCCTGACCTCCGGCTGTGCTCTGAGCTCACCCGAGCCTGTGTCCGGTTCAACGTAACACTGAGCTGTGAGCTCACTGTTGGCTCTGTCTCAGTAGCCGGCTTTCCCGTTCTAATACCTGCAAGCTCTGCGACACTCAGACACCCCCGATCCTTCTGTGACCCTGTGGGACCCAAGGCCACGCTGACCATGCATGGGCTTCGCCCCAGTTTAGCCTCTAGATTGATGTCCCTCAGCGGAACAGACTTTTAAAAGTCCTGATTTTGTGCTCCGTTGCTCTGCCGCTTGCTGGTTGCTGGCCCCTCCCCCAGGGTCTATCTTCCCGTCGCTTTGGATTCATGTCTCCGCCAGTCCTACCTTTCTGAAAGTGGTTGTTTTTCTGTTTCTAGAATTGCTGTTCTTCTTCTCTTCGATCTGCCGATGGATTTGCAGATGTTTGCAATCTTTAGATAAGCGATGTAGCTGATCTCCTGCTAGCTGAAGTAGTCTCAGCCTGCTACTTCTCCGCCATCTTGTCTCCTCCCCCCTATAATTTATTTTCTTTTTCTATTTATCTTCTTGTTAGCTTGTCTAGATGTTTGTTAATATTTTTATTATTTCAAAGAACTTAATTTTGGTCACTATTTCTTTCTATTGTTTTCCTGTTTTCAAATTTACTGATTTGTGGGGGTGTGCTTGGGTGGTTCAGTCAGTTAAGCATCTGCCTTATGCTCAGGTCGTCATCCTGGAACCCTGGAATCAAGCATTGCATCAGGCTCCCTGATCTCCCTCTCGCTTTGTCTGTCACTCACCCTGCTTGTGTTCGAGCTCTCTCTCTCTGTCAAATAAATAAATAAAATCTTTTTTAAAAAATGTATTGATTTTTGTTACTATCATTTCTTTTCTTCAGCTTCTTTCATTTGCTTTTTTTCTTTAGTTTAATGTTATGAAGCTGAGAGTATCCATTTTCATCCTTTATTATTTTATAATATATGAAGTTAATGGTATGTATTTTCCTTTGAGCATCCTTTTCATTGCATTCTGAAAATTTTGGTAAATTGTATTCCCATTTTTGTTTAGTTTAGAATATTTTAAAATTTCTCTTGAGACTTTGACCCATATCCTATTTAGAAGTGTGCTATAATCTCTAAATATTTGGGGATTTTCTATTTACCTTTCTCTTAGAGATTTCTAGTTTAATTCTGGATTGAGAAATATACTTTATATAATTGCTGTTCTTTTAAACTTGTTATGCTGTGTATTATAGGCCAGAATGTGATCTTTCTGAATATTCCATGTGAGCCTGAGAAGAATGTCAGTTTTACATATATTGGATGCAGTATTCTATAAATGTCAGATTAGTTAATGGTAGTGTTGTTCTGGTCATTTCTATTATAACTGATTTTCAGTCCAGTTTCTCTATCAATTACTCAAAGAGAGGTGTTTGACATATCCAACTATAACAGTGGATTTGTCTGTTTTACTTTGTAGTTCTATAAATTATTAGCCTCATTAATTTTAGTGCTCCGCTAGTAAGTGCATATAGATTGAACATTATTATATCTTCTTGGAGTATTATCTGTTTTATTATTATGAAATTCCTTTCTTTACCCCTGATAAATTTCCTGGTCTGAATTCTGTTTTGTCTGAAATTAACATAGTTTCTCCAGCTTTCTTTTGATTGGTACTAGTAGGGTATGTATTTCCCTTAGTATATTAAGTGTAACATATACAGTTTTTTTTATTTATAATGTATTTTACTATTTATAAAAATAATGTTATATTTATTTCATTTAGATAGTTAAGAAAATGCTGAAAAATGACAATATTATCCACAATCCCACTACACATGCGAAAATTTTGGTTAAAATTTTTATGTTTTTTTTTCTTGTGATGTACTTTTCACACTATGAGTACATGTAAATTGAATCTATATTGAGATTTAAATGTACCTAAGGGTGTCCTGACTAACAACAACAACAACAACAAAAGTAGGAATAGCCCACAAGCAGTTTCTATTAATTAGAAGATGAAGAGACTTCAAATATTGCGTATTTATCTAAAGAGTAAACACATAAAGCACCATATTCATAAGGGCATATATTCATTGATTATATTCTCCAAACCTTGACTTTGAACTTCTTATTTCTCCTTCCGTAGAAATAACAACTCTAATACTTTGCCACATATTAATATTAGAATATATACTCCATATATTCAAGAATAGGCAGTTTTTTTTTTTTAAAGATTTATTTATTTATTTATTTGACAGAGAGAGAGAGAGATCACAAGTAGGCAGAGAGGCAGGCAGAGAGAGAAAGAGAGGAGGAAGCAGGCTCCCCGCTGAGCAGACAGCCCGATGCAGGACTTGATCCCAGGACCGCGAGATCATGACCCAAGCCGAAGGCAGCGGCTTAACCCACTGAGCCACCCAGGAGCCAAAGAATAGGCAGCTTTAAAAAAAAAAAAAACACAACAGTATGTACTATAAACACTGTCCTGTCCTAGTCCTTAAAATACAATGAAATATCTCAGATCATTTTCTATTTAGGTTATTTTCAGCGTTTTTCTGTTATAGATGTGATGCAATGAATTTCTTGTACACATCACTACATATACATAGATATGGATCCATTATATCTATGTATGTGTCTGTATTGATCTGTGGGGCACATTCCTAAACTTGAGATTCCTTGGTGAATGGGTATATGCTTTTAAATTTTGATAGATACAGATATTATTGAATTTCTACCATCAAGATCCAACTGTATTACATTCCGAAGAGACACATACAAAAAGACCTCTTTCCACAGCTTTGCCAATATGGTGTTTACCAAATTACTATATTAGCATTCAACTGAACAATAACGTCATTTATTATAGTTATATTTTTCTTAAAGTTTTAAGAACGATTGTGTGTAACAGCTGTATTTTTCTTTGAACCAGCTGTTCATATTGTTTGCCCATGTTTCCATTCTCTTGTTGGTTTTGCCATGTGACTTGTAGAAATTCTTTTTGTAACTTAGTCCTCTCTGATATGTGTTGGAAGCTTTTTGTTTGGTTTGTTTTTTGCTATGTTGACATTTAAAATTTTGGGGTAATTGGACTCAAATCCCTCCTTGTATGTCTTTGGGCTCTGTATCATACTTTGGATTGCATTTTCCATACTGGTGCCACAAAAGAAATTTCCCTGTTGTTCATCTGGTCATTTATGATTTCTTTTTTGTTTAATTATTTTATCCATTAGGTTTTTATCTTGTAAAGTATGAAGTAGAAATCCCACCATTTTTTTTTCAGATTGCATTGAAGTTTTTATATAATCATTCCTTCAAAAGTGAACATTTTTTAATTAACTTGAAACACTATCTTTACTATATATTAAATTCACATATGTAATTGAACCTACTTTTGGGGATATGCAATCTTGTTCTCTTGGTCTGTGTAAATACCACAAAATAACATATGTAGTCATATGCAGATTTTATACACACACATGCACAAATTTAATTGTTTGGGATGCTTCTCTCATTAGTCTTTCTTTAAAATTTTATTTAAATTCAAGTTGGTTAACATATAGCGTAGTCTTAATTTCAGGGATAGAATTCGGTGATTCATCAGCTGCATAGAACACCCAGTGCTCATTCCATCCAGTGCCTTCCTTAATGCCCATCACCCAATTACCCCTTCCCGCTACCTACCTCCTGTCCACCAACCCTCAGTTTGTTCCCTATAGTTAAGAGTCTCTTAAAGCATATCTCCTTCTCTGTTTTTATATTAACTTTTTTTTCCTTTCCACTATATTCATCTGTTTTTTGTCTTAAGTTTCACATATGAGTGAAATCATATGGTATTTGTCACTAGTCTTTATGTTGAGACACAAACCTCGTATGCTTTCTTAGACTCCTCAACTTTTCTTTATGTGTTCTCTGCTTTGGTTGTTGTTAGCTGATTTTCTTCCCTTTTGGAATTTGAATGAAACCCCATACTGTTAGGGTCAGATCTTACTTTTTAGTGGTTTCAAGGGCTTGACAATACAACCTGGCAGAGCAGGGAAGCTAATTTCCTATAACCAGTGTAACATGAGTGAGAGCCAGACAGATAAATTACCTCTCTGCAAATGCAAACTGTCTCCTTGCAAATCTTCCACATGGATTTTATGGCTTGGGGCGCCCTGTAGCCAGTGTAATAAAGCACCAGGCAGATGACCATGTACATTGAATTTGTTTCAAAAAGATAATAAGGCCTCAAACTTTTTGTGCTTAGCTATCATTGTGACATTCCTTGTTCTTTTGATTTTGTAATTACATTGGCCATATGTAATAAAGTGTGAATCTGTGTGTTTACCAAAGAAAGGTTTCGTGGACTAAAAAAAGGATAGTCTTGTACAGATTATTTGAATGTATGGTTCTGAGTGTTTCATGGCAGGAGTATTTTACTTGCATATGGTATAGATTTTCTAATCTGTTAGTAAAAATATTCGTTCATTCATTTTTTTCTTTTTTCTTCTGCTGTGTTCCCCAGCCTCGTGGCTCCCCAAAATGCCTCTTTTCACCTGAATAGCTCTGCGTGTGACTTCAGACTTTGAGAGACCAAAAACAACCATGACCCAAGGGTCCTGGAGCACGTTGGCTCCCATTAAAGGCTCCCAATAAGGGGAAGAGGAGAAGAGACATGTGCAGCAGGGATGAGGGTAGGGTTAAATGGGTGGAGGGATCCCAACAGACCATGGACAGAGGCAGAAAGGAAGGTGATGACAATAAAATGGGGCCAAAGACAGTGAGGATGAAGATGGAAACAGAGACAGATACTCACAGTGGCTCTGGACTTCTTCTGGTTCCCCTCCCAGTGTTTCTGTGTTTCCCCTGATTGACCCCCCTCCACTGCTTCCCTCCCCTTCCCATTCTCTTCTATCATTTTACATCTCTTCTCCCACCATATGCATTCTTTCTTAAATTCTATAATTGTCAAGTATAATCCCCCATTCCCTAGAAAGACCTGCCACCATAAGTGATATTGCTCAGAGGTTGGGCCATATTCACTGATTTTTTTCTAGGGGTTTGGCATCATGCTGGACACTGAAGAAGAAAAGATGTGGATTTAAGTGGAAAGTATAAGATATGGTCTATCTCGATCATGAGCCTGATGGATTCTGCTATGGAAGCTAACTAAAAAGAAAATGATATAAAAAATTTAATATGTCAATGGCCTCTGCCTCATAAAATCACTTGCTACATGTAGCCACTTGGGGTGTTTGGGCCTGTCCTCTGCTAAACAGTGATGCTGAGTATTGGGGCAGATAACCCTGGCTTTATCAATAAATTATTTCCTTTTATAATGAAAAAGTTTCACATTTTATCATTGTAGTTGATTGGATACATCCCATAACTCAAGGCAAGTGTTTTTTGTTCATGCTTTCTCTGTTTTTATGTTCAACCTCGTAGATTTGAACCTTGGGAGGAAAACTTATTAAAAACATACTCAAGTGTTTATTTTTTGAGAAAAACCAATAGATCTCCCATGACATGCTTGAGAAGTTACATTCTACAAGATGAATTAGCTTAGCCATGCATGCAGTTTTGTGATGGTGACAAGAAGGAAAATGAAATTTTGTGTTCTGAGGCAGCTGAGAAACTGGGATGGGTGGGGCCACTGTACACTGGTGTGTATTAGCTCCACTGGCTCTGCATGGAAGCTGAGAGGTCACTTCTCAACAAAAGGTTGTTCTCAGGTGTTTGGAATGAAAGCGACTGTAGGTGATACCCATAGGCACTGGGTATATTAGTTCACTAAAGCTACTGTAACAAAGTACCACAGGTTGGGTGGCTTCAATCACAGAAATATATTCCCTCACAAATCTTGAGCCTGGGGTCCACGATCAATATGTCAATGGAGTTCATTTCTTCTTCTCCAGGTCTCTCTGCTTGGCTTGTAAATGGCCCCCTTCTTCCTGGGGCTTCATGTGGTTTCCTTGTGTGTGTGTGTGTGTGTGTGTCCACTAATCTCCTCATCAAGATTCTACTCACCCTGTATTAGGGGCACTCCAGTGATCGCATGTAACCTTAATTACCTCTTTAAAGATGCTTTTCCCAAATACATTTTGCTGTACTGAGCATTAGGACTTCAACATACCAAGTTTGCAGGGACACAGTTCTGCTCATAACGCTGGTGGTGATGTCTGAGGCTGACTTTTGGACCAGTTAGCTCTAAGGCTAGAGATGATCTGAATTAATGTTAAATGCATTTCCTTCCATCCCACCCCACCCTGTTCTGAGTTGGATAAAGCCCCATTCTCTGGTCTTTAGGGTCACATTACCAGCTTCTTCAGCATCTCTTCTGTATTTGTATCTGCCTTTAACATGACTGATACATATTTTCCATAACACATCACAATGGCAAGATTGGCTTAACTCTGCCGCCATTTAAATCTACCCTGATTCTCCTCTGAATGCCAGTATGACTTGCTGTGCTGATCCTTTCTATCACTCTGCTCCAAGTTTCCTTGGACAACATGTTTGGTAAGAGAGGGGTTGATTGTTGACAAGTTCTTGGCCACAGGGCCAGGCTAATATCTTAGATGATTTGGTTTCCAAATATTTTTTAGTTTTTTATTGTCTTATCAGAATCAGGAACTGTTTGGGTATTATGAGGCCATGGGAAATTATAAATAATATAACTTGTTATTCCTGTCCTCAAGGAGTTTAATTTTGTTAGGAAGGTAAGAAAAAGGGAGACCAAGGCACGGTGGGCCCAGGCTGGGGAGCTAGGAACGGAAGTTGTTAGTTTGATCTAAGGGCTATGTGAAGATCTGATTACATCACTGTAGAGGGATTTAAGGGAAATCACAGCATTGATTAAGGCCACTTGACATAAATCAGAAGATTTATGAGGTGATCTATTTTTATTATTCTGCTGTAAAGCAACAATAAGAAAATGAGTCAACTAGTAAAGAGTGATGGTTTTTATTAAATACTATAAATATTTATAATTTATATATAGGAATATATATAATATGTAATTATATTATAGAGTTATAATTTATAAACATTATACATCATCCCATTGAGAAAAGAAGTGGAGAATTTATTAAAATGCTGGATGGTACTACACTGTGATATTGGTAGGTTGGTTCATATTCTTCCTGATGTTGGCTTATGAAGTGATTTTATATGGTACCAACTTCCTGACTGAGGGAAGGGAAATTGTTCTAGAGCGTTTGATCTTTGGGATGATCATCAATTTTCTTATATTTAATGAAAGGCAAGAATAATTCCAGGGTTACTGGATTCATTGTATTACTATGATGGAATATATTAAATTTCTATATGGATTCTGTGCTTTAATTCCCTCATCTGCAAAATGAGAGTAATAACAGTATCTACTTCAAAGGTTTGTTGTAAGATTCAAATGTGTTCACACAGAGAAAGCCCTTGGTGCAACGTCTGATACAGAGTAAATTCCCACTAAATATTAGGTATTAATGGCATTAGTTCCAATCTTAGGGCCACTTTATCACAACTCCTTTGATGCCTCTCAAGTTCAATGATGGCAGCAAATTCTAAGTGAATATCCAGAGGTACTGGCAAAGAAATTAAAACTGAAAAATTGCAAAAATAGGCCTTTCAGAAGTCGTCGTGCTTCTCAGGGAGATGAGGAAGGGGAGAAAGGGAATGATTTCTGTAAGAAAGCTTGCAGCTCAGATGAAACACCTACCTATGGAAGCCAACAAAATTCAAGCTGTTAAGATCCCTCCTAGGCTATTAATTACTTAAACATCATCGTAATTTTGACATTTTGAGAAGTAGATGTATTTTCTCTTACAGTTCTTCCAATAATGATTTTTTTAAAAAATTAAGCCTGTACAACGTGCTAGCCATTGTGTTAAGTGCTATATTATATACCACCTTATAACCTCAGGACTAGGTAGACAAAATTCGTCCTATTACATCAGTGGGAAAACAGTGGAGTTGGAGTATCTTGCCTGGCATTTCAGAGGAAAAGGCAAAGTGGAATATAACCCTTCTGTGTATCAGTTTCTTCACCTATAAACTGATGAGACCATATTTCAAATTGCCCTTCTGGCCCTGCTTTGCTAGAATTTTAGCCCATTTTTTTTTTCTAACTGCCAAGTTGCCTTTTCTGCCACCTAGTGGACATTGTAGTAATTACCATACTAACATTTCCAGGCTTGGGTCATCGGCTTTGAATTACAGAACCATAAAGGTTCTGTTGAGGAAGAGAAGAGAAAACTGAGCCTAGGAAAAGAGGAGTTAGTTATATTCTAGGATACTGAAAAACGGATACACAAATCATGGCTTTTAGCATAATTACATTTAGTATTTCATTTACGATACTATCTCTGTGTCACAGGTTAATTGCCTAGGGATATCAGAGAGGATATGTAGAGTGTACACAATTTGTCCTGTTTGTAATGAGAGTTTTTGATTCACAGTAGAATGGCTGGTGTAGATTGAGATAAGATAATTTCTTCGAAGTAATTTAGGAAAAAAACATATGACAACAAAACTCAGTACATAATAAAAACTTTTGAGCAATTGCCAATTACTGAATGTCGTAAATGATTTTTAAATGTCTGGGTTCTCAGTTATAAGCATTTTATATTTATAAGGAAATTGTGGTAGTTTCTTGAACTTCTGTGGCTCAGGAAGCTGCCTTCGAGACTGCCTTTAGATTGTTGCTTTAGCTGGAGATGCTGAAAATTAAGTTTCTTTAGTGAAACTCACCTCATCTTTTTTTAGCCTGGGAAATCTAAACATGTCATTTTAAAAAGGGCACAGAGAAATAAATGCATGTGTAAGGGTTGGAGCAATTGTAGGATATCTCAATGCCTTTTGGATCCTAATTCCCGACTTCCTATCAAGAGATTTTTATGAATTATAGCAGAAGGAAGGGGCATGTCCTATGGATTAAAAAAAAGGCCTAGTTTAGCCTCAGACTAAGATTTGCTGTGTGGCCTCTGGCAGGTTAGTTAACCTCTGTAAACCCTAGCGTCTTCAGGTGCATCTGAAATGGTGCTTATTCTGCCTTCCTCCCTAGGGCTGTGGTGATTCTGTGGTTCACGTGAACGTGCTATAGCAATAGCAGAGCGTGGGTCTCACAAATGACACAGCTCGACTGAAAAGCATCAAGTCAGACTGTTTCATTTGACAAGAGAAGAGTATGGGGGAAAGAAAATGCATGATCCTATTACTGATTCGCTTAAGCTCATGCTCATTAACATTCCAAATAACACCTGTGAATAAGACACAGGTGGTGGGCTTATGTAGGCAGTGTTAGAAATTGGCTTTGAAATCCAATGGCTTTTTATGGACCATGTCTCTTATCTTGGCCCTAAACTGAAATTTGAGTGTGCTTGATGAACCCCTGGACAGTCCTGAGATGTTCTTTTATTTAGGTATTTTATTTGGAGTGAAAAAGCTGGGGAGAAACATGTATGAATGCTGAGGGTATTATGCTAAGTGTAATAAACCAGTCACCAAAAGACACATAAAGTCAGATTCCTCTTATATGAGGTATTTAGAACAGGCAAATTCCTAGAGACAACAAGTAGGATGGCAGTTGCTAGAGGCTTGAGGAAGGGGGATGGGGATTTAGTGTTTCATGGGTGCAGAAATTCCGTTTTGTAAGATGAAGAGCTCTGGAGATCGGTGGTGGGGATGGCTGCACAGTGTTACGAATGTATTTAATACCACTGAACAGTACATTCAAGATGGTTGAGAGTAAATTTGATATTGTGTGTATTTTAGCGCAATAAAAAAGAATGGGAGGAAAAGGGAAACATGTGCGAGCAAAAACCCCAAATATTTAAAAACAAAACAAAGCTAGAGAGAGTATTGTTAAGGTCTGGATTGAAGAATGGGTTTGGGGGTGCAAAGTGCAGCATCTCTCTGTCCTGGTTTCGTGCAGCAGAGAGATTTTTAGGGAACATGAAAAGGAGCTGATTTCACAAGGGGCTTAGTGACAGCTGCTTGGGGGACCTGGTGTGAAACCAAGTCGGATGGGGAGCCCTGGGGGTGGAGAATACTCACTGGTACCTTGCAAATTGGATCTTAGGGAGCGCAGACTGAACGCATCACTGTTGGTCTGGCTTTGGTATCTCGTGGTGAGTCCCCCCAAGCAGGGGTAGTGACAAGATTCTCTCTAGGGTCTTTATGGGCAGAGGACAGAGCTGGACCAGGAAACAGACATGTTGGGTGCTTTCTGGTGACCATAGCTGACAGTCTGGCTCTTGCATACTTCTGAGATAAACTTTAAGAGGTCCATACCCCATGGTGAGTCAGTACGGGTGACCAGACGTCCCGTGTGAGCAGGTGAGGACAAGAGCCAGTAAAATATTATCAAAAATGACTTCATTTCCACCCTCATGCTCGTGAAGGCCGGGGAGGTTGTATTTCTCATGAATAAACAGGGGGTCATTTGCCTGAACAGATTGAGCAGAGAACAGCATATTTACTCAAATCCAAAATCTGTTAATGAATAACACATGGGCCCAATCCTATGAATGGAAATTTGATTTATAATCATGGCATCCGGGACCTATTCCTTTAAGCTAAAACATGAGGAGATGGCACTTGCATGGAAATCTTTGGTGAGTGATTTATTAGAAGCTTACTGTTTTATGAATGGCAAAGGGAAGAACTGTCCCCTTTACAATGTATGTATAAATCATCTGAAATTATGATGGATTAAGTATTCTTCCTCCTAGTGGCAGTACTAAGTGTTACGAGCAGCTTTTAATAGAAAGACAGAGGAGATAAATATCAATTACTATTAGAGGAAGCGTTTTTTAAGCCAGCTTTCACACTTTCTCGAATGATGAGGTTAATTATTTATGGCAAAGGCACATTAATAATTGCGCTTTATTTCTTTATCCAAACAGCAAATGAATTGTAGTACAAGGAGATTTGGACCATCAATACAAGCAGAATGTGTTCCTAGTATTTAAAAGTTTTATATTACCCTCCAAACTTGCTTTTCTTCCGCCACAGACAGTGCTTACATTAATAGTACGTATTGAACATTGTGTTCGGGGACCTTTGTCTTATTCATCTTTAAACATTTTTCCTTTCTGATAAGCAAGCTCTGTAGGAAGGGCAGTAAGCACAGGAAACACTGAAGGGCTGGGATCCTGAACTTAGGAGGCTAAGTGAAGAAAGAAGTATGAATGCATTTCTAGCTATTACTATAAAATTTTATTTGTTTGCATATAATGAAATTCACTCTTTTTGGTGTATGCTGTTTTTTAAAAATTGAAGTATAATTAATGTCAGTTGTATTAGTTTCAGGTGTACAACATAATGATTCAACAATTCTAGGCATGACATTCCTTGCTCACTGCGATAAGTATAGTCACCGTCCATCACCGAACAACCTGATTACAATCTTATTGATTATACTCCCTATGCTGTACTTTTCATCTCTGTGACTTACTTATTTTGTAAACAGAAGTTGGTCCCTCTTAATCCCTTTGATTTATTTCACCATTTCCCCACCAACCTCCCCTTCGGCAACCACCAGTTTACTCTCTCTATTTGAGTCTGTTTTTTCATTGGTTTGTCCCTTTTTCCCTGTGTTCATTTTGATAAGTGCATAAAATCCTGTGTCCACAGCACACTCAAGATAAAGAACAGCTCCGTTGTTGCCTCCCCGCCCCGAACCCTGTCATGCTTTCTTACTGGAGTCAGCACCTCTTCCCACCAGTCTGCCTTCCCTCCCCTGTCCACTGCTGATCTGTTCTCCATCCTGCTGGTCTGCCTTTTCCTTCAGCGGTGGTTTTCTCCCTTTTCATGCCCTGTACCACTGTCAGGAGCGAATTGTGAGGCTGGTTGTGTTCAGAGGTGGAGAGTTCTGTGGTTCTGAGGAAGGCTCCGTCTCGGTTGGCACCGTGCCTCTCCTGGTGCTCCTGCCTGACCCCCGGTGGCAGGGCTGCCCCTCGCTGAGGACTGGAGGGCTTTGTTCCCATTAGTCCCAGTAACACACAGCGTCTAGAGCCAGTCGTATGTTTTAGAGTCTCCACAGATGCTTCAATATTAATTATTTAAAATGAAAGGAGAAAATGAATGTAATAGTAATGGATAGAGAATAATGTATTCTGGGTGAATGGTAGTCATTTCTACACCAACACAGTGGTAAAATATGACCTTATATGTATATAAAATTTTACACGGAGGAAGGGGCCCCCAAAGGCAGAAATGTCTACGGTCCGAGGAAGTGATGATGTGACCCAGGGGACAGGGTTTGTTGCATTTCCCCAGAGCTTGCAGGGCTTTGGCTGTCTCAAGGAGAATGTTCTGAGAAGGGCTTTCCACACAAGGGGCTGCTGTTGCCTTTTTGGGCCTGCACCTCAAGACACGCTTTCTCAGGACCCTTGCCAGTCCTCCTTTCTAACAGAAAAGACTACAAGTGGGTACAAATCCTTCTTATACACTGCCCTGGGGACTCTCTGTTCTCTAGCCAGCTTGCACTATGCCTTTATTAATTTGTTAAATGTTTAATTTTTTATGTTTTTTAAAGATTTTATCTATTTATTTGTCAGAGGGAGAGCACAAGCTATCGAAATGGCAGGCAAAGCAAGCAGAGGGAGAAGCAAGCTCCTTGCTGAGCAAGGAGCCCGATGCGGGGCTCCACCCCAGGACCCTGAGATCATGACCCGAGTCAAAGGCAGACACTTAACCAACTGAGACACCCAGGCATCCCTCATTAAATGTTTTAGATGAATTCTCTTACTGACGTCCAGAGATGTCTTCCCTGGGTCAGTGGGTGCAGCTGTCCTGCCTTCGCTTCCTGTCGTTTCTTAAATTGGGGGTTAGCTGGTTATTGGGTGACCCCAGTTCTCTCAGTCTTTGAAAGAAGTTAGGAATCTGTCAAGTGTCCAGTTTTTCTTGTGTGGGAGAGAGCGATGCTCTTTCTACTGACTGCATCCCAAGAGGAAGCTGGAGCTGCCTGTGTCTTTAAGTCCCTATTATCTCTGCTGTCGTTCTGCACTAGTTTCCAGTTAGTTTTTGTTGCTCAGGTTTGTTTAGCTTTGTTTTCTTGAAATTTATTCCCCTTTACTTTCCTGTCGGTCAGTTGCTCTTGCCCAGTGTGATCATAACCTTAGCCTTGTAACTTTAACCATGTTTCAGTCCTGGCAGAATGCTGGACAAGGCAAGGCATGGTGACTCTAGCTCTTTGCTCCTGGTCTTAGGTAAAGAGATGGTATTGCTTCGAGTCACTCTTTCACATCCACTGAGGCGTGAGTGTGCAGTTCTTTTGGGGATGAAAGCTCTGGATATGGCTAACTGCCTTCTCTCAAGCTCTCAGCACCTTCTGGAGATGGTGCCCCAAGACACTGCATGGAGAGACTACATTCTTTGGCATTTTCCATCTTGAGAGCTTTCTGCACTTTCTTTTTGTTCATGACTGTGAGTGAGGGAAGGAATAATAAAGAAGAATTGTAGGCAGGAGTTTCCGCACGTGTGCCATGTTCTCTTTAGTAACTGGTGGGTATTCCACTTACCGTTCTGTCTGGAGCACTGGATGGTCCTCCAACACAATCACTGTTCCTGTCCTTGAGAAAAAGCAGAGAAAGGGCTACAGTGCTCTCCTGACATTCCGCATCCTTATTTTCCAGTGTTTATTTGGGGAGGGTTGTGGTCTGGGTGGGTGAGAGGTGGGAGACTTGGGTTAAGGCTGACAGGTGGTTAACTGGCTTCCCCTTTCACACTGCATGAGAGAAGCACTGAATTTAACTTTCAGGGCTACCACAGAGAAAGGTTCAGTAATATGATCAGGCTACTGACATGAATCCCTTCTCTCAAATGGTTGGATTGGAACAATCCCCAACAGGAAGAAGTAGAACAGAGTCTCATTTTTCTGGTATTATACTCCTGTGCAGTTCTGTAAGCTGCCATCCTATGTTAGGAGAAAAAAAAAATGATGCGTGTTCCTCTTTTCATTTCATTTCCAACAAGAGTCTGTGAGAACTGTCAGGGTGTAAAAGGCAGCCCAGTCCAACACCAGGTGTCTCCTGCTTGTTCCGACAGAGTGGGATTATTTTATAGCCCCATCCATTCACCTTTTTACCCATTCAACTATCCATTCATCTAAAAATACTTATTGAATGTTTTCTGTGTGCCGAAATGATGAATATAATATCTTGAGTAAATAGCACAAGAACCTAATCATACAATAGGTGCTTAATACATGCTGAAGGAATGAATGAGGGAATGAATGAAGATTGGATTCCTGTTCTTCTGACATATATGATCCCTTGAGAGCAGCAGGTGGGGAAGTAGGTTCATTAAAGACTGCTGTAATAATGGTGAATGGAGGATTTATTGGTAATGAGATATAGGGGCCTTTGAATAGAACTTGTGTATTTTGGGAGGTTTCTAAAACCAGCCATATGAGAGTCATGACAAAGGAGCAGGGAAGGAAGAGAGGGCTAGAAAGTGACAATTAGCAATGTGGGCTCTGTGCTATGGCACATCCGGGTTTGAGCTCCAATCCCACCAGCTGCTTAGTCTGATGTGCCCAAAGCCCACCAGAATAACCAACTGATCAAGCCAAGCCAGGCTTATCAGACCTGTCGTAGGTAGAACATCACATCATAGGAATCTTCACAGCATCTGGGAGGGGAGCGGTCAGAGGAAGACATTTGAGGTATTTTAGCACCAGGGCTGGGTGATTTTAAGGCTGTTCCTGCCAGTGGGGGTGGGGACTAATTGGGAAGGGGCAGAGTTTGTATCACAGTGAAGTGAGGGCCTTGAAGAAAGTCTAGCCAAGCAAGCTAATAATCTTAATCTTAAGCATACTAGCTTGATTGATTCATCACCTTATCTTCTAGAAGGAGGCACATAACTGTGATGCTTTTGTTTGCTTTCTGAATTTGCTTAACCCAGGGATGGAAAAGTATGTTGATTTCAGCACTAGCTATATAACTTCTGACAAGTTTACTTTTTCAATTTGTTTTAAATTGAAGTTAATGGAAGGCATGAAGCCAGCAGAAGATTTAATGAGCTAAAACATGTGAAGCAGGTAGCACACAGGGCTTGATGGACAGGAAGCATTCACTGTTGGATAGCAGAACCGGAAGCAGCAGTAGCAACAGCAGAACCAAATCACTTTCATCTTCATCAGGCTCTTGTGGGGTAATGATATAGTCTGGGAGGCTAGAAACCTGTGCTCGCTTGTCCAGCTCACTTGCTGTGTGACCTCAGGCAGATGATTCACCCTCTCTGGAAATCAGTTTCCTCCTCTGTAAAATGAAGATGTTTCACTTCCTCATATTACAAAGCATCTCTGACATTTTCCTCCAGGTCTCTGAATGAATTTGGCCTGGAGCAAGTTGTCCTGTAACTTTTTTGTGTCTGAGCTTACCCTGCTGCTACTATCAGTCTCTCAGGGGATCTGGAAAGTTTAATTCACAATTGTGAAGCATTTGTGTTCTCAGCTGCCTGAGGCCATTTCTGTACCGCTAAAGGGAATAAGAACACTGGTCTGGTTCACTGATGGTAATGGACATTCTGCATCATTTGGCTCCTAGACTCTACATGACCCACTGGAATAAGTTGTTTTTCTTTTTTTTCCTTTTTTTTTTTTAAAAAAAATAGAAATAGTAAGGGAACTCGTTCACCCTGTATGAGGAGGCAACAGAGGATAACAGCTGGTGGCGTGACCCAGAGTAAAGATCGCTAATTTGGAATCTGAGGACTGGACCTTATTCCCCTGTCTGCCTTTCTTGGGCAAGTCGCTGGGGCCTCCCTGAGCCTTGCCTTCCTCTCCAGTACATGGAGGTGGGTCATAGGGAGAATGATGCTGTTCAAATCAGACAGTGAATGCTCAAGTTCTTTTTAAACTAAGATGCTCTACCAACACTAGCTGATAGGACTGTTAAACATTCTGCAAATACTTCCGAGTGTTAGGGACTGTTCTTGTGCCTGGGAATGTAGCAGTGAAAGGGACAGACAAAATTCCTTACCACCAGGGAGCTTGAGCTCTGGTGGAGGGACTCCTGTGGAAAGACACCAAGCACCCTACTCATGTAAGGCTTTGTTTTAAACAATTAATTTGAAAGAAAGCAGAATGGAAGCTGATATGTATTGAGCACCTATAACGTGCCAGGTCCAAGAAGATGTCTTCTCATTTAATCTTTGCAAAGACCCTGTGTGGAAGGTATTCTGGTTCCTATTTACTAAATGAGGAATTTGAGATCAGAAAAGTCGTATATATTAGGGATTCAAAACCACGTTTCTCTGATAATAAAGCTTTGGTTCTTTCTAAGACACTGATGACCATGCATCCTCAAGTCTCTGAATCTGTATGTTTGTACTTTCCACCGTGTGCAGTTTATCTACATCTTATAATAGTAAGGCATCCAAATAGTTCCATGTAACTTTATAATTTCTTCCAACTCTGCCTCATTTTGTTCGCAGAGCTGTGTGCCTGCTTTGAAATGTCCATTATATGCATTTGAGCTAAAGAAGGATAAATATGCCCCTCGTGGAAAGACTCCTCCTCCCCTTTATTGTAAATATCACGTAGTAAGTTGTGTAAGTTATTGCTGTTAGGGTTAATAATACCATTTCTTACCTGTCCTGAGTTAGGAAGCTACCAGGTTAGCAGAAGATGGAACTGAAGTGAGAAATAGGCTTCAGGCCCTAGGTGTGAAAGGAGGGAGGGTCATTACTTGCATTCATGGCTTAGAGATAGCTGGTAGAGAGCTTACAATGAGGGGCCACATCCTTCCGATGACTCTTGGGAGGGCCCTGGCATTCATGCTTGTGGAACGGCGGTGGCAGCATCACAATAAAGGTAGCTAAAATGGCTTTCCTGCTGAGACAGCAAGATCGCTGTTTTATAGCTAGGAAGACTGGAGTGCGGAGTTTTGCTCCTGCCGCATTGGGCCGGGCCTGGCAGTGAGCTGGCACAGTGCCTGCCTGTGAGCAGAGTGAATTCTGAGGAAATAAAACATATCACTTGGACTTTGCAGGCAGAGAGAGGGAGAACAAACAAAACACCAAGGAACAATGACTTCTTGCAAAAGAGAACTGTTTTAAGAGATCATTTGTATTTTTTTTTTAAAGATTTCATTTATTTATTTGACAGAGAGATCACAAGTAGGCAGAGAGGCAGGCAGAGAGAGGGGGAAAAGCAGGCTCCCCACTGAGCAGAGAGCCTGATGTGGGGCTCGATCCCAGGACCCCGAGACCATGACCTGAGCCGAAGGCAGAGGCCTAACCCACTGAGCCACCCAGGTGCCCCGATCATTTGTATTTTATTTTTTAAGTGTTTATTTTAATTCCAGTTAGTTAATGCACAGTGTTGTATTAGTTTCAGGTGTATAATATAGGGATTCAGCACTTCCATACAACACCAAGTGCTCATCATAGCAAATGCAGGCCTTAATCCCCATCACTTTTTTTTACCCATCCCCCATCCACCTTCCCTCTAGTAACCATTGGTTTGTTCTCTATAGTCAAGAGTCTCTCTCTCTCTCTCTCTCTCTCTCATTCTCTCTCATTTTTTCCCCCTTGGCTCATTTGTTTTGTATCTTAGGTGCACATATGAATGAAATCATATGGTAGTTGTCTTTTTCTGACTGACTTATTTTGCTTAGCAGTATGCTCTCTAGCTCCAATATGTGCTGTTGCAAATGACAAGATTTCTATCTTTATTAAGACTAAATAATATTCCACTGTATATATAAACTACTTCTTCTCTAGTTGCTGGACACTTGGGCTGCTGCTTCCATGTCTTTGCTATTTTAAATAAGACTGCCATAAACATAGGGGTGCACATATCCCGTCAAATTAGTGTTTTTGTATTCTTTGGTTAAGTACCCAGTAGTACGATTGCTGGGTCATAGGGTAGTCCTATTTCTAGCTTTTAGCTTTTTGAAGAAACTCCATACTGTTTTCCACAGTGGCTGTGCCAGTTTACCTTCCCAAAAATAGTACATGATAGTTTTCCTCCACATCCTCACCAATAGCTGTTGTTTCTTTGTTGTTGATTTTAGCCATTCTAACAGGTGTGAGGTGAAGATTATCTCTTTGTAGTTTTGATTTGTATTTTCCTGATGGTGTCTGTCTGTAGGTCTTTGGAGAAATGTCTGTTCAAGTCCTCTGCCCATTTTTAATTGGATTATTTCTTGATTGAGTGTTGAGTTTTGTAAATTCTTTATACATTTTGGATCCTAACCCTTTATTGGATATGTAATTTTGCAAGTATCTTTGCCCATCCCATAGCCTGCCTTTTAGTTTTATTATTTCCTTCACTGTGTGGAATCATTTTACTTTGATATAGTCCCAATGGTTTATTTTTGCTTTTGTTTCCCTTGCCTCAGGAGATGTATCTAGAAAAAAAAAAATGCTACATCCAAGGTCAGGGAAGTTATTGCCTGTGTTCTCCTGTAGGATTTTGATGGATTCTTCTCTCACATTTAGTTCTTTCATCCTTTAGAATTTATTTTTTTTTGTGTGTGGTGTTAAGAAAGTGGTCCAGTTTCATTCTTCCACATGTTGCTGTCCAGTTTCCCCAGCATCATTTGTTGAAGAGACTGTCCTTTTCCCATTGGATATTCTTTTCCTGCTTTGTCAGAGATTAATTAACCATATAGTTGTGGGTTTTTTTCTGGATTTTCTTTTTTGTTCTATTAATCTGTGTCTATTTTGGGGGCAGTACTGTACTGTTTTGCTTACTACAGCTTTGTAATGTAAGTTGAAGTCTGGAATTGTGATTCCTCCAGCTTTGGTTTTCTTTGTCAAGATTGCTTTAGCTATTTGGGTCTTTCGTGGTTCCATATACATTTTAGGATTATTTTCTAGTTCTGTGAAACATGTCATTGCTATTTTTTCGGGGATTGCATTAAATGTATATAGGTTGCTTTGGATAGTATAGACATTTTAACAATATTTGTTCTTCCAATTCATGAGCATGGAATGCCTTTTTTTTTTTTTTAATTAATATATAATGTCTTATTTGTTCCAAGGATACAGGTCTGTGAATCATCAGTATTACATAATTCACAGCACTCATCATAGCACATACCCTCCCCAGTGTCCATCACTCATCCTCCCTATCCCTCCTCCACCCCCAGCAACCCTCAGTTTGTTTCCTGAGATTAAGAGCCTCTTACGGTTTGTCTCCATCTCTGGTCCCATCTTGTTTCATTTTTCCCTCCCTTCTCCTCACGAACCTCTGCCCTGCCTCTCAAATTCCTCCTATCAGAGAGATCATATGATAATTGTCTTTCTCTGATTGACTTATTGTGCTCAGCATAATACCCTCTAGTTCCCTCCACATCATTGCAAATGACAAGATTTTGGTTTTGTTCATGTCCGCATCATTCATATATATGAATGATGCAATCTATCTGTCTATATATATCTATAATTCATATCTTCCACATCTTCTTTATCCATTCATCTGTTGATGTACATCTAGGCTCTTTCCATAGTTTAGTTATTGTGGACATTGTGAGCATGGAATGTCTTTCCATTTCTTTGTGACATCTTCAGTGTCTTTCACTGGTGTTTAGATTTTTCTGGTACAGGTTTTTCACCTCTTTGGTTGAGTTTATTCCTAAGTATCTTAAGGTTTTTGGTGCAGTTGTAAATGGGATTATTCCTCAATTTTTCTTTCTTCTGCTTCATTATTGGTGGATAGAATCACAACAGATTTCTGTACATTGATTTTAGATCCCATGACTTTACTGAATTTGTTGATTAGTTCCAGTGGTTTTTTGGTGAAGTCTTTGGTGGGTTTTCTATATATAGTATCATGTCATCCACAAAAAATGAAAGTTTTACTTATTCCTTACCCATTTGGATGCCTTTTGTTTCTTTTTGTTGTCTGATTGCTATGGATACGACTTCCAGTACTATGTTGACTAGAAGTAGTGAGAGTGGGCATCCCTATCTTGTTCCTGATCTTAGGGGAAAAGTTCTCAGTTTTTCCCCATTAAGGATGATGCTAGAAGGATGCCCAGGTCACATGGTTTATCAAGTGTCCAAATCTTTGTGTTGACTCAGGTCATGATCTCAGGATCATGAGACTGAGCCCTATGTTGGGCTCCACGCTCAGTGCACGGTCTGCTTCAGACTTTCTCTCTCTTTCCTTCTGCCCCTCCCTGTTGTGTGCACTCTCACTCTCTCAAATAAATAAAAAAATACTTTTTTTTTTTTTTTTAAGAAGGATGACATTAGCTTTGGTTTTTTATAGATGTCCTTTGTTATGTTGAGGTATGTTCCCTCTAAACCTAATTTGTTGAAGGTTTTTATCACAGATGAATATTTTACTTTGTCATTTTTTCCTGTATCGATTGATATGACCATATGTTTTTTTCTTTTCTCCTATTGTTGTGATATATCATGTTGGTTGATTTGTGAATATTGAATGGCCCTTATAACCCAGGAATAAATTCCATTTGAGTGTGGTGAAACTATTTATTTATTTATTTATTTATTTATTTAGTGTATCATTGGATTTGGTTTGCTAGTATTTTGTTGAGAATTTTGCATCTATGTTCATCAGAGGTATTGGACTCTAGTTCTCTTTTTTGGTAGTATCTTTTTCTGGTTCTGGTATTAGGGAATGCTTGCCTCATAGAATGAATTTGGAAATTTTCCTTCCTTTTCTGTTTTTTCAAATAGTTCGAGAACAATAGGTATTAACTGTTCAAAGTTTGGTAGAACCTGCATGTGAAACCATATGGTCCTGATCTTCAGTTTTGGGGGGAGTTTTTTGGTTACTGATTCAATTTCTTTGCTAGTTATGAGTCTGTTCAAGTTTTCTATTTCTTCCTGTTTGGTTTTGGTAATTTATATGTTTCTAGGAATTTATTCATTTTTTTCTAGGTTGTGTAATTTGTTGGCATTTAGTTTTTCATAATATTCTCTTATTATTATTTAGATTTCTGTGGTACTGGTTATTATTTCTCCTCTCTCATTTGTGATTTTATTTGGGTCCTTTCACTTTTTTCTTGACAAATCTGGCTAGATGTTTATCAATTTTAATGATTTTTTTTGAAGAACCAGCTCCCGATTTCATTAATCTGTTCTTTTGTTTTCTGGTTTTTTTTGTTTGTTAGTTTGTTCTTTTAGTTTATTTATTCATTTCTTTTCTAATCTTCATTACTTCCTTCCTTCTGCTGGTTTTAGTTTTTGTTGTTTTATTTTTCCAGCTTCTTTAGATGTAAGGTTAAGTTGTTTATGTGAGATTTCTTCTTGTGGTAGACTTGTATTCCTATTAACTTCCCCCTTAGAACCACTTTTTCTATATCCCAAAGGTTTTCAACCATCGCATTTTCACTTTTGTTTCCATGTACTTCTTATTTCTTCTTGGATTTCTTAGTTGAGTCATTCATTGTTTAATAGCATGTTATTTAACCTTCATGTATTTATGCTCTTACCAGATTTTTTTCTTGTGGTTGAATTCTGGTTTTATAACATTGTGTTCAGAAAAGATGCATGGTATATGACTTTAATCTTGTTGAATTTGTTGAAATTTGTTTTGTAGGCTAATATGTGATCTCTTCTGAAGAATGTCCCATGTGCATTTGAATAGAATGTGTATTCTGCTGTTTTAGGATGCAATGCCCTGAATATGCCTATTAAGTCCATCTAGTCCTGTGTGTCATTTAAAGACATTGTTTCCTTGTTGATTTTTTTGCTTAGATGATCTGTTCATTGATGTGAGTAGATTGTTAAATTCCTTACTATTATTGTATTATTATCGATTAATCTTTTATGTTTATTATTAACTATTTTATGTTTTGGGGTTCTCCATGTTGGGTGCATAAATATTTGCAATTGTTAAACTTTCTTGTTTAATTGTCCCCCTTAAAATTATATATTGCCCTTCTTTGTCCCTTGTTACAGTCTTTTTTTTCCCCCCCTTGGAGTCTCATTTTGCTCCATGTAAGTAGGGGCACTCCAGCTTTCTTTTGATGACATCTAGTTGCATGACAAATGTTTCTTCATCCCCTCACTTCCAATATGTAGGTGTATTTATTTATTTACTTATGTAAAGATTTTATTTATTTATTTGACAGACAGAGATCATAGGTAGGCAGAGAGGCAGGCAGAGAGAGAGGAAGGGAAGCAGGCTCCCCGCTGAGCAGAGAGCCTGATGTGGGGCTCAATCCCAGGACCTTGGGATCATGACCTGAGCCGAAGGCAGAGGATTTAACCCACTGAGCCACCCAGGTGCCCCTGTAGGTGTATTTAGATCTAAAATGAGTCTCTTGTAGGCAGCATATAGATGGATCTTTTTTTGTTTTTAGTCCATTCTGTCACCTTATGGCTTTTGATTGGCATTTTTAATCCATTTACATTCAAAGTAATTATTGATAGATACATATTTATTACCATTTTATTATTTGTTTTGTGGCTGATTTTGAAGATTTTCTATGCTCCTTTCTCATTTTTTTCTTTTTGCTAATTTCTGGTTTTCTTTAGTGATATATCTGAATTTCTTTCTTTTTATTCTCTGAATATTTATTAGTTTTTTTTTAAAAGATTTTATTTATATATTTGTCAGAGAGAGAACAAGAGAGAGAGCACAAGCAGGCAGAATGTCAGGCAGAGGCAGAGAAGCAGGCTCCCCGCTGAGCAAGGAGCCCAGTGTGGGACTCAGTCCCAGGACCCTGGGGTCATGACCTCAGCCAAATGTAGCTGCTTAACTGACTGAGTCATCCAGGCATCCCTATTAGTGGTTTTTGATTTGTGGTTACCATTAGGTTTGTATATAATGCCTTCTGCATATAGCAGTCTAGATTAAGTTGATGGTCACTTAAGTTTGAGCCCATTCTTTTCTACTCTCCTCTTCGCATTTTAAGTATAATGTGTCATCCTTTTATTTTGTGAGTTCATTGGCGATATTTTAAAAAAATACTCATTTTTTCTGCTTTTGTGTTTCCTATCTTCATACTCTCACATTCCTACCTTCATACCTTTCTGCTCAGAGTCCCCTTAAAATTTCTTGCAGAGCTGGTTTAGTAGTCATGACCTTCTTCTTCTTCTTCTTCTTTTTTTTTTTTTAAGATTTTATTCATTTATTTGACAGAGAGATATATAGTGAGAGACAGTGCACAAACAGGGGGGAGTGGCAGGGAGGCAGAGGGAGAGAGAGAAGCAGGCTCCCTGCTGAGCAAGAGGCCTGATGTGGGGCTCGATCCCAGGACCATCACTACCTGAGCCGAAGATAGCCACTTAACCAACTGAGCCCCCAGCTTTTGTTTGTTTGGGAAATTCTTTACCTCTCCTTCTATACTGAATAATAGCTTTACTGGATAGAGTATTTGCCTACAGATTTTTTTTTTTTTTTCTATTCAGCACTTTAAATATATCATGCCTGCCCTTCTGGCTTGGTAAGTTCATGCTGAAAAATCCCCTAGTAGCCTTATGGGGTTTTCCTTTTATGTAATTGTTTCATTTTGTCCTGCTGCTTTTAACATTTATTCTTTATTATTTTGCCATTTTAATTATAATGTATCTTGGTGTGGATCTGCCTCTGTTGATTTTGTTGAGAGTTCTCTGTGCCTTCTGGATCTGCATATTTGTTTCCTTCTCCAGATTTGGAAAGTTTTAAGGTGTTCTTTCTTCAAATAAATATCCTGCCTCCCTTTTTCTCTTTTCTTCTTCTGGGACTCCTATAATATGAATGTTAGTACATTTGATGTAGTCACTGAGTTCCATAAGTATTTTCTCATTTTTTTTCTCTCTTTTGTTCAGCTTGATTACTTCCCATTACCCTGTTGTCTAGGTCTTTAATTCATTCTGCTGCTTTTTCCAGCCTGCTGTTTATTCCATCAAGTGTGTTTCTCATTTTACTTATTGAGCCCCTTATCTCTGCTGTATTATTCCCTAGCCCGCTGTTAAGGATCCCTTTGATGTCTTCCACTCTTTTCTCAAGTCCAGTATCTTTATGATCATTACCTTAAATTCTCTATCAGGCCTGTTATGTGTCTCTGTTTCCCTTAGATCACTAGCTTTGGCCTTATCCTAGTCTTTCTTCTGGGACAAATTCCTCTACTCATTTTGTCCAAGTCTCTGTGTCTGCCTCTGTATATTAGGGATGTCGGCTACTTCTGATCTTGAGGGTGATGACCTTATGAAGAAGGGCTCCCAGATTGGGAAACATAGAGGTTGGCAGGAGTCTGGGCTGGTCTTCTCGGGGAGGGACTGACTGTGTTGGGACTGAAGCCAGTGTGACTAGGAAGGGTGATGCCATTAGAGCACGGGGATAGGAGTGAGGTGTGGGGCAGCAAGCCTTGGTATAAGCAAGTTAGGTAATGAGTGTTGGTGCTGCCCTGATTTGGGCAGGTAGCTTTGTGTTTATGCTGTTGGGCAGGAGAGGGAATTGGGGCCAGCCAGTTCCTTTGTTCCAGGAAAGGTATCTCCCTGAATGCTGCCTCTTAGGGGCACACTAGGAAAAAGTGCAAATAATCTCCCCGCTGTGTGCCCCAAGTGCTCTATCAATCACTGTTTCAGTGCTGTATGTCTCGGGGCTGTTTGCCCTGCCTTCTCTCTAAGAGCAGTTCCAGTGCCTCTGGGATTTCCAAGCCCACTGACTTTGAAACTCCAGGCTTTAAGCTCTGCTAGTTGAAGTAATTGATGACAGTTGCCCCCTTTTGCTTTCCAACCCAGCTGCCATGGTGTTTTGTCTTCCCTGGGTGGGCTTACCTTTGTGCTAGTCTTGTCTTTCTCCCTTCTCTGTGACCTTGGCTCCCTCCCCACTGCAGTGACTGTGATCCATTTCTCTCCTAAACCACATCTCTGTGCTTCTTAACCTTCTTTGATGCGGCCTCTTCTCTACCTTTGGTTATGGATTTTGTCCTGCCAGTCTTCAGGCCAATTTCCTGGGTATTTGGGATGATTTGATAGTTAACTAGTTGTGTTCATTGGACAAGATGAGTCTAGGGTCCTCCTGCTCTGCTGTCTTCCTCCCCAGAAAAGACAGATGATTTGAACAGACAGATGATAGAACAGTTAGGTAGACTCCACTATAGCATACTCAAATATACATACTCATATATCCTGGCTTTCAAACTAAAATATTAATTAAAAGAGAATGGATACTATAGAGACTTAAATTAGTGCCCTTGAAGATTAAGTGAAAGAAATATCACAAAACATAGACTGAAATTACAAGCACATGGAAATAGTGAGAGAAAAAAGATATTTAGAAATCATTTCCAAGAGACCTAACAAGTAAGTATTCATTCATTCATTCATTCATTCAGAGGGATACAAAATAAATAATAGAAGAAATTTTCATTGAGCTAAATTGGAGATTGGAAAGACTCCTCAAATTCTGGGCAATGGTAACAAGAGACCCATACCTAATAAAATTCTTGAAATTTTACTAAAAATTGGTACTCAAAGACCTTTGGCCATAAAGGAAAAAACAAACAAACAAAAAAACAAAAAAAGAAAACAGAAAAAAACCCAGAATCTTCTAGACAGAGCAAGTTATTTTTTTTTAAAGATTTTATTTATTTATTTATTTTGACATAATATAATCAGGGAGAGCAGCAGAGAGAGAGCAGAGCAGAGAGAGAAGCCCGTATATGGGGCTCCATCTCAGGACCCTAGGATCATGACCTGAGCTGAAGGGAGATGCTTAACCCAGTGAGCCACCAGGTGCCCTCGGAGTAAGTTATTTTTAAAGGAGAAAGCTTTAGACTGGTGTCTGAATTCTCCCTTGCTACACTGGACATTAAAATGAGTAGCACCTACAATTTACTGAACACAAAGCCTTCTCTATACAGACAAAAAAAAAAAATCCTTTCCGTGTCTAGTAAAAGATATATTTAAATAAGGAAGAATTTAGAGACTACCTCATGTAAGCAATATAAATAATACACTCAAAACAGTACTATAACTACAAAGGCATCACGGTACAGAAACTCTGAGATAGAGGAAAATTGAGGGAAAACAGAGGTGAAAAGTAAACCTTGCAATATGTGTGTAAAAATGTAAATCTATTTGGATAACAGTAAATGACATAAACAGGTGTAATATAAGATGCTAAATGTGGAGTCTCAAAATTGTAATTGCTATCCTAAGCATAGTCTGGAAATACAAGTACTAAGCTCTGTAGAAATAGGTTGGTATAGTTTTGAGCCTAATTTAGCAGAGAAAATATTTGTCTAAAAAACAGAAACCTGTTTGATATCTCTTTTTCCAGCTTGTCTTTTAGCTGACTGCTTCACTACACAATTTAATAGATCTTGTCCTGAAAGCAAAAACAGGATTTGGTGGAGAAATATGTCCAAAGCTCTCCCCCCTCAAATTTCTAGGCAAGCAGGTTATATTTTCTAGATATTCACTATGTACCTAAACTCAATTCTGAATGTACATTCATGAATTTAAAACCTCTCACAGGGAAACTGAAACCTTGTCCATTTTTTAAAACGGTTTGCCCATTCCTCAAAATGATTGACCCTGTAATTCCATTCTTCAGTATACATCCAGAGGAAATGAAAATATATGTCCCTACATGGCTTGTACATGAATATTCATGGAGTATTATTAATAATAACCCCAAAGTGGAATTGATTCAAATGGCTATCTCTTGATGAATAAAATGAAATGGGTTATATCCATACAATGGAATATTATCTGGCAACAGAGAGAAATTAAGTACTGATCTTACATGGATTAAACCCTGTAAAAATTGTGCTAAGTAAAAGAAGCTGATCACAAAGGATCACATATTGAATGATTCTATTGGTAAAACAGTCAAATCTATAGTGTCAGAGATCAGTGATGGCTAGAGGCTGGGGAAGAAGGAAACGGGGGCTCGGGGCTTATTTTGGGAGTGATAAAAATGTTCTAAATGTGATTGTGGTGATAGTTGTAGAATTCATAAATGCGCCAGAAGACACTTATTTTTGACAGTTTAAATGAATGAAATGTGTGGTACATAAATTATATCTTGATAAAACTGTTGGAAAAAAAAAAAACCCAAACTTATCCTATGCCTCTAATGACCTGTCATTCCAGTGATCCGTAAGTGTTTTATAGAATTCTAATTTATAAAAAACAAATACTTAGTCAAAGAATGGCAGTAAAATTTCACCTAGATTGGTAAACTTTGTGAATGAATTGGTTGGTATTTCATGTGCCTTTTTCTTTCTTCCTTCCTTTCCTCCCTCTCTTATTTCTCCCTCCCTCCTTCCCTCCCACCACGTGTCTCTCTCTCCATTTATTTCTTTTCTTTTCTTTCTTTTCTTCTTTTCTTTTCTTTTCTTTTCTTTTCTTTTCTTTTCTTTTCTTTTCTTTTCTTTTCCTTTCATTTCCTTTCCTTTCCTTTTCTTTTCCTTTCTTTTCCTTTCCTTTTCTTTCTTTCTTTCTTTCTTTCTTTCTTTCTTTCTTTCTTTCTTTCTTCCACCTATCAGAATGAAAGGGTAATGAAGATTGACAGTGTGATAGATCTTCAGTTAACATATGAACAGACCAAAGATACCAAGGGCATCTGTTACAAAGTAACACTTTCATTGGAAAGCTTTTGGTTACCATGGGGAAAAACAAAATATTTAAAAGAATTTTTGTAGCTTACAAAGGTTTCCCTTAAGGGAAATTCCAAAGTAAGGCATTATAGTGGGTTAGACTTCTGATTCTTTTGAGAACATAAGCCTTCAGCTGCCCTGTTTTTTTTTAATTTTTTATTTTTTATAAACATATATTTTTATCCCCAGGGGTACAGGTCTGTGAATCACCAGGTTTACACACTTCACAGCACTCACCAAAGCATATTCCCTCCCCAATGTCCATAATCCGACCCCCTTCTTCCAACCCCCCTCCCGCCAGCAACCCTCAGTTTGTTTTGTGAGATTAAGAGTCACTTATGGTTTGTCTCCCTCCCAATTCCATCTTGTTTCATTGATTCTTCTCCTACCCACTTAAGCCCCCA
>NC_081558.1:47560254-47590338 GCF_022355385.1 Mustela nigripes
GATTGCACCTCATTAATAGCTTTTTTTATTTCAACTTGTTTAGATTTAAGTCTTTTATTTCTCTAGAAATAGAAATCTTTTATATCTTTTATATCTCCCGAGACGATTTCTCTAATATCTTCCATGCCTTTATTCAAGCCCAGCTAGAACCTTGAGAATTGTCATTCTGAACTCTAGATCTGACATATTACTAATGTCTGTATTGATTATGTCACTAGCCTTCGGTACTTCCTCTTGTTCTTTTTTTTTGTGGTGAATTTTTCTGCCTTGTCATTTTGTCAGATAAGAATATATGAAGGATCAAGTAAAATACTAAAAGGGTGGCAACAACCCCAGGAAAATATGCTTTAACCAAATCAGAAGATCCCAAATCGTGGGGGGGGGGGGGGAAAAAGGGGAAAAAAAGAGGTTCAAAAAGGAAGAAAGAAAAAAAAAGAAAAGAAAAGAATTAAAAAAAGATAACAAATTTAGAAAAATATAAAAAAGAGAAAAATATATATATAAGATATACTAGTTAAAAAATGTTAAAAAAGAAAAGGGTAAAAGTTACAAAAAAATTTTACCCAACAGCGAGAAAAAAAAAATGAAAAAGAAAAAAATTTAATTAACTGCAAGACTAAAAAAAATCACAGGGAGAAAACCAAGAGTTCCGTGCTTTGCTTTCTCCTCCTCTGGAATTCTGCTGTTCCCCTTGGTATTGAAACCGCAGTGCTTGGTAGGTAAACTTGGTCTTGGCTGGATTTCTTGTTGATCTTCTGGGGGAGGGGCCTGGTGTAGTGATTCTCAAGTGTCTTTGCCCCAGGTGGAATTGCACCGCCCTTACCAGGGTCCGAGCTGAGTAATCGGCTTGGGTTTGCTTTCAGAAGGTTTTGTTCCCTGAGCGCTTTCGGTAGAGTTCCAGAGGACAGGAATACAAATGGCGGCCTCCTGGTCTCTGGCCCGGAGGAGCCGAGAGCCCGCGGTCCCACTCCTCAGTGCGTCCTCAGAGAACAGTGCTCTGTTACTCCCGTTTGCCTGACCTCCGGCTGCGGTCTGAGCTCACTGAGCTTGTGGCTGGTTCACGGTAACCCTGTGCTGTGAGCTTACTGTCGGCTCTGTCTCTGTAGCTGGCTTCCCTGTTCCAATACCTGCAAGCTCTGCGACACTCAGACACCCCTGATCCTTCTGTGACCCTGTGGGACCTGAGGCCACGCTGACCCCGCGTGGGTTTCGCCCCGGTTTAGCCTCTGGAGCGATGTCCCTCAGTGGAACAGACTTTTAAAAGTCCTGATTTTGTGCTCCATTGCGCCGCCGCTTGCCGGGCCCAGCCCCTCTTCCCGGGGTCTATCTTCCTGTCGCTTTGGATTCATGTCTCCGCCAGTCCTACCTTTCAGAAAGTGGTTGTTTTTCTGTTTCCAGAATTGCTGTTCTTCTTCTCTTCTATCTGCTGATGGATTTGTAGGAGTTTGCAATCTTTAGATAAGCTATCTTGCTGATCTCCTGCTAGCTGAAGTAGTCTCAGCCTGCTACTTCTCCGCCATCTTGACTCCTCCCCACCAGCTGCCCTGTTTTTAACATGCCGTTCGTTTGATAGATATTTGAATTCATGATGATGTCTCTCTTATCCAAGTTTAGTTTTTTCTTCCATTTTTATTTCCTTATAATTTCACTTATTTTTAACTTTCTGCTTTATTTTTATGTGTATAGTATGTTTTAAAATGTATTTCAAAGAATTTTCACCTGATAGGAAAATATGCTTTGTTTACTGATAGGAAAAAAAAAACAAAAATTTTAATATTAAATAAGAGGTTTTTGTTAACAGAAAATTTCAGTTACCTTGCACTAAACCAGAAACCCTTTTATTTATTTTTTAAATCTTATTGGGAATATGTCTGAGAAGGGTCGATTCTCTTCCCTACACATGAAAATAAAATAGGCATTCAGTGATAGCTAAAAGGCTTTGTAGCTCCCAGATTTCTTACTGTCAACAAGTACTTACTGGCTGCTTATTACATGAGACTCTTATTGAATAGAGAGTAATGTGCTAAGGATGATACAGCATATTGGGCTGAGTGTATCTTGAGCCCAGAATATCTTAATTGAAGATTTCAGTTACATACATCCTAATAATACAATGTATCCAAATGTCCACCTCCCAAACTGATTTTCCCATCAGAAAATGTAAACCTTTTTTTTTTTTTTTTTGGTCTTAAAAGAGAAAGTTTTGACTTGGCTCTTTGAAAATATCACAGACCTTCTAGAGTATTGTTAATGAAAAAAAATACTTGAGACCCTTGTTAAAGAATGATAAGGTAGATTTCATTCAGGGGGACTGCCATGGTAGCTGTAGGGGATCAGCTACCATGCAGGGGGGCTTAGTAGTAGGGAAGAGAGATTGGGCTCAACTGCATATACAACAAGGAAAAGTGGAAATTTATAGCCAAGGAGCATGGTTGTGGGAGGAGGGATATCAGTGGATGGAAAATTACTAAAAGCAAACAATTAGAGAGGGGATTCTGGCTAAAGTGACCTTATGGGATTCTTGTTAAGGGCAGGAAGGGTGATCAGACATTGTCAGATGGGTGGTGGGGGGGACGAGGAATGTGATTAGGTATCCAGGTGATCAGAGATTGAGCAGGGGAATTCTGGCAAAACCATTTTAGGATTCTTGCTAAAACCTGGCTCTTAAGGGATATGCCTGCCCAAGGATGGGGTCTGATTAGGCTCAGAGGATCCTGCATAGAGTTTGGTCATGAAAGAATCTTTGTCTATGCACAGAACTAATGAGGTAGTGGCAAGAAGGATTTCCTATGTCAGGAGGAGAGAAGAAAAGACCACAAGTAGGATTATCATCAAGGTCGATGTTTGCAAAGAGAGCAAAAAGTCCAGACATGGGCACTGATTTGGATCTCAACATGAAAATTGTTTCATAAAGATGAGGCTTGGCAATCTGAATACATGTATGGTGGGTCTTGTTCCAATATGAGAAAGCAATTCCCCCCCTTCTCATCCTTTTTTGAGAATTTTTACAGGTGAACAGCACATATGTTAATTAATTAAGTTGCATTCATTTAGGTAGTCATTGAGGAGGTTAAAAAAATTGTGAAGACTTGAGTTCTTGGCCCTCAGGGAACTTCCAGTCAAGGAAGTAAGAAAAACGTACATGACTCGTTTTTTGATTTGAGCTTCAAAATGGAGGATGGATGATATCGCACATATGAGCTTGTGACTCTAATGCATTGTTTTCATTCAACTACAGTCATCTTTGAAGTTGGCAAAATGGATCATGTTACCACTGTGCTGTAAATCCTTCCACAGTTTCTCATAGATTTAAGATAAAGAATAAAATCCTTTGTATGACTTTCAACATTCTCAATGACTTGCAGTCTTTCAATCTCTCCAGTGTTTTATTTTCTAATTTACTTCATTTTCAAAGTAAGTATTTACTGAGTGTTGCTGAGTTTTCATATGAATCTGTACTGGGTTATTTTCTTTTACTTTTTCTTTCTTTTCTCAGCACCCCCCACCCCAGCGATTTCTAAGTAAGCTAATTAAAACTGTGGCAGTTCAGAGATGGCAAAGGGTCCCTGCCATTTAATATGTATCTGAGTTTTGATGAAGGTGGGTTCTGTGGTTGAGGGTGTCCTTAATGAAAGTGTAGCCTTTCTATTTTATGATGCAGTGAATGAAGAACAAATATTCCTGCATTTATGAGCTACACCACTGCTAGGTCACTAGGTGAGTTGATAGAATTGGGTTGGTAGGCCCTCCCTAGAAGTTTATTGTAATGCTCAGTGACATTTTTCTTCTTTAGCTGTCTTCAGTGTTCCTCATCAAGGTACCTTTTTCTGACTATAGTGAATAAAGATACCCAGATAGAGATATGTCCCAATTTTTAAACTTGGGAGTCTGGGCTCCAAAGGAGAGCCCACTCCACTTACTATGGAGTAAAAGAGGCACTTATATCTTATTAAATAGCCCACCCTGATGAATTTATTTGATTGTTGCTTTCCCTGACTATCTTGCCATGTCTTTCAAATTACTCAATAAGATATATTGGTCCCATACACCTGGGTCTTGGTGGCAGTTTCGCCCCGCCCCAAGAAATGTATTTGTGGATATGTATGTCTTTTGATTTGAGGCTGGCCCTGTCCCATGATTTGCAGTCATTAAATGAACCTTGTAAACTATTTAAACAAATATTTAATAAAGACACATTCTTTCTTACTTATTGCCAAGGGTATGTTCTTTGAGGAGAGTGCTTGATTCATTGAGAAGCATTTTCTGAATAAGACTATTGTTTGTCAAGGATGGAAGGAAGTACATATTTTGGGGGCTGACAAAGCACTCAACCTGTATCTTGGCAAATCTCTGAGGTCCCCAAGGGAGTAGTGGTTAGTATTGATAACACTGAATCACAAATCTTGACTTAACTGGATAATTTCTTAGGGAATTCCATTCTCAGCTGTCATTATAAGACCTTCCTCTCTCTCTTCTTTATTTTGGTGTTATTTATTTATTTATTTATTTTTTCATTTAAAAAATATTATTATTGCCTTTTTTTTTAAGATCTTAATTTAATTTTATTTTTTTTCAGTGTTCAAGATTCATTGTTTATGCATCACACCTAGTGCTCCACACAATCTGTGCCCTCCTTAATACCCACATCCAGGCTCACCCAATCCCCTACCCCCTTCCCCTCTTAAACCCTCAATTTGTTTCTCAGAGTCCACAGTCTCTCATAGTTTGTCTCCCCCTCTGATTTTCCCCAATTCACTTTTTCTTTCCTTCTCCTAGTGTTCTCCATGTTATTCTTTATGTTCCACAAGTAAGTGAAACAATATGATCATTGACTTTCTCTGCTTGACTTATTTCACTCAGCATAATCTCCTCCCGTCCTGTCCACATTGATACAAAAGTTAGGTATTCTTCCTTTCTCATGACTGTGTAATATTCCATTGTATATATGGACCACATCTTCTTTATCCATTCATCTGTTGAAGGGCATCTGGGCTCTTTCCATGGTTTGGCAATTGTGGCCATTGCTGCTATGAACATTGGGGTACAGATGGCCCTTCTTTTCACTACATCTGTATCTTTGGGGTAAATACCCAGTACTGGTATTACCAGATTATAGGGTAGCTGTATTTTTAATTTTTTCCTCAAAATTTAATTTAATTTAATTCCTCAAAAAAATCTCCGCACTGTTTTCCAAAGTGGCTGCGCCAACTTGCATTCCCACAAACAGTGTAAGAGGGTTCCCCCTTTCTCCACATTCTCTCCAACACTTGTTTCCTGACCTGTTAATTTGCAAATCTTCTTCCATTCCGTGGGTTGCCTCTTTGTTTTGTTGACTGTTTCCTTTGCTGTGCAGAAGCTTTTGATCTTGATGAAGTCCCAAAAGTTCATTTTTGCTTTTGTTTCCTTTGCCTTTGGAGATGTTTCTTGAAAGAAGTTGTGACCAATGTTGAAGGCCAATGTTACTGCCTATGTTCTCCTCTAGGATTTTGATAGATTCCTGCCTCACGTTGAGGTCTCAACCATTTTGAGTTATCTTTGTGTGTGGTGTAAGAGAATGGTCGAGTTTCATTCTTCTGTACATAGCTGTTCAATTTTCCCAGCACCATTTATTGAAGAGACTGTCTTTTTTTCCATTGGATTTTTTTTCCTGCTTTGTTGAAGATTATTTATCATATAGTTGAAGGTCCATATCTGGACCCTCTATTCTGTTCCATTGCTCTGTGTGTCTGCTTTTGTGCCAGTACGGTGCTGTCTTGCTCTTTATTCTTTCTTCATCTTTGAAGTCTACATTTTCAGGTAGTTTCTGGTGAAGGTTTTGATTATTTTTCTTATTCACATGCATTTTCCCCCCTTGAAGAGAAGGTGAAGAAAACAGAATCCAAATGGCTGCTCTTTATCTGGGTCAGTGGGCTACGTAGTTATGAAATCCTAGAGCTCAGTTTGCAAGCATCATTTACGCATTGGCTGCTTTACAGTGTGTAATGTCTTTGTATTTGTAAGATGACCATATTTTGGGGCACATGGCAGACAAAAGCTTTTTATTTTCCATTTCATGAGTTTGTTTATTTAAAGAGTAGAACAAAGGCAACAAAATGACATTTAGTTTTTAACTTAATGAACTGGCTTCAGGGAGAAGAATAAGATTACATCATATTGGAGCCAACCTGGAAAATCAGAATGAATTAGTGCCTTAAGGGAAATATAGTTTTCCGGAAAGGAGAAGAGCTGAGAAGCTACCACTGCTTATCACAGGCAAAAGACATTTGGAAGTAGCCTAGATATTATGAAAGCATGTCTCAGAGACCTTTACTGATGTAACTAATACTTTTTATGAATTATAATATATTACATATAGAAAAACAACATTCTTTTATGGTATACCCATTAAATATTACACTGTACTCTTTATCCATATTCTTGATATTATAAGTTCTTTTAGCTTAGGCTTAGAGACACAACAAAATGTTAACCCAAAATAAATTTTAAAACATAATAACAAAGACCAATGAACTAGGTGACTTGTGACATTCAGTTTGTCAAATTGAGTCTGTCAGTCAGATTCCCTGAAATGTGCCTGATGAATTGAAAAATCTCTGTTGTGGCCACAGAGGAGCCAAATCGGTTTCTGACCTTTTAGTTATTTACTTGTCAATTCACCTGTGGCTAATTGGGTTCCTCTGAAGTGAAAAAATAATCCCATGCAGAACACTCACAGACTTTATTGGTGATTGACATTCAGGATGGACATCTGTTGTTTCACTGGACCATCCGGCTGTATGGTAGTTATTACTATTTTGGGGAGTTTTTAGTTTGGGAGTGGTGCATGAAGAGCCATTTTCAGCTTTTCTTACAGATAAGTAGTCTCTGCCCAGATAAACATGTCTCCTTCTGGCCCCAGGTCCCAGTGTTGACTGAAGGTGCCATATCCCACAAGGAACTTTTCACTTACTTGCACTCTGGATCTGTTAGAGTGGGTTTTGCAACACTGAGTCTTGTAATTCCAATAAACTTCTTGTGAATTGTTCTGTTCTCCCTCCACCACCGTGTGCCTGGAGAGGAATCTTTTGCATGTATTAGATGCATAATACATTTTTCTTCATTGAAAAGGTTTTTCAAATGAAGGATTTAGATAACTTGGAGGGAAATGCATTAATGTGGCTAGCTATGTTTTTAAATGAGATGCCACATGTTTTATTGGCAAAAATTTAGTTTATCATGGGGATGAAGAGGAGTTAATTACCTGCCCACGTTAAATTATTCTTAAAATTAGCTTAAACATTTTCTAACAGCATGCTTGTTCTTATGATACATTTATAGAAACAATGGTACAAGATAGGACTTTTGAAGATGTCAATTACTAATTAAAATTTAAATCTGGACTAATGGGTATTTGATTATAAAGCATTGGTGTTATGTTTTGAAAATACCAAACATCATTTAGTAGTCAGCCTGGAAGGGGGTATCTTAGTCTTATTGCTGCATACCAAAAACATAATTTTTCCATGACCTATTAAGCACCTGCCAACACCTTCTAGAAAATAAAAATAAGACAAAATAAAACAAAAAACTTCAGATGACAACTTCTATGCAACAAATAGAGGCCAGAATTATTTCCCTTGGAATATGTAATTTCTTAGATTGAGTGTGAAGTCAGATTCAATTCATTTTTATTGAGTCTTCAGCTTTTTAAATCATATTTTTAGTATATATTAGTACACCGAGATAGATGCTTTTCATTTTTTTTTTTTCTTCCCCGGTTTGTGCAAGATGTAGGGAGAGACAGAATTTAAGCCCAAATTTTATGATTCTATTAGATCTGGTATTTTTTATACATTACCATGTTAACCTTAAAAAAAAAAAAGAAAGAAAAGCAGAAACTAGTTATTCCAGTTTAGGGCTATTTCTCTGCATGATTGTTAAGGACAGATCTTTACTGTTACTAAAATCTGTTTCAACTCATTTCAAATCTTGTTCACTACTCTTTTACATCATTCCTTAAGCTTCTTAATTCTTTTTTAAAGTCATAGCCAAAAATCACTCATATTGATACATTTACAACTAAAAACAGCATAAAGTAAGTCCTTCCCCTCTAAGAGGAAGCAAGGACTTCTACTCAAGAAGTGATGCACTAAGGAGTAAACTCTGAGTGGATGGGGAATCTGTAGTCATTGGGAAGGACTACCATAGTGGTGGAGAGCACAGGATGTAGAATCTAAAATCCCTGGGTTTGAGTTAGTCCCTCCATCTTTCCTGAGCTCAACTTCCCCACCTGTGAAATGGAAATAACAATGGCATTGCTTCTTTGAGATTTAGTGAGGAGTAGGAGATCCAGTGCTGGCTTTGCCCAATACCTGGCACATAGGAAGTGGTCTCTTACTTGACAGCTGTTACCATCATTACTACCATCATTGTCATTACTCTGTTCTTGCTCTACTAATCAGTCATTGCTGCAGATCGCTAAGGAAGGCCAACCCCTGAAACCCAGCTCTGAATCTTTAAGAACATGGCACTGGTCAGCAGATACACTGCAGCTTATCCTGATACAACAGCTGGATTGTTTGTGTCCTGGAACATGAGAGAGTTGCTTTTCTCCCCCTTCTACTTTCACAGAATGATTTATATGACTCTGTTCCTTATCCCCTTAGATCATAGAGTAGCAACTAAATGGCGTAGAAAAGACTCCTTATGGTCTTAACTTTGGTGAAAAGAGAATGGGAATGAAAAAGGTCTTCTTTATTACTCTGCTCCAGGGAATAAAAAAACCTCAAACCTCAAGTAGGTCTCCATCATCAGCTGACATCAATGTGACGGATTCAGAGATCACTTAGTGATGTAATATAGTGAGGGTACATGCCTGGAGGTGGCTTTTGGGATTATCATTAAAGAATATCCAAAACCATGAAACACTAAGTGAACATTTTTCTTTTAGTTAACAGTAGAGAGCTCTGTAAGATCATTGCACTTTATATGATACAATGCATTTTCTTTTCTAACAACTGCAAGCGGATGCATTTTCACTCTTACCCAATCCCATAATCAGTATTAAGTTTCTGTTATGGCTTTGTAGTATATACTGAGCAAACAGTTGTAGACAATATCAAAGTAATCCTTAGCCGCATGGAAGTTACATCTCAGGGACAGAGAAAGGAAGGCAGAGTCTATTCAGCAGGTGCTCATGAAATATTACATGTAAAATGACTGGGGAAGAAAAGAATACTATCAAACTACATAATAAGAGTACTTCATCTCTTTAAGGACTTGTGCTCTCTTTGTTTTAAGGGAGAAATATGAGTTTTTACTTGGTTTGATTTGCAGGACAATAGAATCAGATCTGAGAACACAACGAGCTTGAAAACTTTTCAGAGCCTCTGAGACAGGACTGACTGAGAACCCTCAGTCAGGGCCCCAGCCCAGACTCACAGCAAGCTATTCCTGGGGCACTCCAGGCTTCTCCATGACTCAGGTGAGTCTCCTGTGCATCATGAGAACTATGCTGGGGACTGGGTGACTTTCAGGGCAGACCTGGAGGTGTGGCTGTTCTAAGAACCACTAGAGCTCAGCCATGATGAGTCAACTTGAGACTGAAACATTAAACAGAAATACACTGAATGCCAAGTAGCCAGAGGTGATTTATTATTATCTTGGAGGAATTGGTATCTGTGCCACCACTTGAAGGGTAAGTAGTACACCAGGCAGAGGTGAGGAGGAGGAGAGTTCCATGTGAAAGAGGCAGCTGGTATGAAAGCTAGGTATTAAGAAGCCAGGTGGGTAAAGGAGAAAGAATTTGATTGTGGTGGGAATAGAGTGTATTATGTTTGGGGGGAAGATGGATGGCACAATGGAAATAGGTAAATCTTAGAGGGAGAAAGAGGCTTGTGATGAGGAATCCCTGAATATCTTAGGGGAATAATGATGGACTTGAGGAGGAATAGACTAATCTCTGTGAATCTTGGCTTTAGACATAACTGATCTCTCTACCTGAGTGTATGAATTCCTTTGTAAAGTGAAGAGAGTAATATTTATTCCATAGTGCTAAGATGGGCATAAAGTGAAATAAATGAAAGAATACACCTAAAGGGTCAGGCATAATCCTAGCACATAGTTGGTATTCTTGAAATGTCAATATGTATATATGAAGGCAGTTGTCCATACCACAATGATTAGAAGGATATAAATGTTCAACTGCTATTTCCTTACAAGAGAAACACAGCTACTGGAATGCATGCACATGTATATGTGTATTTTTTTGTACGTAAATTTTCATTGGCTCCATCTCTTGCGGGGAGGATGTCCATCCTGGTAAAAGTAAGGTGCCAGTAGGGCTCTGTACCTTGTAGAGGGTCTCAGGGAGAATCCATTTTTCTGGCCTTTTGCAGCTTCTAGAGGACCCCTACTTTCCATAACATAGAACCCCTTCCTTCCATTTCAAAATCAGAAGTATAATATCTTCTACTTTTGCTCTGACTTTCCTACCTTACTTTTGTTGTCTTTATGTTGCATCTACCTGATGATCTAAAATAATCTCATCATTGCAAAATCCCTTTCCCATGTTAGGTAACATATTCACAGGTTCCAGGGATTAGGATATAGGCATTTGGGGAGAGCTATTAATTCTGCCTACCACAAGGCCCAACTTTTTGTAGAGGAATGAGGAACCAATATTGCTAATAATGTGGGCCATGGTTTTCATGGAGATCAAGGTTTTTCTGATTGGCCATGAAGGGCTTCTGTGGGAGAAGATGAAAAAACGTGGCTTCCCTTTTCCTCTTCTGTTACACTTCCCCTTGCTCGTTCTGGAGACACTTAGGCTGCTTCTAGGCTGACCTCTTGGCCTGGGTTTATGGCCTAAAATGCTTCACCATCTTCACCCAGTTAACTTCTCCTCAATCTTTGGATCTGTTGAACCATCACTTCTGAGGTTCAGCTGCCTCTGTTCTTGGGAATTGAGCTACATACCCGCTGCAGGAACTGGGCCACTCCTGACTGGGGCGTATTCATTTTTATCTTCACTCACTGAACAAGTATTTATTGTGTTGTTACAGGTTTGGGGTGTTTAGAAGTAGATTTTGAGACAAAGTTAGGGTACCATATGTTTATCAGAGATCATCATTTGTGAAAAAGGCAAAAGGAGAATGCAGGTATGGGCAGAGGGAGACATCAAATAGTGATATAGGTCCTGAGAAATTCCAGGCACCTGAAGGAGGAAGAGTGTGGAGTGAATGTTACCTGTCAGAGTGAGCTGTGCCAGAGCCCAACTGACAGAGCCTGTGGGTGGTTGGCCGTGGGATGCATGTGACCCTCGGCAAAGCAGCTCTCTGCAGTGGAGGGAGACCCTGAAGCAGTGGACAACTGGAGGTCTTCAGCTAGTCACATCCCCACGCTTGTGCAGCAAATCTACCCTTGATATTGGTTCTGCAAATTCTGTGTCCAACATAGCACCTGCAATATGCCAAGATCTTTTCTAACTTTTCTAGATATAAGTGGCATAGCAGGGAACAAAACAGCTAAAAATCTCTGTCCTCATGCATTTTACATTACAGTGGAAGGAGATAGATAATAAGTAAATGAATAAATAAAATATGTAATATGTAGATGGTGACAAGAACCATGGAGAAAAATATTAAGCATGTAAGGCAGAATAGAGAGTATTGGGTGGGGAGGGTTTTAATATTAAGAATGGGGTCAAGGAAGGCCTCACTGAGAAGGTAGCATTTGAGTTAAGAACTAAAGGTGGTGAGAAAGGAAGCCATATGGATATCTGAGAACAGTCTCCAAACTGAGGGGAGTGCAAGTTCAAGTTGTCTAAAGTGGGAGCAGCCAGGAGGCCAGCATGGCTGGAGTGGGAGTTTGAATAAGAGAGAGGAGCTGAGTTCAGAAGAGCAGTGGGTAGGGTTGGGGCAAGATGATGTAAGACCTCAGGAGCCATTGTAGTGATTTTTGGCTTTATATGGAGTAAAATGAGAAGCCTTTGGATGGTTCTTAGCAGAAGAATGATACTGTGTGATTTACAACTATTTTTAAAAACATGTATCAGTGGTGCTAAAAACGGTGCAATGAAATTGTAGAGTCATCTTGGGACAGCCTGATGTTACTGGAGAGCATATCAAGTACCTGTACTCACCCAGGGAGTTAGAGGGAACCAGAGAATGATCACAGACTTGGTGAATAGGAATGAGGAAAACCAAGGGTCTGACGAAGAGAATTCAAGGTTAAGACTCTTAGTAAATAGAATGACAAGCTTATTCTGGGTTGATTACTGAAACTTTGACTCCTTTTCTGGGAAAAAGAATGTGACTATGTCAGAAGTCTAGGTATTAATGAATTTCTCTGTTTTGGTTGTTTTTTTTTTTGCTTGACTTCTTACTGTGCATCGTATCCATTCATCTTTACAAGTATTGACCATAAAAAGTGAGTTAATTTTCCAGTTAGAAAGGGCTTTCAGCTCTCATTTACCTATGGAATAGTCCCATTGGATGGCTACCATTTTTGAAAAACCGTATTTGTGTTACTTCAGTTCCTTTAGCGTGTGAAGTGATATATGTTAGTACTTCTTGGTTTTGTTGATCTAACTTTCATTCAGCAGAAGCTGGGAAGTGCTACACATTTGGGTATATTCTGGTGACTCAGTGCATACAAACTTTAGCACTTGTAAAGTTTAGTAATCTAGAACTCTGGTTCTGAAAGTGCCTTCTGGACAAGCTACATTACCTGAAACTTGTTGGAAGTGCATATTTTTAGGCCCCATTTAACACATATTCAGTTAGGTGGGAACGGGGCTTAGCAATCTGTATTGTAACAAGCCCTTTAGGTGATCCTGAGGAATGTTAAAATTTGAGAATGATGGCCTAGAGATGAGAAAAGTTAAGATTTATAACTGTGAAGAAACAGCTGAAGAAAACTGTAGGTGCTGGGTGAATCCAGGGGAGATGGCCCTAAAGCCGTGAAAGGTGGACCATATCTAAGAGATGAGTCTTAACAAAACAAGGATTAACTATGAGGAGGAAGTGGAAAAGGACCTCCAGGCTGGTTGTGGGGGCCAACAACCACGGTGCATGTAGTTGCCTATGGCTGTAGGGTTGGGAGCCTGGTGGGCTCTCAGGCATGGAGAGGTAGCTAGATATTAGGATATCTAGCTATCTTATCTAGGTAGCTAGATATTAAGACCTTTAAATACTACCTATAAATAAGTCTTCTGGCTATATTCCTTCAAAAAAGACCATCACTAAATTCTTGGGGATAACAGTTGGAGGACGTTCATGGTGGGGAAAAGGATCAGAATCCTTTCTAGAGTTCTGTCCTCAAATCACCAGCCCCTGCCCTCATGGCCAAGGCTTATGTTAAAGCAGAGGAACATTTGGTTCAAGGTACAGCCTCAGGCGTGCCTCCTAAAATGGAAAGAAGAGATCTTGGCTTTGTCTTCTCAAGATGATGCTAACACTGTTCTTCTCCAGAGCGATTCCTAGGAGATGGTCATGTTTCTGGGCCTCCCATGGAAGTGGTTTTGACATTTATACCATGCCAGTTCTCTCTCGGCCCCTGCTCCCTGGGGCTGCTTTTTCAGTGGTAGCTCTTGAAGCATTTCCTGGGGTTTTGGTCTGCCATACCTTTATTACTTTAATTCTTTGTACTACTCCTTGCTGTTCTTCTGCCATTAGTTAGGTATTCTGTAGCTAAATTACAGTACTTGGAGAGTGAAGGTTTTCCAATATTTTGCCCCTCTGCTGTGATAACTTCTCTAACTTGAGGTAAAGTATAAAATTGATTTTGAGATTTCGATGTTAAATAAATTACAAGCTTCCAAATGGCCTAATCTTGTATTTTCTGCCTGACATTTAAAGTTACTTGCTACCAGGTTGGGGTTTTTGTTTTGTTTTGTTTTGTTATTTTTTTTTTTGTAAAAGATTTTAACTTTTTTTTCTCTCTGGGTCTTTTATCGCTGCCTTGAAGGGCTTCCGTAGAAAGGTGTATTTTTACATGTAATTCTTCAGTGATGAAATTTCAAAGTAGGTTCTTTTTATACTTTTAGGCTTCAGGCTTATAGGACTGAGTCTAAGACATTTAAGTGGAATTGTTTGTTTGCTTTATTCTCTGCAGCCTCTAGCAGGTGCTTTCATTCTAAGCAGCTGAATCCTGGAGTTAGGTATTAGGAGTTTCATTTCCAAGGCAGGAGAGAATTCTGGATTGACTCGTAGGCTGTATTTCAGTGGCGTTCTTTCTTTTTGCTGGTGCACCAAGTTTATGTGAGAGAGCAGTGGAGTATGGCACCAATATAAAAAACTGTCAGCAATGTGACTTTGCCAGTAAGTGTTGTCACCCTTCATCCAGACAGTCTGCAATCATGCACTATGATTCTTTCAGGTTGTTATTGGCTTCAAGGTAGCCATGACTTTTGTTTCCCTATAAAACTCAATCAGATTGACTTCTGGGTTGGCCATAAGAAAAGCATAGTGGATGGATTATATCAAACTATATCAAATATATATATCAAATTATATATGTGATAAATATATAATTGTAAAATTATAAATATTTAATTATTATTTATATAATAAAATATTATATATAATTTTCAGCAGTTAAATGGTTGACATTAAAAGTCTCAGGAAATTGTACTAAGGTCATATAGAAAATGGGGAAACATTTTAAAAATCCACTATATCTTGGTGAGAGTAGTGAGGGTCTGTGGCATTTAAGCCATGACCTGCTCCCTCTCCTCCCTTTTCAGCTCCATGTGTTATAGATTATAGTTCAGGTGTGTGCCGGCAAGAAGATAAACCTCTCTGTTTCATGACTCTGTGTCCATAGCTACTATTTCACGCCAGGAGGGGCTTGAACATGGCATACGTCCCCCTATCTGCCAGCTTCCTACTGTAGAGGCTCTCTTCTGGGCAGATGCTGATAGGAATACTGGTCTCCCTTTCCTTACCCAGTCTCAGTCCTAGGGTGAGACTCTCCCCCAGGTGTGGCAAACTAAGAACACTGGGTCCTGAAACACCCATCTCAGCTTTCTTTTAAGGAGGAGATTATAGGTAAGCACCTCCTTCCATTTCAGGATGAGCAAGCTGAGAAGACCAGCTGCTACTATCCTTGTCTGAAGCCCTGATGATAAAGCAGGGTGTCACTCAGGGAGAAGCAGACCATTGTTTATGTCCCCATCCCCCTTCCTTTTTTTTTTTTTTAAAGATTTTATTCATTTATTTGAAAGAGAGGTTGAGAGAGAGAACGTGAGCAAGGGGAAGGGGGAGAGGGAGAAGCCCCCAGTGGAGGGCTTGATCCCAGGACCCTGAGATCATGACCTGAGCTGAAGGTAGATGCTTAACCGACTGAGCTACCCAGGTGCCCCTTCAGCCTCCCTTCCTTGTTACATTTACACAGAGACATTGCCCAGGGGGATAGGTAAAAAAAAAAAAAAAAAAAATCAGAGTTCCAAAGATCTCTCTAAGAGGACTGATTTGTTTTTGGAACAAAATGATAAAATTCAGGCTTAGGGATGTCATCAGAAAACAGTGAAGTTTTTGGGGTGACCAGTTCATAGAGGTGCCCTTAGGCTGGTAGCTATGTGATAACAATAAGCAAAATGTAGAGCAACTAGAAGTTTAACAGAATCAGGGAAAGAGATAGCTAGGAAAATGTCCTGTGAGATCTGAGCAGTCTCAGACTGGCCAAGCTTTAACATTGAAAATGGGTCCTAACTGAGTTGGATAAGGCTGTGGAGCCATTTATGCTCCAGGACATTGTAAACAATGAGAGAGGAATTATATAACAGTTAATGGGGGCTAACAGCTAAGTGTGATAGCCTTAGGGGCTCATGAGCTCAGATGCCCAGGGAGTAGTGTACATACCCAACACTTTCCCCTGTGAGGAGCAATTTCAAAGGTTGTATACTGTGGCAGAAGCAGATTTCATTAACTTGTCCAAGTAGGTCACTGAACAAATAAAAAGCAAACAAGAAAACAAAAATAAGCCCTGGAAGTAGGGGGTTATGGCAATTTAGTATGCAGAGTTGCTATATTATTTAAAATGTCCAATTTTGCATGAGATATGGCTGGAAATCCCCCAAACCTGATTTAAGGTATTAGTCTATACACCCAAGAAACTCAGAGAACTCCAGATAGAATAAATGCAAAGATATCCATGGCCAGACATATCATACTCAAATGTTGAAAGCCAAATTAAAAAAGAAAAAATGAGAAAGTATTAAAAAAACAAACTCATTACTGGCAAGGGATCTCCAAGAAGACTAACAACTGACTTGTCATCAGAAACCGTGCAGGCTGGAAGATTTGGGATGGCATAGTCAAGATGCTGAAAGAAAGTAAGGGTCAACCAAGGATCCTATATCTAGTGAAACTGGTTTCAATAGTGAAGGTGAAATGGCATTCCCAGATCAGCAAACTCTAAGGGAGTTTGTTGCCTTGGCTTCTCTTAACTGATTCAAAAAGCACTTGCATAGATACTATGGATAGGGGCTGCTTTTAGGCAATGGGCTTGAGCATGGACATGTGAGTAAGGAAAAAGGGTTCAGAGTGACTACAAGGCTGGATGCACACAGGTTCATTAGGTGACCTGCCTCAAAATAGCCATAAGCCCTAGCTTACCAATGGGCTACTTACAACTGGGCACAGGTACCAAAGAAGGAAAATTCCGTATGTTTCTATACCCCCATCTCTCCCTCCTGTAACTACAGCACCTCATCTTCCTGGCGGACAGTCTCTCCTTTGCTGTCTGGCCCACTGCTCTCTTGCAGGGTATTGAATAAAATTCTATCTGCTTTGTTCTGCTTTGGCTGAATTCTTTCACTGCCCATACAATGGGTGTGAGCTAAGCTGCGTTGGAGTAAGAAAATATCAGATGGTAACTCAAATATGCAAAAAAATTAAAAAAAAAAACATGTCACAAAGAATAAGGTTAATATATAACAAACTATATATACTCACCCTTCTTTCTTCTCTCAGCTTCTTTAAAAATGTGTATTTGGGAGGGACACCTGAATAGCTCAGTTGGTTAAGCATCCTGATTCAATTTCGGCCCAGGTCATGGTCTCAGGGTCATGAGATGGACCCTGCAAAGGGCTGAGTGTGGAGCCTGTTTAAGATTCTTTCTTTCCCATTCTCCCTCCCCTCAATCCCCAGCTCACACTTTCTCTCTCTCTCTAAAACAACAACAACAAAAAATGTTTTAGATGTATAGTTGGGGTTGTAGCATAAATCAATGTGATAAGTCTAGTAATTATAGCAATAAAAAGGGACAAGGGATAGAGCTATATAAAGTTTCTATATCTCATCAAACTTAGTGTATAAACTGTGATGCCTTTTGTAAGCCTTAGAGCAACTACTAAGAAAATAATAGTTAGAAAATAGGTAGTTAAGAAATCATTAAAGGGAATTGGAACTTTCCTGCATCACTAGTGATAATATAATGCAGCCCCTTTGGGAAACAGTTTAGCTACTTACCAAAGGTTAGACACTGAGTTACCTTATGGCTTAGCAATGTTACTACTAGGTATGTATCCAAGAGGAATAAAGCATAGGTCCACAAAAAAGTTGCATATGAATATTCATAGCAGTATTATTCATCATGTCTCAAAGTATAAACAATCCACATGCCCATCAGTTGATCAAGGCATAAATAAAATGTGGTCTGTTAATAGAGTAGAGTATTATTTGGCCAGAAGAAGGAATAAAGTACTGATATACACTATGACATGGATGACCTATGGAAATCAGCCGAGTGAAAGAAGCTAGACTCAAAAGGCCAAGTGTTATAGGATTCTGATGATATGACGTGTTCATATCAGGCAAATTTATAGAAAGTTGATTAGTGGGTTCTAAGAACTGAGGGGAGTGGAGAATGGTTACTAATGAGCATGGATTTCTTTCTGGAGTGGCAAAAATTTCCTAAAATTCTACTGTGTTAATGGTTTTGCAACCCTGTGTATATACTAAAAAGGATTTAATTATCCACTTTAAAAATTATAAACTGTCTTCTGTGTGAATATCTTAATAGAGCTACTCAAAAATTGACGCAAATCATGCTTCATACTTTTTATAAAGCACTGAGTTTGTTAGCACCATGCAAGTGCCAAAACTCTATCCCTTCAAGCTTGCTGTGAATAAGTGGGTAGTTAGCTTTTTTTTTTTTTAAGATTTTATTTATTATTTGACAGACAGAGACACAAGTAGGCAGAGAAGCAGACAGAGAGAGAGAAAGGGAAGCAGGCTCCCTGCTTCACAGAGAGCCCTATGTGGGGCTCGATCCCAGGACCCTGGGATCATGACCTGAGCTAAAGGCAGAGGCTTTAACCCACTGAGCCACCCAGGCACCCCAGGTAGTTATGCTTTTTATCTGTATTTTACCAATGAGCAAACTGAGGCTGAGACAGGTTAAGGGACTTGTTGAGTTTCCCACATACCAATCAGGTAAAGGAAACTTACAGGGAATACAAATTTGGAATACACAGCAGAAACTCTTTCCCCATTGTGTCACAGATTTCTCTCATGAAGTTCTGTGGGAATCACTGCTTCCTTCTTACCCTGACCCCCCAGAACAACAAAAGACTCCAAAACATGAGATTTTATAAAGTTCTTGGAAAATATAGAAAATGATAAAGGAGAAAATGAGCAAATAACACGTCCCCCAGAACATTTTTACATAATTATCTTTAGTTTTTTCCTCTGAATGTCTATGAATATGTATTCATTTATAACATAATTCAGATCACACCATATAGATAATAATTTATCTGCTCTTAAAAAACTAATATCTCATGAATAATTCCCCATGGCATTGTTCCTTAGAAACATAATTTAATAACTGCCTAATATTTACTCTTGTGTGTGCATCATAATTTATTTAATGCCTTCACTGTTGGACATTCAAATTCACTTGAGTTTTTTAACTTTAAGAAAAGTGCTGTGTACACAAACCTTTGTTTGAATTTGACTTTACTTAGAAGAAATCTCTAGAATATATGAACTTTGAAAAGATTCTTGATGTGTATAACGACATCGTTATCCTAAAGGATTTCATGAATTTTTTTGTACTAACAAAGCATTTGTAGGAAAGCTGTGAAGGACACCAGTGAAGTGTACGAGTTGGGAAATCTGGGCTTGAAACTTGGCTCCTCCAAATTCTAAGTGCATGAGTCAGAATTCTGTAAGAATTCTGCAAAGAAACAGAACTGGCAGAACGTGCATGTGTGTATATAGAGAGAACGTGTTAAGGAATTAACCACAATAGTGGAGGCTTTAGTGGAACCAAAATTTGTTGGGGAGGCCTGCAGACCGCAGACCCAGGGAAGAGTCCAAATGGACCCATTGGAGTCCAAATTCTGCCCCTGTTCTAGTAAGGCTCTGAACCGATGAGATTTCACCCACACACATTGTGGAGGGCGATCTGCTTGACTCAAAGTGCATGGATTTAAATGCTCATCTAATCCAAAAACACACTCACAGGAACACCTGGAGTGATGTGTGATGATGTATGTGGACACCACGGTCCCATCAATTTGAACATGAAACTAAGCATCACACTAAACAAGTGTCTTGCATTTGCTCTCTACCTCTGCTATCTTATCTGAAAATGGAGAATGATGTATTTACTGTCATGAATTTGGGTAAAATAAAAGTAAAATATATGAATCATGTCTGGCACAGAGTTAGCACACAATCAATATTAGTCCCTATATTATTATATCATCTTGTCATGTCTGACAATTCTTACCATTTGGAAATCTTGCTAATCTTAAAAGCTTTCTTACTATTAGCCACTTGGATTTTCTCCTCAAATGGGCTATTTCTGTATGACCTTTGCTGATTTTTGATGGACACTTTTGTGCTTATTTTAGTGGTCATGGATACATACAAAATTTTGAAATTTAAAATCTCTTAAGTATCTATATTATTTTTTTTTATCATAGCCATTAAAGTGTGTATTCATTTATGGGGCATCTGGGTGGCTCAGTGGGTTAAAGCCTCTGCCTTTGGCTCAGGTCATGATCCCAGGGTCCTGGGATCGAGCCCCGCATTGGGCTCTCTGCTCGGCAGGGAGCCTGCTTCTCTTCCTCTCTCTCTGCCTGCTTCTCTTCCTACTTGTGATCTTTGTCTGTCAAATAAATAAATAAAATTAAAAAAAATAAAGTGTGTATTCATTTATATTAAATTCTACTTGTATTCATATTATATAGAAAAATTATTTAAATATTTGTATGTTTAGGATATTTTAGCTTGCAAGTTCCTTGTGGGTAGGGGCTGTCTATATGTTGTTTTATGACCTTCTAAGCAGCTTACAAACAGATGCTTGAGAAAGTATTTGCTTATGAGAATTAAGTTCAACATGGAACTATACCAGTGGTGCTGCTCCTAAAAGGCTTCCCTAGGCAAAGCAGTCTTTTGTCTTTCCTTGCTGTTTTTCCTTCTGCATGTCCTGCAGCTGTCATTCTGTCCTCTTACTTCTGAGCTGAGTCCCAAGGGAGGACTGGCTCTGTAGTCTTTATCCTGAGTTCCCTGGAGAAACTTTTGATTAAACGATGATGATGATGTGATAAGTATCTTCTGTTGTACACTAACCATATGCTGCGTGCTGTTTTAAGCACTTCGCATACAGGAACCCATCTAATTCTCACCAGAGCTGTACGAGGTAGGTGCTGTTATTACCAGCAGGGTTAAATGAGGAAAGAAAGGTACAGAGAGATTTCAGATCTAGCAAAGAGTTCCTGGGTATCTACGCAGGCAGACTGACTCCAGAGTCCATGCTCTTGAAGATGATAAGATACAGACTCCCTAGAAATTCTGATATAATCCTGTCAGTCATTATAAAATTTAAATTATAAAAGGTAGCAAGACGTGTTTTGACCAGGTATCAATGGGGAATAAAGAGATAGAGGCTCCAGGGAAGGGGGAGAAAGGTAGAAAAATGTAGTTTTGTTTTATATAAGCCAGATTCTCAACTAGTGAGTACAGCACAGGCCTTGATCAGGGAGAAAGCGCTATCAAATAGGAATAAAGACAAAGCAGTTACCATTATGTGGTCTCCAACATGTAACCAGCAAGGTTTGCTGGCCATCTGTGGGAAGCTGTTGATCCTGGTCATACGTGATGAGGTACTAGTGATTGGAGACCTTATAACAATATGCAGCATACTTCCATATTTCAGGCAATAAAGGTTCAAGTCTGCATCTGCATCCCTAAGGAGTGAGGTTTTAGCCAGAACATGGGTATGCCAACCACTAATGTTAGTGTATCATGAAAATGGCCAACTATGAGAGTTAGAAAATGTTATGGGGATATCAAGCACTAATAGCTTGAGATTTAAAAAATAAAACCTCATAGTGAGGGTTGATAAAATAGTGAGGGTGATAAAATATGGAGGGAGTGATATGTGAACTAAGGTACTAAAGGATGAAAGGAAGTTTATCTGACAGGTGTATATAGTCTAGATGATTGGAATACCCCATGCAAAAGAAAGATCAGGGCACATCAGGGGAATCATGGCTCAGCATGACCTAGAACTAAGGAAAGAAGGTATCAGTTCTCATGCCAGCTATTTTAAATGACAGGAGTTTCTTGGGATTTCACGCTATGGAAGAATCTAAGGGTACATGGCACTCAGTTGGAGAGAAGGCCTTAATTGATTGATGATGTCTGCAGTGAGTGTAGGAATACAGAGTGTAGTACTGTTGCTAAGTTCTTGTTGTTGCTTTGGTTTCACAGTTAAGCATAAAATTGATGGCGAAGGTGAGTTCTTGTCTCGTTACAAAGTTTTAACATATCTGGGAGGCAAAACGGGTTCACTGAAAGATTTTTTAGCAGGTGGGACACGGTTGGAATCTCCCTTTGAAAAAGAACTCTGAAGCTACTGTACCGTCCTCTCCTTGCACACACAACCCCTACTCACTGCCTGCTCGCAAGACAATAAAGATAATCAGACTCTTCATAGCTCAGGAAAATGGCCTAAGTCACCACTTGGGACACCTTCTAAATAAGGTTGCTGTTTGACTGTTAGGCAGTAGATGCACGGGTTCACAAGTTCAGCCTTGCTAGTTGTTTAGTATACTTCATGTTGATGATCATTATCCAGTCTCCCAAGCATCTCTGGGTGAGCCTTCTTAACCTGGCCACTCCAGCTTTTTCAGAACCTTTCCAAAGTCAAAAAACTAGTGGAATCAACCTGAAATTTAATGAGGGACCTCCAGAACCATGCTCCCAAGGGTTTCGGTCTGAATCTTTTCTGGAATTCATAAGTGTATTTTCTACACGGGTGGTAAAATATGTTTACTGCAACTTCTGCTTCAGGATAAATTCAAACACTTTAGTTGTTAGGCTTCAGAAAATGTGTAAGATTCGCTAAAAGATACACCAAAGAAATCCAAGCTAAATGGAAGGGAAGCCCTTCATCTGGGCAGCTTTGGATAGAGTTTGGAACTTCACTTTTAATTCCTTGTTTTTAGAGTTGAGCGCTTATAGTTGCAAGAAGAGGATATTTTGATGGAAGTGAAACACCACAGGAATGATTCTTACCTCTGTAATGTTTATAAGCCTCACTTGGGTTGAGGGGTTGTTAGAGGCTTGGATTCTGGGCCCCGTCGTTGGAAATCTGAATCTGCTTGTTTTCCGATGGCGTCTGAGAAGGTAGTGTTGTTACTATTTTTAAATAAACAGAGTTTCAGGTGATTCTGTGGCAAGTGGTGTATGAGTCACATTTTAAGAGATGCTCCTAACTCTGGCGTATGCAGAGAGCCTGCCTCAATAATGAATCAAGCAGCACAATTCAATTCACAGTTTGTAAGCATTCTACAAATATATAAAATAGACCAATGCTTTGTGCTTAGAGAGCAGAGGTAGGATTGAATTAGGAAATATGGCTTTTAACTTTCCAAAGATGTTATTTCTTCAAGGATTTGCTTTTCTATTTATATTTAATTTTTAAAATGATCAAAATAAAACACACATGACTGAAAAATCAAGTAGTACTCAGATGTCCTAATACAATGGAACAGTTCCCTGTGCCCATACTGGTCCTCACTTCCTCCTAATCTCTTCCCCATTTCCTCCTTCGCAGCTTTTGTCAGCGGCACCAGCAATTTTAATGTTAAGCCTGATAACATTTATATTCTATAGTATAACCTTAATTAAGTCTTCTGCACCTTTTGTATGGATTGATTCCAAACAAACAGCGGTTTCATTATTGTGACTAGGAAGATGTTCTTGGTGGAGTCATGGAATGTGTTTTGATGACATTTCCTTTTCTACAGCTCTGAAGATAAAGGATAAACCCCTGTGCCCGTGAGTATAGAAGGCTGGATGGGGACTCCTCTCTTAGGAAGATTACTTATCCTGAAGTTGTAATTTACTGTACAAAGCCTGTATAGCGTGGTGTCAAATGAAAACCATATACTTCAGGGATGATCCTGAACAAGACCTACTCCAATCTTGTAACCTTTGGGTTTTACTACATTCAAATGGCCAAGTTCATTCTGACCACCCCCTTGCACAATACGAAGAGTTTTTATTGTCTTTGCATTTACACTAGGTTTATATCAAGAATTTATATACTGATAATATGTTGGGCTTTATATATATTGACTATCCAACTTACATGTATAACTGTATCTTCCCTCTATATAACTATGAATTTAAAAGAAAAAATATATATAACTCTATATTCTTTCTATATAACCATATATTAATCTCTCTAGATATCTAGATAGATATAGATAGATATATTAATCTCTCTTTATAGATATATAGATTAATATATGGTTATATAGAAAGAATATTGAATATAGAATGTATAGAAGATCTCTCTCTATATATATATATATATAGAGAGAGAGTCTTAGTGGGCTACAAGTTCCTTCCAGGTGACTACTGGTACATTGAATGGAAATGAAGGTCAACTGTTATTTTTCTTACATTCTGAACAGGAAATAGTCACCTATCTCAAGTTACCTGAGACTCATTCACAAAGATTAAGATACTGAGTTTCACAAATAGAATGCTTCTGTGAGGGGAATTTGTGGGTTGACAGATGATACACAAGAATCTAGTAACTTGGAGGAGGAGGGCAGTACCTGCTAATCTCCTTATGCTATCTGATGTGGACCATCCTGCCTTTATATCCCTAACAGTTACTCTCACTTTTACTTGTTCTTTAATGCCCAACTCAAATCCCATCTATTCTGGGAATTTTGCTTGTTTGGTCCTGTCTGTGGTGGACACCATTCTTATATTGGCAAACCATCTTCCACTGTACATTTCTTTGACACCTTGAGTACAGCAGTGATATGCCCATTTTAGAATAAGGAGACCAAGGCTTAAGGAAGTTGAAAGAACTGCTTAAGCATACACAGCCGTAAGGGTCTAAGAATGAAACGCAGGTCTGCTGAACTTCATGCCCGCTCTTCCCTGTGCTGTGACACTGTGATCTCCCAGCCCTGTCTCCCTTAGGTTTTTTTCCCATGTCATTCATTTGCCACTCAATACATTCTAAATACATTTTTTTTTTCATCTGTGTGTGTCTCTCTGAGAACAGTTAGCATTCCTATTCTTTTACACAATAGGATTTAGCAAATGTAGCTATAGCGGGCTGATTTTGCTTGACAAACTTAAGCAAAATACTCTATATTCCATACAATGCAGATTCCCATAGACCTTGGCCCAGTGTCTAAATGGAGGCTTTACAGTCCTCCCTGCCCTTCAGACTGAACTGTTCAACTGTAATTTTCCCAGTTCTACAGGGACATCTTAGGCATCTCTAACCTAAATTTCACGAGTGTCTACCACATCCATGTGTTTCTACTTATTTTCTAGTTGTTAAAGCTAAACATCCTGATTTCTTGAATTTCTTCCATTATGTGCATTCAGTTGATCTCCAGATCCTCTTGTTTCTATCTCCAGAATGTAGCTGAAATCCATCCACTTCTGTCCATCCCTGCTGGAATGTTCAAACCAATACCACATCCTCTCACACCTTCGTTCCTAAAACCACTTCCAAACGATTCCACCTGCTGTTTCCCCCCTCCCACCCCTGCATCTTCTCCTCTACAGGTTAACTAGAGGGATCTGTTTAAAAGTCTTAATTCCATCTTGTTCTCCCCTACTAAGAAATCTTCCATTGACTTTCCATGACTCTTAGAATACCATCTTAGAATACCATCCATATTCTTTTCCAAGTCTACAGGGTTCCATAAATTCTATTACCTGTTAAATTCTCCCACCTTACCATACTCTGTCCTGCTCCCTATGTTCCAGGCATATCATTATCTTCTGTGGTTTTTGAACATATAAAGTCAATTCCATGTCAAGTTTTTTTTTTCTACAAATCATATTTTCTCAAATATTCTTTCATGCTCTGTATGATGACGTGCCTTCTTCCTTTGTTTATCAGCTAAAATTCTGACTCTAGAGGGGCCTTCCCTGGTGGTCCTATTGAGAGTGGTCAATTTCTCTTCTAGTTTTTTTCCTTTGTCAGACTGACTTATTTGTGTCATATCCTTAAATTCTATAATTATTTGTTTTTCCCCTTTAGAACATACATTCCATGAGGACAACAGCCTTGCTGGGCTTGTACAGCTCTGCTTCCTGAAGCTAGCAGGCTGCTGGTGTCATCATAGGTTTCCTGAATGGGTAGATAGATAGATGGCTGGATGGAGGAAAGATGGAGGGAAAGGGGGGGGGGAAGGATGGAAATAAATACTTCTGAGAAAGTTCCCAATAACCAGATACATGTGGGAGGAACACTTAGCAATAGAAGAAAACTTCACACTTCTTTCCTTACCTGGACAGTGTGGGCTCTCCCAGAAGTGGCCTGAAGCATGGCTTCTTTAGGCCACCTGAGTTTCCAGAAGAGACCCTGGGGTGAAATGGATCAATTATTTGGTAAAGTAATCCCAAAAGGAGCTTTGGTTTTCTAATGAGATCGTTTTGCTCCCTAAGCCTCTGAGAAGTGTCCAGAACACAAGCTTTCTATTAGAAGATGGGCTTGGCAGTCATCCACGTGGTAGGTTTCTGGAAAGCCAACTGATGCTCCACAACCACTGCTGTGCCACTCCATCCAGCAACTGATATTGCCAGAACTCCTAAATGTATTTTGGAATTCAAATATAACTCCAGATAGATAACAGCATTGTGATGCATTGAAAGTCCCTTTCCTTGTTCACATGTGATCTCTTCGTTGTGGGATTAATGTACAAAACATGTACATTTTGAATGAGAATGGAGCATAGAGAGTTCCTGGGCACCATAAAGCCAGGTGAGGCTAGGAGCTGGTGAAAAAGCAGGATGGCCCTTGCCATTTAGGGAACATTTCATTGGGAGGGGTGATTCTTCCAAGGAGGAGCACCAAAAATAGACCGCTGGCTGCTTCTCAACAGGGACCGCTTGCATACACACAGCCACATGGCAACCTTGCAGGTTCAACATCTGCATCATCTGTCTGAAATGCCTTCTCATACTTATCTCCCACATACAATGTCCACATTCCCCAAACTAAAGCAAGCCACACAAAGCCACACAAAGAAAGCTTAAGGAGGACACTGACATCACAAATTGGGGATTGAACATTGAACATAGAAGCAACCTGTAGTTTATCCTGTAGCTAAATTTATTCCTAAACACTGATACTTCCCAGTCATATCCAGGCACTGCCTTTATTTTTTTAAGATTTTATTTATTTATTTGACAGAGACCACAAGTAGGCAGAGAGGCAGGCGGAGAGAGAGGGGGGGGAGCAGGCTCCCTGCTGAGCAGAGAGCCCGATGTGGGGCTCGATCCCAGGACCCTGAAATCATGACCCGAGCTGAAGGCAGCAGCTTAACCCACTGAGCCACCCAGGCGCCCCAGGTACTGCCTTTATTGACAGAAGTAATGTGTTCTCTCTTATGAATAATCAGGGTTTAATAATACCTGTTCAGCTCTTAATAATTCGCTTTCAACTTTATATTTGAAAACCTTACCTCTTGTTCCTATTTTTGTCAGGACTATAATGATCCCCCACCCAGTGACTAACTTCCTGTTCCCTTCCTGGCTCTTCCTGGCTCATTTGTAGACTTTGATTTTTTTTTTTCCTCATGGCCCCATTTCTGTCTTTGTTTCTCCATTCCTCCAATTTCCTATACTTCTGAGCACTCAGTGAGTGAAATATATCTGAAAGGCGAATTAGACTTTACTTCCAAGAGGTCAACATGAACTGGAAATAGTATTAAATTAAGGGAAATAGTGGATATTTAAGAGAATGAATTCTTTCTGCTTTAATAAAATATTTGAAAACTTGCTCATGTCAAACTTAATATTTATGTAGTTCTAATTTTTTTAAATTATTTTATTTTATTTCTTTAAAGATTTTTATTTATTTATTTATTTGACAGAAAGAGATCACAAGTAGGCAGAGAGAGAGAGGAGGAAGCAGGCTCCCTGCTGAGCAGAGAGCCCAATGTGGGGCTCGATCCCAGGACCCTGGGATCATGACCTGAGCCAAAGGTAGAGGGTTTAACCCACTGAGCCACCCAGGCACCCCATAATTTTTAAAAATTATTGTACCAGATAATTGTTTTGCTTTTTCTCAGATTCTTCTAGCCCTCAGGCTAGTATTTTTCTTGCCCCACTGCTAGATATGATATGCTAAAAAATTGATTAATGTACTAGTTAATATTGATAACATCTACCGATTAAATTATTTTTAATTTTTTAAATCCATATATGATCTGTTATGATTTTTATTTTTGTTTTTTTTGGTTGGGATATAATGAATGTATGGCATATTAGTGTACAACATGTGTACAACATGATTTGCTATTTGTATATATTACAAAATTATCACCACAATAAGTCTAGTTAACATCTCTTACTGCACATTTGTAAATGTTTTCTTGTGATAAGAACTTCTAAAATCTACTCTCTTAGCATATTTTAAATATAAAATACAGTATAGATAATTTTAGTCACCCTACTAGATGTTACATCCTCAAGACTTATTTCCTTTACACCTGGAAGTTTGCACCATTTGACCCACTTGACTCATTCCACCCACCCTCTACCCACCACCTCTGGCAACCATCAATCTGTTCTCGGGTTCTTTCAGTTTCATTTTTTGTTTTCGTTTATTTGTTTTTCAGATTCAGATTACACATAAGTGAAATCATACTATGCTTTCCTTTTTCTGTCTTATTTCACTTAGCATAATACTCTCACATTCTACCCACATTGTCACAAATGGCAAGACTTTTTTTTAATGGTTGAATAGTATTCTATTTGATATATACACCACATTTTGAAAAATCCATTCATCCATCAATGAACACTTTGGTTGTTTCTATATCATGGCTATTGTAAATAATGCTGTGATGAATATGGGGATGAATGTATCTTTTCAAATTAGTGTTGCTATTTTCTTTTAGTAAATGGCCAAAAGTAGAATAGCTGGATCATAAGGTAGGGTTTTTTTTTTTTTCCCTTTTTACTTTTATTGTATATATGGTTTTTTTTTTTTTTTGAGAAAGAGAGAGTAAGAAGGGTGGGAAGGGAAAAGAGGAGAGGGGGAGGAGAATTTTTTTTTTAATTTTAATTTTTTTAAATTTTAATATACTATTAGTTTCAGATGTAGAGTTCAGTGATTCTTCAGTATAACATCCACTGCTCATTGTGTCATGTGCCCTTCTTAATGCCCATTCCCCAGTTACCCGTCTCCCCCTCTAGCAACCCTCAGTTTGTTTCCTGTAGTTAAGAGTCTTATGGTTTGTCTCCCTCTCTGAATACTTCTTGTTTTATTTTTCCCTCCCTTCCTCTATGCTCCTCTGCTATATTTCTTAAATTCCACATGTGAGTGAAATCATGTGATAATTGTCTTTCTGTGATTGACTTATTTTGCTTAGCATAATACCCTCCAGTCATTCTATGTCATTGCAAATGGCAAGATTTCATTTTTTTTCCTGGCTGAGTAATATTCCTCTGTGTGTGTGTGTGTGTGTGTGTACATACTCACATCTTCTTTATCCATTCATTAGTTGACGGACATCTGGGCTCTTTCCATAGTTTGACTATTATGAACATTGCTGCTATAAACGTTGGGATAAAGATGCCCCTTCAGATCACTACATTTGTATATTTGGGGTCAATAGCCAAGTAGTGCAATTGCTAAGTCATAGGGTAGCTTTCTTTTAAGAAACATAAAGTATGGACAGCTACATGCAGAAGAATGAAACTGGACGATTTTCTTACACCACATATAGAAATAGACTCAGACCTGAATGTGAGACAGGAATCCATCAAAATCCTAGAGAAGAACACAGACAGCTTTTCTTTTCTTTTTCAAGATTGCTTTGGCTATTTGGGGTCTTTCCTAGTTCCATATAGATTTTTGGATTGTTTGTTCCAGTTCTGTGAAAAAGTTGATGGTATTTTGATAGGGATTGCATTGAATGCATAGATTGCTCTAGGTGGCATAGGCATGCTCATCAGGGATATTGGTCTGTACTTCTCCTTCTTGGTGGGGTCTTTGTCTGATTTTGGGATCAAGGTAATGCTTGCCTCACAAAATGAATTTGGAAGTTTTCCTTCCATTTTGATTTTTTTGAAACAGCTTCAGGAGAATAGATATTAATTCTTCGTTAAATGTTTGGTAGAATACCCCTGGGAAGCTATCAGGCACCGGGCTCTTGTTTAGTGGGAGATTTTTGATTACTGCTTTAATTTCCTTACTGGCTATGGATCTCTTCAGGTTTTCTTAAAATTTCTTCCTGGTTCAGTTTTGGTCATTTATACATCTGTAGGAATGCATCCATTTCTTTCAGATTGCCTAATTTGTTGGCATATAGCTGCTTATAATATGTTCCTCTTAAATATTTTTTTATTTTTTATAAACATATAATGTATTTTTATCCCCAGGGGTACAGGTCTGTGAATCGTCAGATTTACACACTTCACAGCACTCACCATAGCACCTGCCCTCCCCAATGTCTATAATCCCACCCCCCCTTCCCCCAGCAACCCTCAGTTTGTTTTGTGAGATTAAGAGTCACTTATGGTTTGTCTCCCTCCAAATGCCATCTTGTTTCATTCATTCTTCTCCTACCCCCTTAACCCCCCATGT
>NC_081558.1:47595338-47621771 GCF_022355385.1 Mustela nigripes
CAATTATTCTAATGTTGTTTCATCTTATGGTGTCACTTATTTCTCGACTTCTCCCCTTGTGGTCCAGTAGCTGTTTGTCTCTCTTTTGCTCAGCTTTTTTATTGTCTGTCATTTGGTTTTCTATATCACAAATTCCCTCTTCTGTCTCATTTATCCTAGAAGTAAGAGCCTCCATTTTTTATTGCACCTCATTAATACTTTTTTTGATTTCAACTTGGTTAGATTTTAGTTCTTTTATTTCTCCATAAAGGGCCTTTATTTCTCCTTACAAGTTTCTCTAATATTTTCCATGCCTTTTTCAAGCCCAGCTAGCACCTTGAGAATCATTATTCTGAACTCTATATCTGACATATTACCAATGTCTGTATTGATTAGGTCCCTAGCCTTCGGTACTGCCTCTTGTTCTTTTTTTGTGGTGAATTTTTCTGCCTTGTCATTTTGTCCAGATTAGAGTATATGAAGGAGCAAGTAAAATATTTAAAGGATGGCCAAGACTCCAGGAAATTATGCTTTAACCCAATCAGAAGAGATCCCAAATCATGGGGGGGAGAAAGGGGATAAAAAGAGGTTCAGAAAAAAAAAAAAAAAAGAAAAAATTAAAAAAAGAAAAAGAATTAAAGAAAAAAGAAAAAAATATATATTAGATAAACCAGTTAAAAATGTTAATAAAGAAAAGGGTAAAAGGTTAAAAAAATTTAGCAGAAGAAGAAAAAATAAAATTGAAAAAAAATTTAAATTAACTGCAAGACTAATGAGTCATGGGGAGAAAGCCATGAGTTCAGTGCTTTGCTTTCTCCTCCTCTGCAGTGCAGTGGAACCTGCACTCCTTGGTAGGTGAATTTGGTCCTGGCTGGATTTCTTGTTGATCTTCTGGGGGAGGGACCTGTTGTAGTGATTCTCAAGTGTCTTTGTCCCAGGCAGAGTTGTACCGCCCTTACCAGGGCCTGGGCTATGTCATCCACTCGGGTTCACTTTTGGGAGCTTTTGTTCCCTGAATGCTTTCTGTAGAGTTCCAGAGGACGGGAATGAAAATGGCGGCCTCCCAGTCTCCGGCCCAGAGGAGCTGAGAGCTCGGGGCCCCACTCTTCAGTGCGCCTCAGAGAACAGCGCCCATTTACTCCCATCTCTTTGGTCTCCCGCCGTGTTCTGAGCTCACTGAGCCTGTGACTCATTCAAGGTAACCCTGAGCTGAGAGCTCACTCCTCAGCTCTGTCTCTGTGGCTAGCTTCCCTGTTCTAATACCTGCAAGCTCTGTGACACTCAAACATCCCCAATCCTTCTGTGATGCTGCGGGACCTGAGGCCATGCTGACCCCGTGTGGACTTCACCCTGGTTTAGCCTCTGGAGCGATGTCCCTCAGCGGAACAGACTTTTAAAATTTCTGATCTTATGCTCCTTTGCTCCACTGCTTGCGAGGAGCCGCCCCTCCCCCTGGGGTCTATCTTCCCCTCGCTTTGGATTCACTTCTCCGCCAGTCCTACCTTTCAGAAAGTGGCTGATTTTCTGTTTCTACATTGCTGTTCTTCTTCTCCTTGATCTCCCCTTGGATTTGTAGGTATTTGCAATGTTTAGATAAGTTATCTAGCTGATCTCCTGCTAGCTGCAGTAGCCTTAGCCTGCTACTTCTCCATCATCTTGACTCCTCCCCCTGCTTATAATATGTTCTTACAATGGTTTGTATTTCCTTGGTGTTGGTTGTGAGCTCTTCTCTTTTATTCATGATTTTATTAATTTGGGTCATTTCTCTTCTCTTTTTGAAAAGTCTGGCTAGGGGTCTCTCAATTTTATTAATTATTTCAAAGAGCCAGCTTTTAGCTTCAATGATCTGTTTCACTGTTGTTTTGGTTTCTATTTCATTGATTTCTTCTCTAATCTTTGTTAATACTCATCTGCTGGGTTTAGGCTTTATTTGTTACTCTTACTCCAGCTCCTTTTTGGTGTATAGTTAGATTGTGTATTTGAGACCTTTCTTGTTTCTTGAGAAAGGCTTATATTGCTATGTACTTCCCTCTTAACACCGCCTTTGCTGCATCCCAAAGGTTTTAAAAAGTTGTGTTTTCATTTTTGTTTGTTTCCATGAAATTTTAAAATTCTTTGATTTCCTGGTTAACCCTGTCATTATTTAATAGCATCCTCTTTAACCTCTATATATTTGTTTTCCTTCCAAATTTACTCTTGTGCTTGTTGAAGTTTTAAGGCATCGTGGTCTAAAAATATGCAGAGAACAATTCCAATTTTTTGGTACCAGTTGAGACCTGATTTGTGACCCAGTATGTGATTTATTCTTGAGAATGTTCCATGTGCACTCAAGAAGAATGTGTAGTCTGTTGCTTTAGGATGGAATACTCTTAATGTATCTGTGAAGTCCATCTGGTCCAATTTGTCATTCATAGCCTTGTTTCCTCATTGATCTTCTGCTTAGATAATTTGTCCAATACTATAAGTGGGGTGTTAAGGTCTCCTATTACTATTGTATTATTATCAATGTGTTTCTTTAATTTTGTTATTAATTGGTTTATCCATCTGGCTACTCTTGTGTTAGCATAAATATTTATAATTGTTAGATCTTCTTGTTGGTTAGACTCTTCGAGTATGACATAGTGTCCTTCCTCAACTCTTATTACAGTCTTTGGCTTAAAATCTATTTTTTTCTGATGTAAGGTTTGCCCCCCTAACTTTCTTTTGATGTGCATTAGCATGATAAATTTTTCTCCATGCCCTCACCTTCAATGTGGAGGTGTCTTTGGAAGTAAAATGAGTCTCTTGTAGACAGCATATTGATGAATCTCATGTTTTTATCCAAGCTGGTATCCTGTGTCTTAATTGGAGCATTTAGCCCATTTACATTCAAAGTAACTATTGAAAGATATGAATTTAGTGCCATTGTATTACCTGTAAAGTCACTGTTACTTTATACTGTCTTTGTTCCTTACTGGTCTAAGTTACTTTTGGGCTCTCTTTGCTTAAGGGATCCCCTTTAATATTTCTTGCAGAACTGGTTTAGTGATCATAAATTCTTTTAGTTTCTGTTTGTCCTGGATGCTCTTTATGTCTCCTTCTATTCTGAATGACAACCTTGCTGGTTAAAGTATTCTTGGCTGCATATTTTTCCTCATTTATCACCCTGTATATATCATGCCAGTCCTTAATGGCCTGGCAAGTCTCTGTGAATAGGTGTGCTGCCAGCCTTGTGTTTCTACCTCTGTAGGTTAATGACTTCTTATACCTGAGCTGCTTTCAGGATTTTCTCTTTGTCTCTGAGATTTTCAAGCTTCACTATTATATGTCAAAGTGTTGACCTACTTTTGATTTTGAGGGGGTTCTCTGTGCCTCCCAGACTTGAATGCCTGTGTCCTTCCTCAGATTAGGCAAGTCCATAGCTATAATTTGCTCAAATATGCGTTCTTCCCCCACCCCCCCCCCCCACCTCTCTCTTTCTCTTTCCTCTTCCTTTGGGACCCCTATTATTCTAATATTGTTTCACTTTATGGTATTACTGATTTCTGGAATCCTCCCTTTGTGGTCCAGGAGTTGTTTATCCCTCTTTTTCCCAGTTTCTTCTCCAACATTTTATCTTCTATATCACTGATTCTCTCTTCTGCCTCATTTATCCTAGAAGTTAGAGCCTCCATTTTTTTTTTTTTTTTTTTTTTTTTTTTTGCATCTCAGTAATACCCTTTTTGATTTTGACCTGATTATATTTTTAGTTCTTCTATTTCTCCAGGAAGGGACTCTGTAGTATCCTCTATGCTTTTTTCAAGCCCAGCTGGTATCTATAATTGTTTTTCTGAATTCTAGTTTCAACATTTTCCTAATATCTATATTTGTTAAGTCTCTGGCAGTTAATATGGTCTCTTGTTCTTTTTTCTGGGGTGAGTTTTTCTGTCTTGTCATTTTATCTGGAAAATAATATATGAATGAGAGAACAAAATACAAAAATATCAACCATGACCCCAGCTAAGTATACATTAAACAAATCAGAAGATATCAGATACCAAAAAAGAAAAAGAAAGAAAGAAATAATCAAACAGGTGGGCAAAACAGTGTTAGAAGAAACTAGATCCCAAAATTGTAAAGAAAACTTATATATACAAAATAAAACTGAATGCAATAAAAGGAAACAAAAAATGAAGAATATGTATAAAAATGTAAATGTAAAAATGAAAATTAAAAAAGACAAAATAGTTGATAAAATAAGAAATTAGTTGAAATGGAAAAGAAAAAAGAACTTTTAAACTGAAATATTAAAGAATCATGAGGAAAAAACCTCAAATTTTATATACTGTTTTCTCCAAGTGCTGGAGTTGTACAGTTCTATGTGATTGGTAAACTTGATATTAATGATGTTCTTGCTCGTCTTCTGGGGGAGGGTGCCTGTTGCACTGATTCTCAGGTATCTTTGCCCAGGTGGAGTTGTACTGCCCTTGCTAGGGAGCTGGGCCCACCCTAAGTGGTTCCAGATTGCTCTGTGTGGCTTTATTTCCTTGAAGGCTTTTGGTGAGGCTTTAGAGGATGAATATAAAAATAGTGATGCCAGATCTCCAGCTCCAAGCTGAAAGATTGCCACCCCCAGTCCTTAGTATGCCCTAAGGGAAAAGCAGTCAGTCACTTTTGTCTCCCTGGTTTTAGTCTGCAGTACCTGATCACCCAGTATAGAACCAGGCTTTTTAAAATCTCAAGTAGGTGACTTGCTGGGAGTCTCCAAACCCTGCAGATTTCTGTACCTCTCACCTGTGCTGCTTCTCCTGGGGGAGGGAGAGGGGATCTTGCTGCGGTTCTGCTGCTGCCGGAAACCTGCTTAGTGAGGGGCTTCCACCAAAATGTCTCTCTCTACCTCACTTGCTCAAAAGTACAAAAGAAACAGTTCTAAACAAGTTCCTTTTCCCTCTTCCTTCGTACCTTATGTTTTGTTATTTAGTTATGTTTTTGTTTCAAGTTTTTATTTAAATTCTAGTTGGTTAACATATAGTGTAATATTGGTTTTAGGAGTAGAATTTAGTGATTCATTACTTATAGATAACACTCATCATATATTGCTTATCACAATAAGTGCCCTCCTTAATCCCTGTCACCGATTTAGCCCATCCTGCAACCACCTCCTCACAGTAATTGTCAGTCTGTTCTCTATCATAGAAAGTCTCTTAGTTTGCCTCCTCCCCTCTACCCTAACTTCTTTCTTTACTTTTCTGTCCTTTCTCTTCTCTTCCAAAGAAATCTCAGCACATTCTGATCTGATTTGTACCTTCATTACTACTCCTTCATAGTCTTTCTCTCCTCACCTATCTCTTCAATTCTGCCTCATCAAAGTAAAAAAACTGAGATGGGAAATTCAGAATTCTTATTTGAGGGTGAAGGAGGGTTGTGAACATAGTAAACATTATGATCTACAGGGTCATAAATTTTTGTCCTCAATTCACTACTTAAATTCTTTGTGACATGTCTCAGGTTTATTGTCATGGGCAAAGTGAAGCTTGTCTTATAAGGAGAATTTCCAGGCTTAACAAAAAACAAACAAACAAAAAAAGAAATGAAAACTATACTAAAGATAAACAAAACCTAGACTCCTTGTCCCATGCAATGTTTGGAACATACGTACATTAAAAATTATTTGAAATTCAAATTTAACAGGATATCCCACATTTTATCAAGCTACACTGTTTCTAAGGTAATCTTAATTTTTTAAACTTTGTATAGGAATAATTGACAAATATAATTACATATATTTAAAGTGGACATTGTAATGATTTGGTATACATACATATTGTGGAATAATTGCCAAGGTCAAGATAATTAACATGTCCATCACTTCACATGGTTTTTTAAAAATATATTTTATTTATTTATTTGAGAGAGAGAATGAGAGAATGAGAACATTCTCTCATATGAGTTCACTCTATCCTTAATTGCCATGATTAGTTCAATACATGACTAATCATGACTAATGAGGACATGAGTGGGGTGAGAGGCAGAGACAGAATCAGACTCCCTACTGAGCAGGGAGCCCAACATGGGGCCTGATCTCAGGATCCTGGAATCATGACCTGAGCTGACAGCAGACGTTTAACCAACTGAGCCACCCTGGCGCCCAATCACTTGACATGTTAATTTTGTGTGTATGTGGTGAGAATTCCTAATGTCTTTTCTAAGCAACTTTACACCATATTGTTAATTATAGTCATAAGATTGTACATTAGATCTTTAGAACTTCTTGTAACTGGAAAGTGGTACCCTTTGACCCGTATTACCTCCTTTCCCCCTCCCTCCAGACCCTGGCGACCACCATTCTGTTTTCTGTTTCTATGAAATTGTTTTTGTTAGTTTAGATTCCATATAAGTGTTATTACATAGTATTTGTTTTCCTAGATCTTTTTATTTCACTTATCCTAATGCATCCAGGTTCATCTATGTTTTTCAAAATAGCAGGATTCACTCCTTTTTTATAGCAGAATAATATTCCAATTGGGAGAATGTGTGTGTCTATGTATACCCCATTTTTTTTTTTATCCATTCATCAATTGAAAAACATGTAGGTTATTTCCTTCTCTCGGCTAATATGAAAAGTACTGCAATGAACATGGGTGTACAGATATCTCCTTGAGATACTGATTTCATTTCCTTCAGATACATACTCAGGATTCTGATTGTTGGATTATGGCATTTTACAGGGTATATTTGATTGAAATTTAAAAGGATCCAGAAAACATATTTTTGAAATAGTACCTAATGTGTTCTGAATCAGGAGGAAATCCAGAAGGTGAATGTGTATGTCTTTGAGGATAGTGAGCAGCTCCTAGCATGGGTTATTGAGACCATATATAAATAGGCCTATTCTGTGATTCTTTCAGATTGTATCCCAGTTATTATTATGATATATAATTTTTTCTGTGATGGTGATAATATTTTTAAGTAGAAAAATTCAGAAATAAACAGAATAAGAAAAATGGAATTTATAGCGCAAAAAGATATAGAAAGAGACCCGAGCAACTGCTTATGGGGCAGTTGATTTTTTATTTGATTTGTTATTACTTTCTGCATTTCTGTCATCACCTCTTTCTTTCTACTTCAGGGATTCCTTTTACTTTTCTCTCTGTAACTCATATTTATTTCAAAGAATATCTTATCTGTCTTTATAGCAATGCATAGGAAATTAGCCTCACATCTTTCTTAATCATCAACATCTGCTTTTAAGTTAAATGTGTCCATCTGTTTGTTAATACAACTCTCCCACCTGCATTTAAGGGACACAAACACTGTTTGTCTTATATATTAGACAGGCGGCTAAGGGCAAAGACTAAGTCTTTTCATAATAATGGCATGAAGATGTTTAACAGATGGTTAAGACAGTGCATTCTTGTTTTTTAGTTGCAGTAATTATGAGTTCACTCTATCCTTAATTGCCATGATTAGTTCAATACATGACTAATCATGCTTCTCTAAAATAGAGTTGCTAGCAGGGAGAGCGGTGGTGGGTCCCCTGAGGAACATTTCTCACTACTATTTGACTAACCTAATTTTTCTTTCTTGGTCTCCAGAAGTTAGGGAGATGTTATGTAAATTCAAGAAGTAATAGGAATTCTCTAGCTTCCGCATGATATTTGCTCAATGATTAACACCTTCTTCTTGTCTCTTTGGGGAACTCATAGAGATCCTTTCTCCTCTGATTTGAAGTAGACATTTTTCTTGAAAAATATGTGCATCAAAAGTGAACAGAAATGTTGTCTTTAATATAAAACCTCAATAGCTGGAATTTAAACCAGTCTCTGGGAGCATACCTACTGCTTCTCTGAAGCATTTGCCAGCTGATGGGAACCACTCACTGATATTTACTAAATTTAATCTTATTCTGGAATAACTAGACTATGGCTCTAAATGAATTTAGAGTGTTTTTGCATTTTTCCCCCTTTCAATGAAAGATGATTCTATGGCAGTGCATTTGTGTTTCCTTCTCATTTTTCTTAAGCATTTTTCAGGTCTTTGAGCCAGGCTGCTCTAAATCATCCTGGTGAGATGGAGATCTTAAGATTTTTATTCCTTCTTGAGTCCATTCATTTAATAAATGAGGAAATAATAACCTTGGCCACATGGCTTCTAAGTACAAGACATGTTCTGCTGGAGATCTGGTGAAGATAGTATGGGAAAGCAGGTGGATTGTAGGGTTAATGAAAGTGGGGGTGAGAAGCCAGGTGGCCTTTGGATGGTGAATATGGATTGTTGATTGTAACCACTGTGGCTTCAGCACTGAAACTCCAGTGCAGGTCCTCCTTAGAGTAGGTGGGAGCCTGTCTTGGCACACTGAGCTCTCTGAGCTCAGCATCATCCATACCATCAACATCTTCTCACTGAAATTTAAGCTCAGTGAAGTAAGCTGCTAAAGTTGGAGTATACAAAAGCACATCCTGGTTTATAAAAGCTGTTAATGTTGATTAGCCATAATATAATTTCAGAAATAGAAATTTTAGTTTCCAGCGGCAGCTGGGTGTCTTAGCCATTAAGTACCTGCCTTTGGCTAGGGTCATGATCCTGGGGTCCTGGGATCAAGCTCCTCATCAGGTTCCCTGCTTAGTGAGAAGCCTGCTTTTCCCTCTGCCTCTGCGCCTCCCCCTGCATATGCTCTCTGTCCTGCTGTCTCTTTCTCTGTCAAATAAATAAATAAAATCTTTAAAAAAGAAATTTGTATTTCTAGAATTGTTTTTTCTGTGTGAAGGTTTTAAATGTTTGTCTGAAAAATTTTAAGTCACTTTTTATCTTTCCTTACTTGTTTAAAGGATCACATTTGTTATCAAGAGAAATAAAGTGACTTAAAAATTCTGGTGACTTTAGTGGAAATGTAAATTGGATAAAAGTCATTTTGACTCATCTCATCCTGATCTTTTATAGGGTTTCCCCACCTTTTTCTGCCTAGGATTTTGGTCTTATTCCTCTATGCCCTATTTGGGCCCTGAATTTTTCATGTTTTTGGCTTTCTTCATTCAAACTAGTCTGGCCTCTGTGAGAATTCCCTGGGGGGACTTATCCAGATGCCAGAACAAATCTGAGAAACTCCTTTTTCACTAAGATTAAATTGATGATAAGAGCACAAGTGCCACCAGAAAGGGATTCACAAACACTGACTATCAAAGCTTTATTTTATTAAAGAAAAAACTCAAACTCAGGCAATTTAATTAACTTGCTCGGTTATATGGCTTTTAATTTATTTTGCTACAGAATTGGAATCTAGGTTCTTTGTTTATAACTCTAATGTAATAGTAACTATTAATGTTTATCAAACTTTTGTCATTCCCATGCCCCCTGTGTAAGTTAGTTAATACACTTTAATAGATTTTTATTATATTTTTTCCTTAAGATTTCTAAAATCATGGATTAGAAAATAAAGGAATTTTGAATTTATGTATATACACATACATACATATACATACTCATATGCATGCATATCCCGAGATACACTAAAATAAAACATTGCTTAAATAAATAATGGTTACCTATAGGCTGCTTAAAATCATTTTGGGGACCACTAGTGGGGTCCTGAAAAGAAAAACTGAAAACAAAAATCAAAAGCACCACTAGATTTTGAATCTGCATTTCCTTTAAATCTGCTTGGCTGTTTTGAGGATGCCTCACACATTTGTAGTCTTTTTATGTGATTGATGTAACATACACTTAATAGTGCCTACAATGTGCCAGGCACTCTTAAAAGCACTTTACAAATAACTCTCATAATAACCCCATGAGAACGTACTATTATTGCTTCCATGGCAAGTGAAATTTGTGCTCTGCCCAGACCTTGTCATGTAGACTAGCCCCAAAGCATTCCCAGACCTAAAACCAGTGCTTGGTTCTCTGATATAGCCCTGCCCTCAGGCTACAGGAGCATGTTTTGTCTGTGTTTATGGAGGGCATTTGGGAATTTATGTCTCCTTGGCACAGCCCTGAATCAATGACTGAGAGGGTTCTCTCTCCCTTGACCCTGATTAAAATTACTTTAGGGTAAGACCTGCACTATTTCATAGCTCCCCTAAGGGGCCAATCTAAGGCTTCCATCTGTGGGATTCTGCTTCATCTCATATGTTGCCGTCTCATCCTTCCTCCACTTCTCTACTTACCTATTAGTTTTCCCAAGATCATTTCCTAATAAATTAAAATTTTCACTTGAATTATTATTTCAGAGTTTACTTCCAGGAAGCTGTACCTATATCAATCTTAATTTTATAGTTAAGGAAACTGAAGCTACAGAGGTTAAGAAATTTGCCTAATGTCACTCAGGTGGTAATTGTAAGGCTTGGGATTCTAACTCGAGAGGTTTGTCTTCACCGTTACCTTGACTGGCAGAAGGAAAAGGCTGGAGACCCTAATGGGACAATGAAGGAAGCCTTCATTAAGGAAGGTGGTGCAGGGTTGAGGTTTTCTAAGAGTACCAAGGATAGGGTTAGATGAATTGGAAAGAATTCTCCAGAATCAAGATGAAAGTGATTGTTAGAAAAATGCAGAGGGCAATCTGTGGTCTTTGTCAGGGCTGGATGAGAAGACGAAGTGAGGAGCTGCTGTTCAATGGGCATAAAATGTCTGTTAAGTAAGCTGATTAAATTCTAGTTAACTGATGGAAAACATTCTACCTGTAGTTAATAATACTGTATTGTACGCTTAAAAATTTTAAAAGGGTAGATCTCGGACGCTGCTGCTGGAAGATGGCGGCGATGGCGACCGTCGCTTCGTCCACCACGGAGCCTGCCACAACGACGGCCACTGCCGCAGCTCTCGGGAGGCGGAGGATGAAGGGCTCCTGGCATCGCTGTTCCGAGACCGTTTCCCCGAGGCCCAGTGGCGGGAGCGGCCCGACGTGGGCCGCTACCTCCGGGAGCTGAGCGGCTCCGGGCTGGAGCGGCTGAGACGCGAGCCCGAGCGCTTGGCGGAAGAGCGAGCGCAGCTGCTGCAGCAGACGCGTGACTTGGCCTTTGCCAACTACAAGACCTTCATCCGAGGCGCCGAGTGCACCGAGCGCATCCACCGCCTGGCGTCGCTTGGCCGCCTGCTCGACCGCTTGCTTGCCCAGCTTCCAGCAGAGCTGCAGGAACTTTGTTAAAGAGGCTGAGGAGATCAGCTCCAACCGCCGGATGAACACCCTGACTCTAAACCGGCACACAGAAATCCTGGAAATCCTGGAGATTCCTCAGCTAATGGACACCTGTGTCCGGAACAGCTATTATGAAGAGGCCTTGGAGCTTGCAGCCTATGTACGCCGACTGGAAAGGAAATACTCCTCCATCCCTGTCATCCAGGGCATCGTGAACGAAGTGCGCCAGTCCATGCAGCTGATGCTTAGCCAGCTGATCCAGCAGCTAAGAACCAACATCCAGCTCCCCGCCTGCCTCTGTGTCATTAGCTTCCTCCGGTGCATGGATGTCTTCACTGAGGCTGAGTTGAGGGTGAAGTTTCTTCAGGCCCGAGATGCTTGGCTCCGTTCCATTCTGACTGCCATCCCCAATGACGATCCCTATTTCCACATCACAAAAACCATTGAGGCCTGCCGTGTCCATCTGTTCGATATCATCACCCAGTACCGTGCCATATTCTCTGATGAGGACCCATTGTTGCCCCCTGCCATGGGTGAGCACACTATAAACGAGAGTGCCATCTTCTATGGCTGGGTGCTACAGAGAGTCTCACAGTTCCTGCAGGTGCTGGAGACCGACCTTTACCGGGGGATTGGTGGTCGTCTAGATTCTCTGGTGGGTCAGTGCATGTACTTTGGGCTGTCCTTCAGCCGGGTTGGGGTTAATTTCCAGGGCCAGTTGGCTCCTGTTTTCCAGCGGGTGGCCATCAGCACTTTCCAGAAGGCAATTCAGGAAGCAGTGGAGAAGTTCGAGGATGAAATGAATTCCTACACCCTCATCTCAGCTCCAACCATCCTGGGCAGCAGTAACCTGCCTGCTGCTGTGCCAGTCACTCAGCGGGGGACCCTTCAGCCACCCATGGTACTCTTGGATTTCCCTCCACTTGCCTGCTTCCTCAACAATATTCTGGTTGCCTTCAATGATCTGCGCCTCTGCTGCCCTGTGGCCCTGGCACAGGAAGTGACTAGGGCCCTGGAGGATGCTCTTGTCAAGGTAACCAAAACAATCCTGGCCTTCCATCGCGCAGAAGAGGCTGCTTTCAGCAGTGGGGAGTAAGAGCTCTTTGTCCAGTTCTGCACTGTCTTCCTGGAAGACCTTGTTCCTTATTTAAATCGCTGTCTCCAAGTCCTTTTTCCACCAGCACAGACCTTAGGCATTCCACCCACTCAGCTCTCCAAGTACGGAAACCTTGGGCATGTGAACATCGGCCTCGTCCAGAAGCCTCTTGCCTTCCTCCTGCCGAAAAGAGAGCTGGTCCTCTGTCTGGATGACAAGGAGCTGGCGCCGGAGCTCGCAGCTCCAGCACCCGCCGCCGAGGAGTCAGGCATGGAACCCGCCACTGCAGCTTGCCCTGAGGATGCGCAGGAGCAGTTGGACTCCACTGAGGCGCCACCGGCTGAGGTCCCAGGTGCAGACACCTAACGGGCAGGGCGGCCAGCGCTTCCTGCCGCGCCCGCGGAGAGGGCTGGACCCCAAAGGGGAGCAGGTCGTGTGGCAGGCGAGCTGATGGGCAGCCCGAATCATCCAGCACGAGATGGACCACTTGCAGGGCTGCCTGTTCATTGACAAAATGGACAGCAAGACATTTACAAACATCTACTGGATGGAGGTGAATGATTAATTTTTTTCTGCTGCATCTGAGGATTCTGGAAACCAAAACACGGACACTTGGGATTTGAGCTGGGGTTGACTTGCCTGGTATCAACTTGATACTGGTTTGGTCTGACAGAAAACAGTGAATTGCCAAACCAGGTTAGAGGAGTATATCAAAAATGTTTGCCCTGAGGGCACCTGGGTGGCTCAGTGGATTAAGCCGCTGCCTTCGGCTCAGGTCATGATCTCAGGGTCCTGGGATCGAGTCCCGCATCGGGCTCTCTGCTCAGCAGGGAGCCTGCTTCCCCCTCTCTCTCTCTGGCTGCCTCTCTGTCTACTTGTGATTTCTCTCTGTCAAATAAATAAATTAAAAAAAAATGTTTGCCCTGAAATCAGCTATGGACAAAATATTACCTTCAACTTGAGAAGAAAATGAACTCCCCTGAAAGAGTGAACATTTCCTGATGATTTTGTTGGTAATAATTGGGGAAAATAAATAACCACTCTTAGTAGACATCATTTCATAGACCTGTATAATGTACCCTGACCCAAGATTTGATAATGACATAGTCCCTAATATCTGAAAGCTTTGTTTAAAAATGCCTGTTAAGACTGTGGTTGACCATCAAAAAAAAAAAAAAAAAAAAAAAGGGTCAATCTCATGTTAAGTGCTCTTACTATAATTAGGAAAAAAAAAGAAAGAATGAAAATACTGAGAAGCAAAGCATTGTGGTCAAGAGCACAGACTTCAAGGTTAGACAGATGTGATATGGATTCTATTTCAGCCAACACCTGCTGTGTGATACTGTTCAAATTGCAACACCTCTCTTGAGTTTCTGACTTTTTACCTGGGAAATGGGGTCAGTGATTTCTACCTCAGAAGGTTGCATGGAATAGTTCACACTGCCTAACACATAGCATTATGCATAAATACATTAATAGCCATTGTAAGTCCCGAATCTTTGCAAAAGGTAGTGTGTTTATTTTAAGGACAGGAAGGTAGAAAGAAATGGAAAAATCTAACACAGAGTAGAGAACAAAACAGATTTTTTTTTTTTTTTTTTGGTATTACCTAGTTACCTCTTTTAACATGGTAATCACAAATCTTTAGCTATATTTGTCTTATGATAGTATTTGTGGGCTACCCTGGGAATCCAACCATAAATAAGTACTGGAGACATTGACCAGCTGTAAACTGAGGAAAGGCTGTTTATACTTTAGAAATTCAAGATCCACAGTTATTTATCAAACTATGTAACCAGCCACTTGTCAACTTCATTGGACATGAAAGAAAAGATTGTTAAAAAACAGATGCTAAGGGGCGCCTGGGTGGCTCAGTGGGTTAAAGCCTCTGCCTTTGGCTCAGGTCATGATGCCAGGGTCTTGGGATCGAGCCCCGCATTGGGCTCTCTGCTCAGCAGGGAGCCTCCTCCCTCCTCTCTCTCTCTCTCTGCCTACTTGAGATCTCTGTCTGTCAAATAAATAAATAAAGTCTTAAAAAAAAAGATGCTGAGAAAAATGACAATATGCATTTCCCAGATCACTTCTTTATCTGAAGCAACAAAATATTATTTTATTCTCACTTAATGACACCAAGGGAGATTATATTAATAAAGCTCTGGGCACAGTATCTGCTAGAATGTTGTTCAGTAGATATTATTTGTTTCCTTACCTACCACTCTATACACCTGGGATTCCTAGACAGTATATACCCCTAGACTTCAGAGACCCTGGTGGTTGTGGCGTTGACATTTACTGTAAGATCTCTTAGGTGGGTTTTGTAGAGACTTTAAAGGGTGTCCTGCATTAGATCTGTTATAAAAGCCTGGTACAGGAATGCTTTTAAAAAAGACAGGATAGTAATCCTTTTGAAATGCCAAGAAAGTATTTGAAAATAAGACAGGTCATCACCATGTCAATCTAAAACCTCTCTAAGCAGCTAACACCATCCTACAGCAATCGGAAAGAGACCATGAGGTTACCGTTTCTGGGGATAAGCAGAATCATATCCTTTGACTATTTCCCTCAGCCTCTTAAAACTCTTAAAGAGAATAAAATCTTATGGAAATGATGAATTATTAAAATGACCTCTCAGTTTCATTAATTATCTATAGGATGGAATTTCTACAGAACAGTAAATCCAAAGACTTAAACTATTAATTGATCTTTTATAAATTCAAATTTTGATTTAACGGAGGTGATATTAATTCCTTTTATTCATTTATGCATCAGTGTATTTATCAAGAAAAGATACTTAACAATGAACATTACATATTTTATTTAAAGTAATGGAGACAATTCTGAGTCTTTTCAAAAAACAACACATTGTTTTATTTGACAGGCAAAGAGCAAGCCACAGAAATGGTTGCATTTTTCATGCAAATTCTACTTCATTATCTGCATCTCCCACTCTCCTTTATCAACACTTTTCTGGGACTTTCCAAAGAAGATAGAATGGAACAGGTTGAAAATTTATCCAGAATGAGATGGCATTTTAACCAGAATGAGATAAAATTTTAACCACAGCAGTTGTTAATTACATAAGGTTCATGTCTAGGGGTCAACAAACTCCAGCCCAAAGGCTGTTCAGGCCCTTTTTATTCATGCAATTGTGTTGCAGCACAGCCACACCTGTTTGTTGATGTGTGGTCTGTGGCTGCTTTCATGCTGTCGTAGCAGAGTTAATAGTCCTGACAGAGGGGCGCCTGGGTGGGTGGCTCAGTGGGTTAAAGCTCTGCCTTTGGCTCTGGTCATGATCCCAGGGTCTTGGGATCGAGCCCTGCATTGGTCTCTCTGCTCAGCGGGGAGCCTGCTTTCTCCTCCCTCTCTCTCTGCCTGCCTCTCTGCCTACTTATAATCTCTGTCTGTCCAATAAATAAATAAAATCTTAAAAAAAAATAGTCATGACAGAGGCCATGTAGCCTGTAAGTCTGAAATGTTTATGTCATTTTTTCAAAACACCATTTGCTGTTTCCTGGTTCAAGCCATAGGTCTGAGAACAGCTTTTGTTAGTGGTCTCTAGAGAACCGTTGATGGATTAAAATGGGGGGATGGTGTATGTCAATCTCCAAGGTCGGGCTGGAGCTGTTACTGCCACAGAGAATGGTCGAGGGGGAAATGGGCTCCTTCATCCAAGTGTTTGTGCTGTGAGGAACTTGTCATCAGCAGTCTAAAGTACTGATAAAATTATTGCTTTTTACCTTAGTGCCTTATTTGTATAAAAGCACCTTAAGGTGCTCCATGGGATGCCTTTTATATGCGTGTACTAGATACTGTGTTGTAGGCCTCAAATATAGTGGTCAAGATATAAGACCTGTTTCCTCTTCTCATGTAATTGTGTCTAGTAGGGCAGCCATTCCATAAATTGTTAAGGTCTTTTGGGTTAGGCTGCCTGGGTTCAAATCCTAACACCTTCACTGACTAGCCGAGCGGCCATCATCACATTTCAAAACTTCCTTATGCCTCTGCTTTCTTATATACAAAATATGAAAAGAAATAGCTTATGGGGATAGCACGAGACTAAAGTAAGATACCAGACTCAAAGCTTTTGAAACATTAGCTGCATACATTAAAGTATAAATGAAAGTGCTTGTTCTTTTAGGTAAATGATGAACACATAATTTTGTTTTGGAGTGAAAGCTGTGAAGGAAAAGAGCAGGTTTCCATGAGAAAGTGAAAAGTAGAGACCTATGCTAGGTAGTATGCAAAAATGGTGCTCTGAGAAAGGACTGAAACTGGATAACTGGATAAGGAGAAGCGTGTAGGTAGAACTGGGGGAGACCCACGGCTGTGCCTGCTCACAGAAGGGTATGTGTGTAATTCATCTGCTCAGAGTGACTGCTGTTTGTAATTTCTCCACCCAGAGCAGATATCTTCTAATTTACACAGGGCATTGTTGGGACATGCAGCAGATCTGATTCTGGACACAGTGGTCTTAACTTGCTTTCTTTTCTATCCCGTGTGCTCTCTGTCTTCATTGTGTCTAGGTTTTGTCTTGTCTTCAATGACTTGAAGTTTCAAGGAATCCTAATTTGGTTGACTAAATTTAGTTTACATGCAAACAAGCTCGATCTCTAGTGGGCATTTTTGCCTAAGTGTTTTGGGGTAGGCTACTTTGTAATTTGCCATTGAAGGGCCCTGATATTCCCCCTTTGATGTCCCCTGGTCTGACACTAGATCCAGAACCCTCATAGCTATAAGTAGGTTGACCCAAGTTCATTCCGTCTTATTCTCTATAGCTCTGTCTTTTCTTGTTTCTATTTCTTGTTCTGCTTCTCTCTCTCTCTCTCTTTCCTCTCTCTTTTTGCTCTCTTTTTTGGGGAAGATTTTCATTTTGATGAGGTAAGAAAAAGGGAATTACCTATTAACTCCAAAGACAAAGCTTTCTGTGCTGACTTTAGACATTCTATTTTAAAATCCATTCTGTTTTTACTGACCACTCTTCTGATTCTAGTTTTTATAGATAGAAAACTTGTGGGTTTCAGAAGGAAATGTTTTGTTAGTTAGGTTTGTAGGATATGAATGAGTTCAAAATGCGGTGGAGGGATTAGTGAACATTTGCTGTTTCTGAATGAGTATTCTTAGACAATATTTGGAAATATTATCTTCAGCAACCAGGTGTCAGTTACTGCCAGCAAATAAAGTCCAGAAAATTTTTTAAAAAATGTATTTACTCAAGTCCATATGTATTAACTCTGGTTTATCTCTGATGAATATAAGCTCCGTGAAGACAGGGATTTTTTTTTTTTTTTATTCATTACTGTCTATGTGCTCAATACATAGAAGGCTCCCAGTAAATACTGGTTGAATGAATGAGTAAGGATGCATGGTTTTGGTTGAGAATACTCAGTCCTTGAGTTACCTCATATCATATTCACTATCAGTTTTAAGGAGTTAAAATATATACTCTATTTGAGTTATTTTGTGAATTAGTTGTGGGAATTTCTCACTTGGAGAAGTATTTTCATAATAAAATCTAAGCAGAACTTGCTGGTTCCTCTGTTCTCCCCCACATTCTGTTGTTTTGAATTATCTGCCATTAGACTTAAAGTTCTCACTGTTAGAGACCACCCCCTCCCCTTCCCATGCCAGTGTCCAAGCTGGAAGAATCAGATCGGTTACTCTAGGCCCTGGATTTCTGTGTATCTGAATTGTGCTTCAGGGCAATTTCATTCGTTGTTAAAAGGGTAATTAACAAACAATGTACACATAGAAATAATAACATTTTCTTTGTTGCCCAGTAGGTGTCTTAGATTCCTAATATGATGGGTTCGATTCACACTTTTCGCATCAAACCCCTATAACTGCATGTTGTGTCATAAATGGCAATAGCATACTTAATTCTCCAGAACAGTACCCAGTGGGGAGCTCTCCAAAGTCACACGAAGTCACTAAGCCACTCTTTTCTGCTATGAGTTCTAAAATCACTGACCCATTTGGGTAAATATAAATAGAATTTCAAAAATGTTGTTTGAGGCGAGTGACCTTTCCTGAGATAATAGTTCCTGTATTTTTATTTGCATTGAGGGAAGTTTATGAGTAGCTGGATAATTTGCTTACACAGTCAATTCTTCTTAGGGCCCAAACCAGGCAAATATTTGCATTGTTTTCTTTCACCGAAAGCTTTTCTTTACAAAGAAGGTGCAGGTAATGCTTTTACGAGTGCGTTTTTCATCTGCTTGAATGACATGTTGCATAAAGTCTTCAGAGGGAGTCTTCGCACTGCAGAAAAACAATAAAACGTAGTTATTTCCCACAGGGGATTTAAAGTCACAGCCCATTGCATTTATTGACAAAGAACAAATTATTCTCCTTATTGTATCCAACATGAGGAGCCAAGTGATCCAGACTCCTAATTTCTATGCTTTATTCCCTTCCCTCTCCAAAATTACTCATAGGCAATAGAAAGTATCATGACTACATGTTGGATGATTACATAATATTTCCTCTCACTGAATTCCTCCTTTTTTTAATTTAAAGCCACATTCTTAATAATTTAGGAGTTTGCTCACGTTCTCAAAGTATTTGATCTTGCTTAGAGTGACTTAGACCTTAAATGTTTAATATGGTTTACATTGCATTGCTCTGTAGTTGAATTAATTGAATCAGCGTCACACTCCACTCAATCTTTTTTATTTTTTGAAACCCTACTTTTCCCTCAACAATTGAAAAATTACACTGAATGATGACAAGGGCTCACACTTTGAAGTGTTAACTTTTGTTGCATAATGTAAGTTAACCGTAGCAGTCTACTTAAGGAAGACTCATCCTACCTTTTTTTCTCAGGTGTCAACATGGGCAAAAGGAGGAGAGAAGTTAATAGACTTGTCTTGATAATTTAATCCAGACTAACAACAAAAGTTCTGTGGTGATGGCAAGCAGTGTTGTGCCCAGTCAAGATGAATATATCTTTTGACGGGATGCTCTAAGATTGATTGGTTGATCGATTGACTGGTTGATCGATTGATTTGTCAAAGAGAGAGAAGATACCCACAAGCAGGGGGAGCAGCAAGCAGAGGGAGAAGCAGGCTCCCCACTGAGCAAGGAGCCCCATGAGGGGCTTGATCGTAGGACTCTGGGATCAGGACCTGAGCTGAAGTCAGAGACTTAACTGACTGAGTCACCCAGGTGTCCAGAAAACATTCTTTTTTTTTTTTTTTTTAAGGGTTATATTTATTTATTTGTTGGAGAGAATCAGAGAGTGCAGCGTGACAGCATAAACAGGAGGCACTGCAGGCAGTGGGAGAAGTAAGCTCTCTGGGAAATTCTCTAGATAGTGATATATGTCTTTGACAAGGTTGTAACAGAACTAGGGGGCTCATAGATTTCAGGTTGACATCCTTCATTCCTCTTAACTGAGCAAAACACGACAAGTGTTGTGATTGGTTTTCACTGGATTCACAAAACTTGAAGGAAGCATCCAGCTGGGGGAAGAGAGTGTTCAGTTGGAAATTAGGGACCATGTCTCTTACCTACTTGGCAAGTCCCCATTGAATCCTCCTTGTGTTAGTATAGATCTCTTGTGAGTATTTTCTTGTTTAGCAGACAACATAAACACAAACTCAGTGAACAGAAGAGGAACCTCATCTTGATAGGCTAACCACATGGGGCATATAAGTAAACAAGACAGGGTAGACAAAAATCAAATCTATCTAGTTGTGTGGCCTAATGTTGGGAAGTTATCTCTTTGGGCCTTGTTTTCTCATTTAAAAAAGGAAAAACTGATTACTTTTTGGAAAAAATATAGTAAAAATTGGTATCTTTCTATGGGAAAATTGTTCCAATTATTTTATACATGTGCAGAAATATATATAATTGTATAAATGTGTATGTGTATATACAGATACATACAAATGCATATGCATACACATATTTGTCATGTCTTAGTATTTACAATTCAGGAAACATTTAAATTTGAAGTCTGACGCTCTTCCTTTCCCATGCTTTTTCTTGTAATCTCCCTAGACACAGGTAAATATGTACAAATCATTTGCAAGCTTCATGACAAAACAACCCTTGCTATAACTTTTATAAAATTGCCTTTACTGGGGAAGCCTAGTGATAGTCATATAGTGTCTGAAACTGGGTACAATTGCAAAAGGAAAAGAACATGGTAAAAAACTGCTAAAAATAGAAGTAGAGGCAAGTCACGGAGAGCCTGGTCAAGCCTCAGCTTTGAGACTTTCACCAATAGAAAATCGGAACCACTGAAGAGGTTTGAAAAGGAAAGTGATATAAGAAATACCTAGACCAGGCTGGAATCTTAAAAACTAGTTAGGAAGGGTCTAGAAATGTAAATGTTAAGGAAACATTACATGGTTTATGGCACCAGAAGTAGGCTGATGACATGAAGGAAGAATCACCAGGATTTGACTACTAATTGGAAAAAGTGGGCAAATGGAAGATGGCTGTGTGGTTTTCAGTCTCAAAAACTAGGAATAGGTTATTACCATTAAAAGAGACAGAGACTAGAGGAAACATTTCTTGGTAAAGATGAAAAGTATATGGAATTCAGAATTGATTACAGTGGTTTCAAAATCAGATGGGGTCTCACAGAAACTCAAAGGACTAGTTTCTTCAAAATTTGGTAATTGAGGGGTGCCTGGGTGGCTCAGTGGTTTAAGCCTCTGCCTTCGGCTCAGGTCATGATCTCAGGGTCCTGGGATGGAACCCTGCATCGGGCTCTCTGCTTGGCAGGGAGCCTGCTTCCCCCTCTCTCTCTGCCTGCCTCTCTGCCTACTTGTGATCTCTCTCTCTCTCTGTCAAATAAAATAAATAAAATCTTTTTTTAAAAATTGGTAATTGGTACAGCAATTAGAATTTAACATGTATGTTAGATATTGAAAGATTTTAGATTATTCAGAACAATTCAACATACTAGAAAAGTAGGATCTTTGGAAGAATGCCTGTAGTACATTCTTTTCTAAAGAAAAAATGTTTTGATTCTTTAGTATGTTTAATTACTTCCATCTTCCCTGGTATATGGTTTGGCATTTTTACTTTGTTGGGTTAAAACAAGAGCAGCAATGCCAATTTTCACATTTATTTCTGCTTGCCAGGTTTTTACCCCCATTGATATAACAAATATTAAGTAGTGGGTTGAGTGTTCCTTTCAAAGAGGAGAACCTAGTGACCTGTGGGAGAACTAGCAATCCATTTTTATAGCTTTACAGAATAGTTGTCAAGGCCCAGGATATTCTGTACTTCTTGATTCCTTGGGAAGTATTGGACCTCCCTCTGTCCCATTAAGTGAGAGGAACCATAAAATTCTGGTCCATTAGCCATTAACACATGGGATGGACAGAGTTTGACTTTTGTGAATCCTTTGTGAAAAGGATTAATGCATTTTTGAAAACTTCATTAATGCATTTGTTCCTACTGTTGCTTCTCATTTCTTTATTTTTGTATCTTGCTGCTAACTTATAAAACACATAACACCTTCCCATTTCTTGAATTCTTCTAAACTATTCCCTTTTTTAAAAAAATCTCTTATTCCATGGTCAGAGATTAGATTTCAGATTTTCCGTTTCTTGAGGGTTTGCCTAGGGAAAGAATAATGTAGGTGATTACTTTGCTGTGTCTAGGAGATTGATCAGTGCGATGGAGGCAGTGGTTTTCTTGGGGGTGGGGAGAGCAAGGGGGCTGTGTAAGAAAAAATATAATAGTAGGAGTTGAAGATTGTATTCAATCAACCAGAATAATTTTCTTAAAAAGTAAGAACTGCGACCTCCTCCACTGTTGGTGGGAATGCAAGCTGGTGCAGCCACTCTGGAAAACAGCATGGAGGTTCCTCAAAATGTTGAAAATAGAACTGCCCTATGACCCAGCAATTGCACTATTGGGTATTTACCCTAAAGATACAAATGTAGTGATCCAAAGGGGCATGTGCACCCGAATGTTTATAGCAGCAATGTCCACAATAGCCAAACTATGGAAAGAACCTAGATGTCCATCAACAGATGAATGGATCAAGAAGATGTGGTATATATACACAATGGAATACTATGCAGCCATCAAAAGAAATGAAATCTTGCCATTTGTGACAACATGGATGGAACTAGAGCGTATCATGCTTAGCGAAATAAGTCAAGCGGAGAAAGACAACTATCATATGATCTCCCTGATATGAGGAAGTGGTGATGCAACATGGGGGCTTAAGTGGGTACGAGAAGAATCAATGAAACAAGATGGGATTGGGAGGGAGACAAATCATAAGTGACTCTTAATCTCACAAAACAAACTGAGGGTTGCTGGGGGGAGGGGGTTTGGGAGAAGGGGGTGGGATTATGGACATTGGGGAGGGTATGTGCTTTGGTGAGTGCTGTGAAGTGTGTAAACCTGGTGATTCACAGACCTGTACCCCTGGGGATAAAAATATATGTTTATAAAAAATAAAAAATTGATTAAAAAAAAAAGTAAGAACTGTCCCTCTCCATTTCTGTGTGCTTTTATGTTCAGTTTATATTGGTAGTACCCATTATATGTAAATACGGAGATCTGAACTTGAGGAAAGTAAGAGGCATTTTATTAAACATGATCTCTTTAAAAAAGGAGTTTCATTCTCTTGATTTTAGTCTCATTCCTAGATACTTAAGGTTTTCCCTAAAACAAAATTCTGATTATTTTCAAACTTAAAAACAACCCAAAATTATTTAAACACTATAAAATATTTAAAAAGAATGAAAAATAAGGTGATGATTTGATAGGAAAGTAACCCCCTAATTCAGTAGCATACCTTCTCATTCTGGAACCTACCCCAAAACATTGTTATTAAGTAAACGGAGTGTTCTCAAAATATTGAGAAAAGAGTTAAAAAGAAAAAATAAAGAGTCTTCATTTGAAGTTTGATTTTTGGGAAGTTTGTTAAAAATATCAGGTTTCGGACGTTTGACCAAAAGGGATGACAGATCATTCTGAAATAATAATTATCCATTTAAATAAAGTGACAAAGATTTTATACACAAATATAGAAGGTATCATAGTTTTGAGCAAACTCTTATAATATTGAGAACACTCAGTTTACTTAAGTAATTAGAACATGATAGTAGCAATACCATGAAGCATAGGAAATTATTTTGATAAAACACAAAATCTTTGCTTTCTCCACTGATTATTTAAAAGGTGAAGAAAAATATTCCACAATATATTAATAAGAGAATATCAGTAGTCGAAGAAAACTTTGTTCTTTTAGGAAAAAAGAAAATTAAGTTTTAATTTTACATAACTAAATTATTGGTATTAATGTGTATTTTTAAACCCTTATAATAATTCGTTTGTTAGCCAACCAGACCCCACAAGATCCTCTCTCTTCCTAACTTTCTGTGTTCATGGTTTGCCTTTTTTTTTTTTTGAGATTTTATTTATTTATTTTTGAAAGAGAATGTGTGTGTGTATGCATGAGTGAGGGGGAAACAACAGAGGGAGTGGGACAAGCAGGGATCCCTCCTGAGCAGGGAGTCCAATTTTGGGCTCAATCCCAGGACTGTGGGATCATGACCTGAGCTGAAAGCAGATGCTTAAACAATTGAGCCACCCAGGTGCCCCATGGTTTGAATTTTTTATTTTCCCTTTTCCAATCTGAAATAGCCAGCTTTATTTGAAGACCAAATTGCTTTCTTTTCCCTTATCAAAAATTAATCTTTGCATCTCATAACTTTTCTTAGCTAAGGAAACAACTTACTTTCCTTGCATACAAAGTTGTTTGACTTCCTATTTTTAATGGTTTTAATTATATTAGCATTCTTAGCTCTTAAAAACCTTAATATCTAGTAAAAATTAAGAATGAGGCAGTTGTGAACTGTTATGCCAACACTGGATTGGCAAATTTATGAATATACTTCATGACCTCTAGAAGCAAATACTTTCTCAAAGTGTACATTTTTAGTAATAAGTTAAAAGTGGACAGATAAACCTCTGTTCAATAATTAACATCTCCATATTTTACTTTAGAAATTATACAGATACTCAATAAATTTACATCATTATTTTAACTTAGCAAAACTCTAAGGGTGTAAGTTACCAAGGAAATTTAAAAATTATTTTTAAAAATTATTATTTAATAATTTTTAATAATTTTTAAAAATTATTTATTTTTAAGAATTTAAAAATTATTGCTGGAAAGTTTACTTAAAACTTTTTATTCCACTTGGGGTACCTGGGTGGCTCAGTCAGTTAAGCAGCCAACTCTTGGTTTCAGCCTAGGTCATGATCTCTGGGTTCTGGATGTGCCCTGCGATGGGCTCCACACACAGCAGGGGGGTCTACTTCAGGACTCTTATTTTCTCTCTGCCCCTCTTCCTGCTCCCCCTCTCTTAAATAAATAAATAAATCTTAAAAATTGTTTTTATCCCACGTATATTTATTTACTTCACTTGTTCTTAACCATCATGCTTAGATTACTCATAAAATGTTTGAGACATTAAATCGGCTAATCATCACTTGTTATTTTTCTTGCTGGTAAATTTTGAAATAGATAACATTGAGCTTATTTGACTTTTAGTAAACCTAGGTAAAATAAAGATATTATACTTAATTGCTAATAACTCTAAAGGCATGCCTGTTGTAATTAAACCAACAAACTTAAAGTAGTTTTTATTTACTGGATATTTTCTCAGATCATATGAACTTGAAAGGCATTTGGGTCAGTTTCTATTTTATTTTTGAGAGTTTTAGGAATACTTAATTCATGTAGATACTATTTTTAAACCAATTAAATACAGATCTTTACAAGTTATTTTGGGAATACTGTCCAGAGATAGAAATATATCACACATCTGCAATGTACATATTTAGACACATATAAACATATGTACAAACATACAAGCAAAGAGAGACCTGATATCTTTTATTCTAAAATTTTGGCCATGAATAAGATGCAGGAATACAAAACTAACTAGTTTATAAAAGAATAGATGGATCTAAACTTTTTTTTCTTTTTTTGGCAGTGGAAATAAGTTAAATGTACCTGCTCAGATGGCTCAAACTTTTTACTATTTATGGAGATGACTTTGGAGATTTCTGTTTGCCTTTGACAAATAATCTTATGGAGACTGTGGACCAGAGTTTGGCCAAAGGAACTTTTATAGAATTTTGTATTTTATACAGTCTTTTTTTCCCCCCTATTTTTTAAAAAATTCAGTGTCCGGTAATTGTTGACAGTGTTCTAGTTATCTCCTAGGGTGTTTATGTTTCAAAGGCAAGGTATTATTTAAATCTTGAAGATAAAGAATGCAAGTTTTCTCCTATGAGTTTGGGGTGTGTTCATTATCAGAAGTCTAGGGTAATTACTATTCAAATATATTTTTTTTAAGTGCAAGACAATTTCAGTGTCCTAATTTGTTACAATATTTGCAGATGTTTGAAAGCAAATAGGAAAAGATAGGCCTGAGTAGACTTTGAGTTGTGCTAGGCATTATGCTCTTGTTTCTCTAAAGGTTGAAGTTGTAAATCAAGGATTGTTTATTTTACCTCCTTTTTTATTCTTTGGCATTTCTGTAAGCTATCGTCAAAAAATTGGGTAGCTGCTTCTACTATAATGTTTAAAGCTTGACTAGTACACTGAACTATAATATTTTCAATTTACCTTTTTATATCAAGGAGAAAATTTCCCTCTAAGAGAGAAATTAAAAGATTTCTATGTTCTAGAGCTTCAAGGTTTGATGCAGTATGCCTTTGAAAGTTCTGTATAAATCATTCAGCATAGGTGTTTCAGATGTTTGTATTTCTGCGTGCACAATTCACTTTTAAACCAATTCACTGTAGCAGGGAGAACTTCTACTGTTGCTTTCATTAGTCCCTGAACATTGGCCATCCAGCTGATCCATTTCCTGATCATTTATAGGAGGGCCTGGGAGAAATTCTGGCTATCTCTTTCTTCTGTGAGAGGGTTTTTTCCCTAGGGAGCCATCTGGCTCATCTGTTAGCTATAGTAAAATCGTGGGTGGGAAAAACATTTTTCAGTGGCCAATCCAGGTCCCTGTGAATGAATTGTGAATGACCACTACTCTTTCTAATTCCTCTTTAAATTTGATAGGGTCGGGCGCCTGGGTGGCTCAGTGTGTTAAGCACTGCCTTCGGCTCAGGTCATGATCTCAGGGTCCTGGGATCGAGTCCCACGTTGGGCTCTCTGCTCAGCAGGGAGCCTGCTTCTCTTCCTCTCTCTCTGCCTGCCTCTCTGCCTACTTGTGATCTCTCTCTGTCAAATAAATAAATAAAATCTTAAAAAAATATATTC
>NC_081558.1:47621871-47666955 GCF_022355385.1 Mustela nigripes
CTCAGGGTCCTGGGATCGAGTCCCACGTTGGGCTCTCTGCTCAGCAGGGAGCCTGCTTCTCTTCCTCTCTCTCTGCCTGCCTCTCTGCCTACTTGTGATCTCTCTCTGTCAAATAAATAAATAAAATCTTAAAAAAATATATTTAAAAAAAAAATTTGATAGGGTCTTCTGAAAGTGGAGGTAAAAATGCTTCATAATTTAAAAGATCTGTTGTTTTCCAGAGGATATGAATTCTTTGTGATGGGGAGGGGTCCCTGGACTTCCACAAATGATGTTGCATAGGAAGGCCTGATACTGGAAGAGCCTGATTATAGAGCCCTGGCAAGTAGGAAGAGTTGTAACCTGTAGAACTAGGCCTAAAGAACTGGCCAGAGCACTCCCTATAAATCTTGCAGGGGAGGGGGAGCTAAAACAGGCAGCTGAATGTGTAAGGGATTTTCTGAGGAAGGTGGAGGAGTTCTGGGAACTAACTTTTCAGAGAGGGAATATACATTGGATGTAGATTTTAATTTTTGTTTTAATTTATGCCTTTTCATCTTGTTCACACAATTCCTTAGGCTAGACATTATATTTATTTATATGCACTTTTTAGTTTGGTCTTTCCATAGGTCCCACTAAGACAATTAAGAAAATAGATGTCTCAGATTTTTTCAGATAAACAAGTTTTTTCAATTCAAAAGATCCTTCATCTGGCCATTGACAAGTAAGATTTTATATTAATCTCAATAGCATCTCAAATCACTTAGTTATGGCTTAACCCCGGATGTAAGAGGTATCCAACAAGAGAGTGTAAAAGAGACAGCCCTAATGAGATCTAGAAAGTTTACTTCCCAGAGTTATCCTAAGAAAGCAAAGGCCTCCATGATCTCAGGAAGTAAGCACAGTGTAGTGAAAATGGTGTGTCCAGTTTCCCACAGGAGTGTGAGATGCCTCCAGTCATGGACCAGCTAATCTGTGACACTGCTACCAGAAGGGGACCTTGGCAGCACTAACAAAGCAATGAGGGTTGGGACAACAAAGGACCCTTGTGGAGTGGGACCCTTTATGACAAACTCCCCTGAGAGCTGACCTGACCAGACAAAGAGAGTGCTGATTGTGACTTTGTGTCTCAGAACCCCAGTCTAGTTGACTGGCCACCCCAGTGAGTTCACCTTCTAGATAAAGACCAGAGAGAATAATCTTACAAAGCCAAGCTTTTAGGACATAGAACAAGGTCACAGGAAAACCTCATTCAGTTTTTATATAGGGTGATAAGGGAACAGAAGGCTGGCTGAAGACAAAGCAAAAGGCTGACACTTTGCAACACCCCCCCCCCTCCTGGGTGGGACATATATGACATTCCTTAGGAATCTCCCATCCATCTTAATGTTAATATCTTGCTAGAAGGCAAAACTACTTTGGCAATGGCAAGGCCTCTGGTATCCAGTATCTTTGTAGGTCCTCTTTAGCATATGAAAATTCTATTGAAACCTCCCCTTTCCTTACTTTTTCCACCCCCATGATACATAAGCTGCCACCCCTCACAACCCGGGGCCAGCAGCTCTTCCTGCCCATGGGTCCTGTCCTCATGCTTTGATAAACCACCATTTTGCACCAAAGATATCTCATGAATTCTTTTTTGGTCATCGGCTCTAGACCTCACCTCGCTGAACCTCTCCCATGTTCTAGAATTTCGTCAGGGGACCCAAGACAAGGTTTGTCTAAACTGACACTGGTCTGGTGAGAACTGTGAAGTCACCAGTCTCTGAGGCTGACTTGGACAGGAGGCTGATTGGCTGTGTTTTTTCCTGTGGTTTTTCCCTTATGACAAATGACACAGCAGACAGAGACAAATGAAAACAATGAATGTCTCTGGGGAAAAGGGAATAAATAGAAAATAGTGGTACTCAAAACAAATCTATAGTGGAGTTGTTATGCCCAAGGAATTAGTTCGTGCAAATATTTTCTCCTGCTAATCTGAATTTAGAAGATAATGACCTCAGCACTCTTGCTTCCATCAAACCTTGCAGTCAGAGATTTTTGAGACTGATGTGGTAAGAATAGCTTACCTTCTGCCAGCTCCTGTTAGAGGTCCCAGGATCTTTCAGCCGTAGCAGCAATATAGCAATAGAGCAAGCAATATCCAGACAGTGGAGAGCCCCATGCTGGGTGTCAAAACTGTAGGAGAGGAAAACTTTTCCCTTTTCCCCTTTTTGGTTGTTTGGCTGGTCTAATAATTAAGTTGACATAAGACAAATTAAAGAAGAAAAACAGATTTTGTAGGTATGGAAGCCGCAAAGACTTGAGATGCAAAGACAGGCAGTTTAGGCTTGTGTGCCATCCAGAGCTAAGAAGTGGGCGTAGGGACCAGGGACCGAGGGCTTCAAGAGGAAGAAGACAATTGACAGGAAGATTAAAGGAGCCAATGTTTGGTAAACAAGTATTTGTCATTCAGTGCAGATAAGTCTTTCTGGTAAAAAGTTATCTTTGGTATTAGCTTGCTTCTGGTATAGGCACTCTAACTAGATTATTTTAGGTAATGAAGGGGAATGTGAACACTTCTTCTTGAGTCTTTTGAGCTTTGATCATCTTCAGCTCTAAATAATCCACATGCTGAAGTGGCATATTTTGGGGTCTTGTATTGTCACCCTCAAAGGCAAAAAGTAATGTTCTTGTTTGCAACATTGAGTACAGGGGTGAAGTAGGTGACAACAAAGTCATCTGACTCTTGTATGATTCAAAAAACTACTGAGAATGGGGGTCCAGGAAGAATCCATTTTCCTAGAAGTTATTTTGTGTGTACGTAGCAATAGAACACAATAAAAATGAACATTTTCATAAGAAAAGTGATTTACTACAAATATCCACAGAAAATTACATAATAAAATCAAAATGATTTTCACAGAAAAAATAGACAAAAATGTCAAGGTGATAACTATGGACAATGCCAGGATAGTTTTACAAGGCAGTTCTACCAAACTGTTAAAAAATAGAGAATTATATGAGATTAAGAGTCACTTATGGTTTGTCTCCCTCCCAATCCCATCTTGTTTCATTTATTCTTCTACCCACTTAAGCCTCCATGACTCTTAATCTCACAACAAACTGAGGGTTGCCGGGGGGGGGGGGTTTGGGAGAAGGGGGTGGGATTATGGACATTGGGGAGGGTATGTGATTTGGTGAGTGCTGTGAAGTGTGTAAACCTGGTGATTCACAGACCTGTACCCCTGGGGATAAAAATATATGTTTATAAAAAATAAAAAATTAAAATGCAAAAAAAAAAATAGAGAATTATAATATTGTTTTAAATTGATGCTGAGCATAGAAAAATAATGATTGAAAATTTCAATTATTTTTAAAGAGAAAATACAAACTGTTAGCAAAATCTGACACAGATAGTTGAGAAGAAAAAAAATACTATGGATCATTAACTCTGATGCCAACATTTACTCCTAAACAATTAATAATGATAAATAGTTACTCCACTACTGACTTTGATTCTGGCTCAGGTTTGAGAACTGCTCTTTAAGAAAGGCTTGATGCCTAACGTTTTTCATCAAAAAATTCAACTGGAAGGGACACTGTCTACAGAATAGCAGCATCTACTGATCAATGGAAAATGTTTCATTCATTCTGCTTTGCTCGATAAAAATTCCCTGTCTCCTTCAAAAAAAAAAAAAAGTTACTCTCATAAGGTTTAATTAGATTGAACCACATTCATTGGTCATGATCTAAAGAGAAAAATCATGATTTTCCATGCTGAAAAGACATTTGTTAAAATTCAACTTCCATTCAGGGTAAATACAATCGATAAGATTATATGATTTTTTTAAAATAATTTGATGAAATGTCATTTTATGAAAGAATTCATCCTATAAGCCAACATGATGCCTGATGAAAAAACACTAGAAGCTTTCCCACTGAAGTCAGGATCAGTTTGTGTTAGATAGTGTCATTGCTATGTGCTCTGCTATAGTTCATATTACATCATAGGCGCTAGCTAATATAATTAGATCAAGAACAAAATTAGAAATGAAAAAATGTGTAAGTAAGAGATAAAATATTTTTATTTCCAGATAGTATGATTGTATACTTAGGAAATGTAAGAGGTTCAAGTACTAGAAACAATAATTCAGTTAGTGGAATTAAAAATATATACACATGGGGTACCTGGGTGGCTCAGTTAGGCATCTATTCAGTTAGGCACCAAAAGGTGTTGGGGATGCCTTAGGCTCAGGTCATGATCCCTCCTCAGTGGGGAGTCTGCTTCATCCTCTCCCTCTGCTCCCTTGCTCCTGCTATCTCGCTCACTCTCTATCTCAAATAAATAAATGAAATATTTAAAAAAATCAAAGTATATACATAGTCAATAATTTCTACATAGTGAAACAAACCACTTAGAAAATATACAATAGCAGGGGTGCCTGGGTGGCTCAGTGGGTTAAGGCCTCTACCTTTGGCTCAGGTCATGATCCCAGGGTCCTGGGATTGAAGTCCGCATGGGGCTCTCTGCTCAGCAGGGAGCCTGCTTCCTTCTCTTGCTCTCTGCCTACCTCTCTGTGCACTTGTGATCTCTGTCTGTCAAATAAATAAATAAAATCTTAAAAAAAGATACAGTAACAAAAAAAGGCTCTACTTCTGATGGGAACCCAAAAGATAAAATACCAAGGAATTTACAAGAAATGTGTGAGATCGTTATGATGAAAATTGGAACAAATTGAGAGGCGTTGTCATATTTTTGAGTGAAAAGAGTCATTAAGACTTGAGCCTTCTCTGTTACTCCATAACTTAGATGTGCTCCTCAATAAAATGTTCAAAGGCTGGTGTTTCTTTTTTTGAACTGGACCAAGTGATATAAAGTTTATATTTAAAAAAATAGCATTGCCAGACATTAGAATATACAATAGTGGTTCATAATGGAGAGAAAGTGTTACTGGCACATGAGCTGAAATATCAGTAGTGCAGAATTTAAAGTCTAGAAGCATTGTGTTTACTTAATTTACCAGGGGACTAATATCTGAGAAAAGAGACTTCTCAAATTACTGGGGTAAGCTGGACCATTTAATAACTAAGTAGACATCTAGGGGGGAAAAGGGGGACTTACACTTCATACACTGTGAAAAATACCAATAGGTCCAAGTTCTGAATGGAAAAAAAATGAAACTATAAAATTTTTAGAGGAAAACCATGGTTGAATGGAATGGGTTGAGATGGCTTTCTTAATATAAATTTGAAATCCTGAAGCCATAGAATAAAAGGATGATAAACTACATAAAAGGTGACAAGAAGTAAAAATAATGTCCCTTTTCCCCCAAAATACAATAAGCAAAGTAAAAAATATATATATGCAAATTAAAGAGTATTTTCTACACATGTTGACAAAGGACTAATATTATTAATATTTAAAGGAAGTTCAGAAATCCACTATGAAAAGACAAGTCAATTTAAAAAGAGGCCAAAATTTACAAATATACAAGTCAGATTCAAGGAAATAAAAGTGGCTCATAAGTGTTTGAAAACATGTTACACCTTATTCATAGTAAGAAAAATGTAAATGAAACTACACAGTCGTAATTCTTTACTTCTCAAATTGGCGAAAGTTTGAGAAGTTCATCTATTTAGTTGGTGAACTGAAAAAGGGACACTGACGCACATTGCTGAGTGTGTAAACTTGTATATCCCTTTGGAGGGCTGTGGTATGTGTAGGTCAACCCCTAAAATGTACCCTGAAATTATGCTTAAGTACACACGAAGTGGTATTTGTTGCATCATTTACAGCATTATGACAACTGAAGTTTAGATTTAACCTAAAGGTCCATCATAGGGCATTGACTGAATAAATTACGGTATATTCCTACAATAGAGGAATATCTAGTCATAAAAAATATATAAGGAAGACCAGTATGTGTTAATGTGGAAAAATACCTAAAATATACTTAATTACTAAAAAATACTTAGATGAAAAATGAACTAAAGCAGGTATAGCATGCTCTATTGGTGTAAAAAAAAGGGGGAGGGAGAAAAATGTGTATATTGGCCAGTTTCTGAATAAAAATATCTCTGGCATGATAAGTCAAATGTGAGAAACAGTGTTTACATGGATCGGGAGGGAGACTTTTCACTGTATATATTTTTGTACATTTTGATGTTGAAGCCTTGTTGAATGGATTACCTCTTAAAAACTGAATCAACAGTTAAAAAGAAAAACCGCACAGGGAGAAAAAAAAAAACAAAAAACAAAAAACAAAAACGAAAACCCTGGCAAGTCATGAAAAAATGAGAAATAGAGATATAAAAAGGAAACTAAGTCCATTTAAACTTGCAAATCCTCCCATAAGTGAGTTTTATGTGATGCAAAATGCAGTATTATGTCTATTACACAGAAAAATCAATAATTGAAAAAAGTGGAAATAAAAATGAGTTGAGCACTTTGTTCGCAGAAAGGGTGTGGATCAGTAGAATGTGTGCCTGCAGGGTTACTTAAGGAGTATGGCTGCATTGTTTGAGAGTTACTGTTACCGATGCCCATAGATTGGTCAGTGGTTCTCAAGAGAAATGGGCCAATTTTTCTGTCAAAGATTAGTTTTGGTGACTGCTCTGACAGAAGCATTAGCCTCCTCATAAATGGGCCCCAAGCTGCAGAGCTGAAGATTTGGAGACCCCAAAGAGTGGGGAGATGATGCTTGCCAAAAGCCTCCGTCTACAGATTCGGGTCTCAGAATTGATGGCAATTACAAGGAAAACTCCAGAAAAGTAATGAGAAGCAAAATATTATTTTAGTGAACAGTAAGAATTTTGTCTACCAGTGTTTTTAATGACGGCTTGCTTCTTAATCGACCCAGTCCGGTCGCTTATGTGACACTGTGTTCCATGAATGAGGCAAAAGAGTAAAGGCTTTGTAGAGAAAGCTATTTAGTTTTTCTTTTGATACTCTGGTATTAAGGCAGAAAGTAGAATATATATCATCACTGTGTGTTTTTATTAGTGAAGGATCATAACAGTCACCATTTAGCCGGTGTTTTCTTGTATTGCCAGGTGTTGTGCTGGGCACACAGACATTTTCTTGTGATGCAAATTTGCTAGCAACTTAATGACATAAGTATGTTATAATCAGAAAGTTTGGAGAACTACCTAAGTTTCAAAAGGGCAAGTCAGGCTTTGGAGTCTGTTCTCTCTGAATTTATCTAACTGGGCTAATTACTACCCCTCCATTGGGTATCTTATTTTAACCTTTGGACAGGGGTTTCTGGTGGGATGTTCTGGTGGCAGAACTGTGATTAGGCAGACAAATAGGCACTCCTGAATGAATTGCATGCAGGTAAGGACGAAGGAAAGGTGTTGGGGATACCAGACTAAAGTCACACAGAGATCTAGACTCTGAGACCAAGGCAGCTGGATTTGACTAAAAGGATTATGACAATTTATCAGACCGAGGGGCAAGTTAGAAGCTCAGCCACCAGATTCATTAATGTTCAAAGTCATTTGAGGTTAAGAACTTCTTAAATCTTTCCTGGCTTAGAAGGAAAATAATCTCAGTGCCTAAAACTGGACAGAACCTGCTACTGGAAACTAAAGGAGAAAAGGAAGCTATAAGAAGGTAATAAGCAAATACAGATCAAAAACATCATACAGAGCATTACTGAATCATTGTACCTGTCTAGACTTTGAGAAGATGCTTACCTTTAGTAAGTTGTATAATGATAGGAAAAGCTGGAGAGTTGAATTTTTTTTTTCTGCCATACCAAGGAAATATTCTAGTCACATACACCAGATACATGTGGGTTTGGGGGTCCGTTTATTCATTGGTCAAATATTTACTGATGCCTACTAAAAGCCAGGCTTTGTGCTAGAGAAGGAAGGGGGCGCAAAAAAGTACATTCTGTTTGTATGGAATTTATCATCTTGTAGGAAGGAGAGAAGTATTAACACAATTACACAAAAAATAAGAGATGGTAACTAAACTAGGAGCTGTGAAGGAGCAGTGGTTGGTATCATGCAAGCCTGTCATAGAGGGAATTAACCTCGTCAGGGAAGGCTGATCTCCGAAATGAGGAATTAAACTGGGCTTCTGAACCAGGAGTGGGAGTTACTTGGCAAAGAAGCACAACGAAGAGGTTTCCAGGCAGAGGAAGACAGTATGTGTTAGGTTGAACTGTATGAAATTGCTAGTTTTAAAGGTCAAAAATAGTTGAATATCAAGTCTTTCTCATGATTCTACTTATTTACAGGCATGTTATGCATGTAGCAATGTTTAAAACACTATAGTTAATAGTAAGGTTTTTCTTACACACATCTTACACTCCCATTATGTAAATAAAGCTAATGGGAGAGCTAAGAACAGAGAAGTGAAAAGTTAAATGACAGTGAAATAAGAGGTCATGCAAGAGGGAAGGATCCTTCAGAGAGGATGAGTTCTAGAGAAACCAAGTTCTCCTATTTCAAAAGATGTTCCACGCATATGGTTTCATCAGGGAGAAAGCATCAGTGAAGTGCTCCCCTTCCCCTCCACTGTTCCCAGTACACAGAAGCTGCTGATGGGTGAGCAGACACTTGGGTCGAACATAAAATAGCTCATCTCTACTCCTCCCTTCTTCCTTGTTAAAGGAAGTGACAGTTCTGAAATAAACCTTATTAACTTGTTGCATCATTTATGTCCACATAGTGTCACAGGGACAGCAAGATCATCATAGACCACCAAATAGCACAATGATTCATGGGCTCAAATAATTCATTGTTTTCTTCTAAATGAAATGTGTTGGGCCTCGTTGTTTGGGAAATGGCTCCAGATACTTATACAGGATCAAAGATACAGGGGACACTGGGTCCTCAGCTGATGCAGGCAGAGATTTCTTTTCTCCTAAATGAGGAAGCAAAAAGTCCAAGATTGGTTGCACTACTTTTCTGCTGAGGTACAGGATTACATTGTCCATTTAGTAATCTTGACAAGCCATTAAATTTATTTTAGAGGATATTATCTAATGAAGGAACAGGGAAAAGAATGAACGCTCTAAGCTTTTTGTGCAGAGCTAATGGTTGGTATGGTAGCAGGAGTATGTTTTGGTGTAGTAGAAGAAAGCAGAATAGTTTCTTGGTCTAATAACCTGGCAAGAAAATGAGTTGAAATTATTAGATATTTTTTTTTAAATCCCATATGCCCACATTTTTCTTCTCCCTCATAAAATTCCTTTTATATTCTTAAATTTAGTCCTTGGGAAGGGGTAGGTAATTGAGGGAAGTGATAGGTCATTTGAAATGTCAAAAACTTCTATTTTCCAAAGAGTTTCTTTTGAATTTAAAGTCTGAGAGTAATCTCTGAGGTTCACTTTGTACTTCACACTCTGATAAAACTTATTCACTGTCATTATCACTTTCCACAGCTCCAAGAACATCCTGCAGGTTCCAGAGATGCCTGTTCTCCTTCTCCCTCCATTATTCCCATCTTCACTTCCCCCTGGCTGTGAGCTGAGACATGGCTGTTTCCTTTCCTCTGAAACCCCCGAATAAGGCATTACATTACATCCCCCATCCACACAATGGGGGAGGGGGTTACCTTTTTCAATTTAATTTGGTTTTCTATGAAACTTATTACAGAGAGGCAACCCAGGTTAGAATTCACACACATTGGAAGAAAGAGGTACAGCCATGTCTTCTTCCTTCTTTCCCAATGAATGTAATTTAGATGGTGGTGCTAATCATCACTGGCAGCAACAGCACAATGGTGGCCAACATTTAGTATTTAATGAATTATTATTATGTGCTAGGCACTGTGCTAAGTACTTTGCATGGAATTTCTTCTTCAGGTTTTACAAACAAGTCTATGATACAGGTTCTTTAAATAATCCCAAGATTACAAAGTAGCAATCAGAGAGGCAAAGAGGTCAGTAACATAGCCGGGTTGATAGATGTTGCAGAGGTATACTGGGAATATGGATCCTAGTTTGTCCAACTCCTGAGCCTGCATCTTTGACCACCCAGTGTTACCCAGTGTGGTCTCTAGAACAGATACTCTGGAATCATCTAGGGAGTTTGTTAAATATGCAGATCTCTGGCCTTACCCCAGCACATAAATTTAGTCTTGGAGATGAAACCTTGGGAGGTGAATCTTCATTTTAACAAACTCCTGAGGTGACCCTGGTGTACTGGAAAGTGTAAGAAGTACTTCACAGTTAGCAAAAGCAGGGTTTTGAAGTGATTATTTAACCCACAGGAGTCTGTCAATGTGATTACCAGGAATCTAAAAATGGAAGCTCTGCTCAGAATGATAGTATTTGTGTGCAAAGTGACATGTCCCAGTTTGTCCCTGGGGAACAGGGAACAATCCCTCCAGAACTATGACAAAGCTTATTGGGAAGAGGATTAGAGCTGCTTACAGCTCACTCCCCTTTTCCTCTTCAGCAAGGGTGACCATTTCTCCCCTGAATTAGGCCTTTTCAAGTTAACTGAAAAATAGGGCAGCAGCCGGGACCGCAGTGATACGTGCCATCTGCTTGCCTGGATTCAGACCCTCCCTCGTGTCTTCCCCATTTGTGCATGGACGCAAGCACCATCATATCTGATATGTTAAGCTGTGGAGGGTCCTCCCGAGTGTGACTCCTGATGTCGAGGAGGTTGGGAGAAGTAACCTGCAAGGTGTTTAGACTTTGCCTTTTGTTTTGAAGCTAGAACATTTATTGCAGTGGTTTTCAAACTGGAGCATGAGTCAGAGTCATCAGGAGGGAATGTTAAATATGAATAGTGGGCCTCAGCCCAGAGTTGCTGAGTCAGGAGGTTGGGAGCTGGGTGCATGTATACATCTAACACAACATCGGTAAGCCACACTGTTGATGCTGATCTGGGTAGCAGACTTTGAGAACCACTTGTCTATAGCTCAGGTGATAGAATGAGTTGAGGACGATTTCTCAATGCAGACTTGAATCTGGGATAAACTATTCAAAACAAGACCATTCACACATCCTCTCTCTTAGATCTCAGAGACAAGGGATAGAAATTCAATCATGTTACTCTGTTTGGCTATTAAAGTCTGTCTTGAGTAATGGTATGGTGGATATCCTGATGGTTGAGTGTTGGGGCTCTGAAGTCAGAAGTGATTTCAGATTCAGGCTTCAGGTGAGTGAGCTAACATCTTTCAGCATCTGTTTATACATCAGTAAATCAGGAACAGCAAAGGTATCTACATTATAGGGCTTACACTGGAGATCATTTGTTTGTTTCTTTGGTTCCATTTTCCTTCCTTCCCATTTTGCAATGTGGCCCAGGAAGCTGACCCATTCTATTGTCCTCTGCTTTCCAGCTGGGTTCAGACAATGGAGAGGGCCAGTGAGTGATATAGGTGCTGAAAGAGAGTGATCTAAGTAGATTGTATTCTCCCACTCCCTCCCCATGGGGTCACTACAGGTTAGCTGCAGCCCTCCCAGAAAATTACATCTTGCTGGCTGGCGCCCTCTTACAGCCAGACCTGCTCTTTTTGGGTTCTCTGAGCATCACTCAACCCTTGGCTCTTCTGCTGAGGGATGGTGAAGGTTTGCGCTATACTTTGTTCACCTCTTTAACCCTGCTGCCTCTTTTGTAAATATTGCCTCTAATGAAAGCTCATTTGGCTGTCTGTCTGTTTCATGCTAGGGCCCTGGCTGGTCAACTGTGGTGGGAAAAATGAAAGAATGCAGAGAAAACCCTTGCAGGATGCTGTCAATAAAGAGCGCCCGGTGACTTTAAGCATTGTGGTTGTTTTGTAATACTTGGCCTAATGCCCTGATTGGTTATCTGTACCTAGGGTGCCTACTCATATTTAAACAACTCATTGATACATTTTATCTCCTTCAAGTATTATTTAAATCATCAATCCTGGATAAGGGATTACTTTTCTAATTTTTGGTAACTATTATTAAAGTTAGGCTTTTTAATATTTCTTTTCTGCCTAAGTGGACATTAACTAGTGAATGACTCCTGTTTTTACCTTTGTTAGTCAAAAATATTGCTAGATACTGCATTTTCTTATAGAACTACCGTTGCTGAAGGTAACATGGGACGATGGAAGGATAGAAGTAGCCTGAGTCTTGAAGGCATCAAGGAGCTATTGTATCAGTTCTGAACTATCTTGTGGTTTTATCTTTGTGAGAAAAATAAAGCCCAGATGGGTAAGCTACAGGATTTAGGCTTTTTGCTGCATTCAGGCAAATGGAATCCTAACTGATAAACTGCTCGTTCAGCCATCGAATTTATTGCGTAGGAGTCATCAGGAAACAAATATTTAACAGAGACAAAAGTATTACTTCAAGAAATGAGTGCAAATTTGAAAAATCCTTCAGGTTTTTACATTTCATCTGTAGGTGTGCTGGTGATTTCCCTGTGAGCAAGCCCTGTCTCTTCCATGGTCATTGCTGTGTGCAAAGTGCCTAGCACTGTACTTGACCCAGAGCTGTGCTCAGTAAGTAAATGTTTACTGAATGGATAAGCACAGTGTGTGTTTAATAGAGATTGTGGCTGATAGAATTTAGGAGCAGCAGCAGGAGGACAAAATCCCAGTGTTGGTTCTTAGGACTATAGTTAGTGTTTTTATCTGCTGCCCCAGAGGGAAGATAGCAGGAAGAGTCTGGGGGCACCTTTGCATTGAGGTGATCTAGGACAATGTTCTGGACTTGGTGGATTCTCAGACACAATATGTGAAGGAAGCAAATGAAGAAATGAAAATGAATAGAAAGTGTTTTCTGTCAATCTGGAGAAGTATTGGCTTAGAAACTTTTCACAGCTTTAAATATGTTGTGTCTTTATACTTAAATTGCTTCTTTGTTATTTTTCCACATGTTTTTTCAAATTTAGAAAAATAAGAATGCAGTAAGTCCTCCAAAAGGAGATAAAATTAGCTGTAATCCTGCCATCCAGATTTAAAGAAACAACAACAGAAAACCTTTCTGGGTGCCTTTGATGGATATATTTTTTTCTCCTCAGCCTTACTTTCTTGGAGTCTGATTCTTCTCATGTTTTTCTGCAACTTAGGTTAGTAATTTTGACTTACTCTCCAAACCTCTGTTAAACCAGGATAATAAATGACACTTAAAATTCTCATTTTTTTGCTTTAATTTAAAAACCTTTAGAGCATTCAGTTCCTTTTACTGCTTTCTTGATATTGTAATTTGCAACAACACATCCTTATTCTGAAAGTAGTTTTTTAAAAAGAGACCTCAGTTACTGTTCTTCTGGGTGTGTTATTATTGTACAATACTTTTGAGCTTTATTATCCTTGTCATCTTTTGACATACATGGGCAATAGCTGATATTTTTAGTGTGCTAGTAATATTACTAAATTGTATTTTCCTTTTTTTCTGGCTGGTGTGTTATTATACAGTTACCATTCAGATTTATATCTTTAATCTCAAAAATTAATGAGCATTCTTTTTTTTTTTTTTAAAGATGTGAACAAAATGCCAACAACATAATTAAAAATATAAATAAACCAAAGCCAATTGATTCTGAAGGACTTTATGACCTAATGTTGGTTTGGGAAATGAGAGACGGGAAAGAAGTCTTTCTAGGAATCTTACTCTACTACAATAGAGGTAGACACACAGCTGGTTTATCTTTAAAACACATAGGTGCCTTCCTTTGCTGACGGGATATTACTGACAGATGAGAAAGGAACTTTACTTATAGTATTGCTATTTGTGTATATAGATATCTAGGTATGTACTTATTTATTTATAGATGTAATTGACATTTTGTCTAAGTTTAAGGTATACAATATGTTGATTTGACACATTTATATATTGCAATATTATTACCACTGGTAGTGTTAGTTAACATCTCTGTCTTATCACAGAGCTATCATTTCTTTTCTGTGGTGAGTACATTTAAGCTCTAGTCTTTTAGCAACTTTGAAGTATATCATAAAGTATTGTAATCACTATGCCGTGCATTAGATCTCCAGGACTTACTTTTCTTGTAGTTGCCTGTTGGTACTCTCTCATCAACATTTCCCCAGTTCACCTACCACCAGCCCCTGCTAACCACCATTCTAGTCTGTGTTTACAAGTTCAGCTTTTTTAGATTCCACATGTATGTGACATCATACAATATTTGTCTCTTTCTGTCTTAACGTATCTCAGTTAGCACAATGCCCTCATGTTGCATCCATGCTTTTTTTTAGAAATGACAGGATTTTCTTCTTTCTTGGGGCTGAATGATTTTTCGTTGTATGTATATACTGTAACTTCTTTAGCCATCCACCCACTGACACGCACTTAGGTTGCTTCTGTTCCTTGGCTGTTGCGAATTATGCCACTATCCGGTTTTCATTTCCTCTGGATATACAGTTGACCCTTAAACTACATGGTTTTGAATTGCATCAGTCCAATTATACATGTTTTTTCAATAAATATGGTAAGGTACTGTAAAGATCTTTTCCCTTACGATTTTCCTTCTTTTTTGTTGTCAAAAATAAATTTTCATTGTGGTAAAATATACATGGTATAAAATTTGTTATTATAACCATTAAAATTTTTTTTTAACTGAAGTGTAGCTGACATACTATGTTATATCAGCTTCAAGGCACATAACATAGAGATTCAAAAATTCTATACGTTATGTAGTGGTCTTCTCAATAAATGTAGTTACCGTCTGTCACTGTACAACATTGTTATGATATTATTATGTTCCCTGTGCTGTACACACATATGGAAATCATATGATATTTGTCTTTCTCTGACTTATTTCTCTTAGCATAATAATCTAGGTCCAACCATATTGTCACAGTTAGCGAGATCTCATTCTTTTTTTATAGCCAAGTAACAGTTCATTGTGTCTCTACACCACATCTTCTTTACCCATTTATCCTTTTGTGGACGCTCGGCTTGCTTCCCTGTCTTGGCTATTGTAAATGATGGTGCAGTGATCATAGGGGTGTAGATATCATTTTGAATTAGTGTTTTCCTTTTCTTTGGCTAAATACCCACTAGTAGATTTACTAGATGATATGTTACTTCTATTTTTAATCTTTTGAGGAAACTCCATACTTTTTTTTTTTTTTTTGGCAGACACCAAGGAGCTGGTTCCTTTATAAAGTCTAGTTGCTCTTTTAAGCCAGGATTTTTTTTCTGTGCCCCAGGGCAGACTAATCTGCTTATGGTCCTTAAACCCTGCATTGTTCAAGGCTCATTTCTATACCCAGGAATGAGGCTGCTGTATCATATGGTAGTTCTATTTTTAATGTTCTGAGGAACCTTCATTTTGTTTTTTCCTAGCAACTTAACTTTCTCCTTCTCCCCTACTTTTTTTTTTATCCTGAATAGCTCTGCAAACCTATGAAACATTTTGTATTTTGTTTCTGATGTTTATTCATCATTTATTCAATCAACATGTATTTATTAGGTGTCTGCTTTTCTGGGGACAGAATGGTGAGCTAGTTACCATGGCTACAGTGGTTGGGCAAAACCCAAGAGTCCTAGTTTTTGTGGAGCCCACAATCTAGTGGAGCAAGATGGACAGTTAGCAACTAATTGCAATGATGAATCTGGATACAAATTGATATTAGGGCAATGAAGAGGAGGAGCACAGTTTAATGAGAAAGTAAAATAAAGTATCCTGAACTAGGCTGGGGCTTTGGGTTCAAGGTCAGAGGATTCCCTGAGATGTTTGAACTCAGAGTATAGGATGAGTAGGAAGTGAAAGATGAAAGGATGTGGTAAGGTGGTGAGGCAGGGGCAGTGTTCTAGAAGGAGGAAAGGATTTATGTCCCGTGATGGGAGGGAACAAAGAATGATTGAGGCATTGAAAGAAAGCATTGAGGAGATCAGAAAAAAGGGGATAGAATGATGCTAGACATGACTTGTCAGGGAACTAACTGGGCCCCAGGGAATCCAAAGCCTTGAAGGTCTTGTTAAAAATTTGGTTCTTATCCTAAGTGCAGTGGGAGGAAGCCATAATTTGTTCTGTTCATTGGCTCTTAACTCATTCTCCCTTGCATTGTCTCTTATGTTGGTAACTTATGGCTCCAATTAGGATATCACGATGCTTAATTTTGTGTGTCAACTTGGTTGGGCTGCAGAGTTCAGAGATTTGCTCAAACACTGCTCTGCAAGTTTCTGTCAAAGTGTTTTTGGATGGGATTAGCATTTAAATTGGCCAACCTGGAGTAAAGCAGATTGCCCTCCATAGTCTGTGTGGGCTTCATGCGGTTAAAAGCCTGATCAGAACAAATGACTGACCTTCCTTGAATAGGAGGGAATTCTGTAATAGACCGCTTTCATACTCGAACTGCAACACTGGCTCTTCCCCGGATCTGTAAACTGCCAGCCCACCCTGTAGATTTTGGATTTGCCAGCCACCCTAGTTAAATGAGCCAATTCCTTACAATAAATCTCTCTACATATACCCACCCTGATGGTTCTGTTTCTCTGGGGAAACTTGACTAGCAGAAATATCATTACATCTGGAACGTAAAGAATGATTCATCATCTTTGCGAGTTCCTCATACCTAGTACTTTGAACCCTGTATCAGGCTCCCTGCTCAGTGGAGAGCCTGCTTCTCTCTCTCCCTCTGCCTGCCACTCTGCTTGCTTGTGTTATCTCTCTGTCAAATAAATAAATAAAAATCTTAAAAGAGAGAGAGAGTTTTCCTATAGTTAAATTAAAAGACCTATTCAGGAGATCAAATAACTATGTGAGAAGTTACCAAGATGTTTGCTGTAGAGTATAGGGGAAAATAGAAGAAAAGACTTGGATTATCTAAACATAGACCCTCCAAAAGTGGTTGACCAATTGGTCTTGGTTCACAAACTGTATTTTACTAGTCAGCACAGAGAGAAGCTCAGATACTGAAAGTAACGTGAAGGAAATTTTGTAGCAGTTTGGTCAAGTCATTTTATGTCTGTTGATGGCATTTTAGAAAAATAGAACATCTGATATGCTTTTTTAAAATATGATTTTTCTAGTAGTTAATTTTTACTAGTTATTATAAATTAGTTATTATAAACAAGTTGAGGAGATCAGGAAAAAAGGGGTAGAATGATGCTAGACATGACTTGTCAGGGAACTGTTCGTAGATCAATAAAAGTTGATCTATGATGGATTTAATAAAATAAAGAAAGAAAATCTGGTCTATCACCACAGTTTGAGAAGTCTTCATGTACACTGGTTGAGAAAAGGCTCTCTGGGGAGGAGAAACTAATCAAAAGAGATAAAGGCTAGGAGCAAGAAGTGGTATTTTTAGAGATTGCACAGACAAAGGTGATGGATCTTGTCATTGAAGGTCTTCTGTCCAAAGACAAAGTGCTGGGGAGGAACTACACTAGAAGACTTGGCCAAATCCTGTTACCCCTCAGGAGGACATTCTAACTGTGCACCACTTCCTCTCTGAGTTGTCCTGGTTCATTTTTTAAACAGCAGTGTTAGTTTAAAGGTTAATTATTCCTAGATGATGATGGAGGTATGCCACTCAGAAGGGAAGACTCTCTTATGTTACTACAGTAAGTGAAACCTAATGCAATGTTGCCCATTACCACTTCTCTGAAAGGTGATACTCCCATTGCTCTCCCTCCTCACTCCTTCCCTCAAATCTTGGATTAACTTAAAAATACTATTTGATTTGATCTAATCTAGGGAAGAGAGAATATTTGTCAAGTTCAAAAAAAACTCCTGCCAGATTTGTATTCTTTAGTTATGTCCATTATGATGAATAATTAAAATGATGGTTTTCCTGGCAAATATATTGCCTAAGAAATTGTCAAGAAATTCTGAGGCAATGTTATATTTTCAAAAGCAAACATTTCCATCCTAAGGAAGAGGATGCTTATAAAATCAATACTTTAGGAAGTTGGAACAAGTGACTATGATACCATGTGGGACAAATTTGGTCTTGAAAATGGCAGCTATGTATCCGTGATATTGTTTTCCTTTAAATTATTCATTTTAATTAATTAATTAATTAATTTTAAAAGATTTTATTTATTTATTTGACAGGCAGAGAGAGAGGGGAAAGCAGGCTCCCCCAGGAGCACAGAGACCGATACGGGGCTCCATCCTAGGACCCTGAGATCATGACCTGAGCTGAAGACAGAGGCTTTAACCCACTGAGCAACCCAGGAACCCCAATTTTTTCTTTAAATTATTGACGTCACAGTTACCTAAGCTGAATACTATTCCTTTTCTGATTCCTGGTGAGTTGTGAATGCATCCAGTTTTAGATTAATTTGAATCAGGCAAATTCTAGCTTACAGAGTTCAGGCACTAATTCAATCCTGAAGACTTACTCTAGTTCATCTCTTGGGCGTTGTTGCTGTTCTTTCTCTTCTTTTGTTTATGATATAGACATATGCTACTAGTCAGTATTTTTGTTTCTTTATTTCATTTACTAATATGCCTATAAAAAGTATTATTCTATGGGAAGGCTGCTGAACTATTGACTATTGATTTTAGTAAAAATTAGTAAGTGATTTGTATTGTGAATGTGTAAGAATAGTTCTCAGCTTCCTTTGCTCATTAGAAGAACCCCAGAGTGGACGTTTGTATGTTGTATATATATATATATGCATACATGTATGTATTTAAAAATAATCATAGGTGGGAGGGGCATGCCTGGGTGGCTCAATTGGTTAAGCATCTGCTTTTGGCTCAAGTCATGATCTCAGGGTTCTTGGACGAGCCCTGCATCTGGCTCTCTGCTCAGTGCTTAGCCTGCTTCTCCTCCATCTGTAGCTCCCCCTGCTTGCACTTTCTCTCTCATACTCACTGTCTCTCTCAAATAAATAAATAAAATCTTCAAAAAAAAAAATCATAGCTGGACTCTCCCCAATCCTTTTATATCAAATTCTTATTTGAGGACTTGGGTATAATTTTGAAGTGTCAAGTTTATCATAATATGTAATTACCATTAGGAATTGTTGCCTAGAGGCATACAGGCAGAGTCAACTGGACAGCTTGTTATGTCACAGATTGTTGTCCTGCACAACCTCTCCTTGGAATCTGTAATTCAATGATGCTCGGTTGGGAGCCCCCTATATATTTCTGAGCACATCTCAGATGATGATGATGATGATGGTGGCGACTCTGAAACACCGGTTTAGAAAAACGGTGGTCTTAAGGGATCTGAAAAGACTGTGTAGGACCTCAGTCATCCAAATCTAGATTAGAAGGCTTTGGGAAAGTTGGGGGCTGAGGTTGGTCTTGAAGAATGAGTGAAACTGTGGTAGACGAAGGGACAAGGCATTTCAGTGGGAGGCAGAGGGTTAAAAACGATAAGAGCAGAGGCATAGAGCTCATTCTCCTCAACATCTATAGATTTATCTTTCATAATTAGCAAGGTATGTTATTTCAGAGATGGTACCAATCAGCGATGCTTTGGTTTAAAATTGTTCTCTGTTCACATAATCAGTGTTTCTTCAGTGTTTCATTTTGAGCACACACAGTGTGCTCAAAATGAAAACTTATAAAAACTTTAATGATCTTTACCTGGTTATTTACTCATCTGTCTAATCTGTTTTTCTTCCATGAGAGGCACTGTGCCAGATGTCTGACAAAGAGAAATTTTTAAGAGAGAGGTATAGTCTAGTGCAAGGTCAACAGACTTTTTCTGCGAAGGACCAGATTTTGTGAGTCACGAGGCAAATCAAGGATATGCAGATACTTACATAACCTCTCAAAATGTAACCAGTCTTAGCTCATGTGCTGTGGAAAAGCAGGCTTATGGTCGGATTTAGACACTGGCTGAAGTTTGTCAGTTCCTGGTCTAGTGAGTGAGACAAGCATTAATTAAAACACCCCTGGGGATAAAAATATATGTTTATAAAAAATAAAAAAAAATTTAATAAAAAAAATGCAGGAAAAACCCTTCATAGAATAAAAAAATAATTCACCTTTGTCATGGTAATGGTTAATTCAGTTTCAAATTTCAGAAAAGTCTACTGTATTGATCATTTTAATGGAAATTTCTACCAAAAGTAGGTAAATCATTATCATCTCAAAAAATAAAGAATTTTCTTCCAAGTAACTTCAAACAAAAAAAAAATTAAACACACATATAAATACGTGACAAAAGTACATTTGGTTAAGGGTAATGAAGCAAAATCCTGGGTTCTGTGAGAAAACGCAAGAGGGGCTATTGCTTAGCTTGGTGTTGGAGGAGGTCAGGGAAGGCAGGTTTGAGGGAGCGCTATTGGCATTGAGTCTTGAAAAGTGAGTTTGCGGGTCAAATTGGTGAATATAGAGGAATAGAGGAAGCAGAACAAAGGGTAGAGCATGAGTTGGAGGAACTGAGGGAAGGCTCAGGTGGGCATGATGTGAGACAGGGTCAGAGAGAAGGCAGGTGCTGTAGTTCATACGAAAACATTTCTATTAATTTCAGAGCATGGCAGTATTAGCACCATGAAGAGCCTAAGTGGGCAGTGCAGGCTGTAAACTGGCAAGGCTTAGCAGAGAGGTCATTCATGTTTTAGTAAATGGAAAAGGAAAAATTCATTGAGTTATTAGCCTGACTTCCTTTCTTTTCATTTGAAAGAAAAAAAGTCCCTGTTCTGCTAGACTTTGTGCAGTTGATGAGGACAAAGGGCTTCAGTGTAGTGGGGGAAAAGCTACATTTATTTCATGCTGTGTAAAGCCGGGCACTACAACTTGAATGCTTAATTCCTAAAGAATATCCTGTTATTTTTCTCATTTAGAGAAGAAAAAATTGAGACATAGAGAAATTTGGTATCTCACCCAAGAATGTACTATAGTTCATAGGAGAGCTAGAATTAAAACCTGTGTATTCTGATTCCATAATTCATGCTATTTGGAAGGAAGGAAGGTAGAGGTGGGAGAGAAAAGTATCAAAAAACAAGGGGAATGGGTAGTGGAAATGTGATTTTGTTCCCACCTGAGATCAGCACCTCTCAGATCAGATCTGAACTCTTCAGAAGATGTATGTTTAAGATGGCATTTATATAGCAGATGTGCTAGAGGGTTTTGATTTCCTTTCTGTATCTCTGGTAGATATAATTAAGCATTTTTTCCCCCTGAATTTCTAGGAATCTCTGAATCCTTATGCATACATAGGTGTCCCACAAGGTTATAAATGTTCATTACCCCTGCCATAAGTAACATGATAGAATATTGAAGAACTCCTCGAATAGTTCTCAGTTGACATAGTTAACTCAGGAAATGTCATTTGAGTGAGCCTTGGCCTTTGCAGGACTTTCCATCATTGTACATGTTTCTTCCTCTTTTCCCTTCCCCTCTGTGTCCTCCTTAAACTTCCAGATCAGTGGTTGGAAACTTTTTCTCTAATGGGCCAGATAATATTTTCAGCTTTGGAAGCCAGTCTGTGTTGCATCTACTTACCTTTAATGTTGTAGTGCAAAAGCAGTCAGAGGCAACACTTTAATGAAGGATAATGTCTGTGTGCCAATAAATCTTTATTAATGAAATGGTCCATGGGCCAGATTTGCCCTATGAGCTGTAGTTGTCTGACCTCTGTTTTAGACCCAGATAAATGTTGCAATGAAAAGGTGTGTAGCAGCATTTTTTATTTTTGTATTTCCTTCATGTTTTGTTTTTGGTTCACATCTGAGTAATCTCATACATTATATTATCTTTGCCAATCTGTTTGAGAGTTGTATTTTTACCCTTTTTTGGTCTTTTTTCAAGGAAGATACTGACACTTCTTCACCAATTGTTCAGTGTAGGACTCAGCAGGTATATTTATTGGTATGTATGTTGATTGAAATAGTGGAAGTTTATACTTCCTCCAAATGGCCAGAGCAATTTTTCCAGTCCCACACACCCTTCTCAAAATTTGGCACTCACCATCAAGAAAAGGGTCCCTTATTTCCCCTCTCCTTGAACCTGGGTTGGACTTTGTGACTATTTCAATGAATAGAATGCAGTGAAAATCATGCCCCAGGATGCCTGTGATATGGCTTCCATATGGTTTACCCTCTCTCCTTCTTTCGCTCAGTCTTTACATCATTGGACCCCCCAGCCTCCATGCTTCTTTTGCCATGCTGAAATCGTCCCAGATAATTCATGAAGATAACTACACGAAATGATTCACATGGAGGAGACCTGAGATGCCCCCATCCCCCGAGCTGACAGCTCTCATCAGTCTCCTGATATGCAAGTCAGTGAGCCTTCAGGGATCTCAGGGAGCCGAATCCAGCCACCTGTTTTGGTAAATAAAGTTTTATTCGGACACAGTCACATGCTTTCATTTATGTATTACTAATTGCTGCTTCTACTCTACAGCAGCAGAATTGAGTAGTCATGACAGAGAGTGTATTTATGGCCCACAAAACTGAAAACACTATCTGCCTCTTCACAGAAAAAATTGCTGACTTCTGCCTCTCAGCCTAAAGTCATCCACTTGAGGCAGATGGGACGGAGGCAGTCATTCTCCTTGTTTCCTGCCTGAACTCCTGATCTACAGAACTCATGAGCATCCTAAATTGTTGCTGTATAACAGGGTACCATTTGAGAGAAATATGTTATGCAATCAGAGTACCTGGAACATAGATGGATATAGTTGTTGAGAAAATCCTAGCTCCCGTTTGTTAAAATACAAGAAGGTCTAAAACTACTCTCCTCTGTTCCTCATTCCCTAATACACACATCCCTTTAGACCTTTATAGTTTTCTACGTCTACGATTAAGGAACATGGCTGTGTATAATCTCCCTTAGTGTTTTAGAAATCAGGTTATATTTTCCTTCTAGAAAGCAAATATTAGGTCCTAATTAGCTTTACGAAATCAGAAGTTTTTGCTCATGTAGAAGAAGTTGAGTTACAACAGCTATTTCCATAGATCTTACAAATCATCAAGTCTCTTTTCACGTTTATTTTTGGTTGCTTAATCACAAGATTCTAATGGATGAGCAACAACCTCCAACTGCATAATTCTGTGGCTCATAGCTCATGCAGATGGAGGTGCCATTAAAGTATCTAGAATCATGATCTGTATTTTCTTCTTTTGCCATTCATCAAAATGAAAGGTTTTCATGAAAACTATTAAAAACCATAAAATAAAATATATTGTAATGCTTCCTTTGAAATGTTTTAAACATTATTAAAAATAGTGCAATTTGAGGTAAAAGGTCAACTAGCAATAATCACTTTCTTTAACATTGATGCAATTTTTATTAAACACCATTGTGGTATCATTTCAGAAGGCTCTGGAAGTCATTTTTCATTTTCTACATATCAGCTGTCAATTGCCCAGAAGCACAAACATTACATCTCAATTCTTCTGTGCTTTATAATATTTTATGGACTTATTTTTTTGAGAAATGCTGTGTTCTGAAAATTTATACAGTGGAGAGATACTTAAAACGTGCAAGTGCTCACACAGTTTTCTGTAAGTTGCAGAGATACTGTTCTTCATTGATTCAGATTTTTGAAAAATAAGGAGAAGTTGGATGTTGTTTTCTCCTTTTCTTCAGTTTCTCATAGTTTAGAGGACTAGGGGCCTACAAAGTGTTCTTCAGAAGGTTATTTTGAACTTAAGTCTTCTATCTGAGTTAATCTTGCATTCCCACGGGATGAAGGTAAAGAGTAGGGATACGTGTGTGAGAGAGTGAGAGAGCAAGGGAGCGAGAGAGCAAAGCACAACACAGACACATATTTATATTTAATTAAAGAGCTCAAATCTGAGTTGTCCATTAGAGTTTCCATGAACACCTTACAGTGCCAAACTTCTGCTTCTTCTATTGCCTGTAACATCTGGTTATTGATTTGTTCTGTGGTTTTGAGAGTAACATAAGTTATCTGCTGAGGGCAAGATAGCGTTGTGAAGAAGAGAAAAATCTTTAGCTTTACCTTTTGGGGGGTTTGAATACTAAGTCTGCTAGTTTTTAGCTCTTTGACAAGCTCTTTCAACTTTTCAAGCCACAGTTTCCCTCAAACTCCATAAAATGGGGATAGCAAATACCTCATAGGGCTTTTGTGAGGATTAAATGAAACAGTTATCTTAGCATTGTGCTTGGCATATAGTGAGCCATGATAAGTGGTTATTACTAATTTTTCTACCTCTGATAAGGATTAGCTATGGGCATAAAGGATTCAATTATTTTATTAGAAGAGTCTACCAATGCAAGACTAGTCTTCTGTTTTGTACTGCATTGTGTATAATTTGACACCCTTCTAGTGGAACATTTCCTTAGACTACAATATTTAAGAGAGGCATTAATCAAAGTATGAATGTTACCTAGATGTGCCACAAGTTAATATCCAGGTATATGGGCTTGAAGATCAAATTAGGTACCTGTTGCTTCGGACACATCAAGATAATGAGGTTACATGACATTAGATTAGTAAATTTTTCTGGAAAGACAAATGGAGTGTGGGATACTGTGTAATGCAATGTGTTGAAAACATGGAGGAAAGAAATATGAAGAAAATTCCAACTGCTTAAAAATTTCTTAGGAAGCAGGGTGTCAGGTGCATTGTTGGTATTCTGCTTACCATTGAATACCATGGATTCCATGCCATTGGATTCCTGTTTAACATATCTACATACTCTTTCCCATATGATTTTGGTTCCAACAACCAGGACCCACAGCTCATCTTTGGAAGTCTTTCCTGAGACTCCTTGAGCCAGTCTGCACTCCTATGCCTGGGAGCTGCCTGGGTGGTGCTTAGCCAGTGACTCAGGGGTGCTCCCCGGTGAGGACAACATAGGCAGTTGGTATCTGCCTTTCTGGGAAAGAGACTGTGATAGAAGTGTTGGCAGGAAAAAAAAAAAAAAATGAAAGGAATGTCCCCAGAGGTCACAAATACTCTTCTGATTGGGAGTCCCAATCACTTTCCTATTCTACAGGGTCTTCATCTGCCCACTGAGCAATTTCTCCTCTCCATTCTACTTGATGAAGTTGTCATGAAAATCAAAGAACAGGTGGATGGATGAGGCCCACATCAGTAACAGCCCAAAAAATGTGGTCAGAAGATGGTTTCCAGTGGTATTGCTGATTCTTGCTAGCACAAAAACTTGGCCATAGAATTTTCTTCAGCTTCTTTTTTTCTTCCCAAAATACTTTTCTAATTTGTGTTGTAAATTGGCTTATTCTCCATCTGAAGATGCTATATCTATGCATATCCATATTGATATATTTTAACATGTTGCATATTCTACAAAATTCTTAAAAGTAGAAATTAAAGCACACACTGATGGCTAAATGCACATGCCTGAAATTTCTCCACTGAAGACTACTTTTTAAAGGTTATCTAAAGAAACATCTGATACATTATAAATATCTCTTATAAGGAAATACATAACTCATATGCTACTCACCCACTTGTATACCAGTGGACAATATAGCTGTTGATCATAACATTCCCTCCCACTGAGTCATTTTAAATGCAATCTCAGAGCCTTCTCAACTCTGGAAATGAGATCATGGTCAGAGTTGGTATTCCAATGGATGATCATTTGCATTTCCTATCCTAAAACTCATCAGCTCAACCCTAATGCATGAATGGGTCAACAAGTCAACATCAACAGGAGAGCTAGCTAGAAGCATTTTACAGCAGGAAAGGGAAAGACAATAGATAATTTTAACTTGAGATGGGGTGAGGAGTTGCAAAGTATTCCACAGTGAGATGATGCTCTAAGGACAGAAGGACCATATAAAGGGAAAAGCGGAAGGTCAGGAAAACAAACTTCCATTACTTCTTACTTTAGAGCTACATTGACCAATATGGTAGCCTGTAGGTCTACATGGTTACTGAGCACTTGGCTTTTCTGAATTGAAATGTGCTGTGTCAAATACATACTGGAATTTGAAGCCTTACAATTAAAAAAAAAAAGTAAAAATAGCTTATTAATTTTTATATTGATTATAATTAGGTCATAATAGTTCGGACATACTGGGTTAAATACTGGGACATACTGGCTTAATTTCATTTCTTTCTTTTCTGCTTATTTAAAATGTGACTACTTGAAAATTAAGATTTTATATGTGCCTTGGGTTGTATTTCCATTGGATAGCCTTCGTCTACAGCATGGATTTTTACCTGGGCCCAGAGGTCTCTGAAAGGCTATAGAAGACATAGATCTCTGGAATTTTATGTTCCATGTATATGTATATGTGTATGTGGATTTTGCTGGAAAAATATCATTAGATTTTTATCAGGCTTTATAATACCAAATAAGGGTAGTTACCACTGGCTTAGTCTTTCATGGAAGGATATAAGACCTTAAAGTGTGCTCTTAGAGGGCACAATGGGGGACCTTTCCCCATTTTTAAAAAACTGTTAGAAAAGAAATCTAAGATTCATTACCATTGGGTTGAGGATATACTCTTGATGAAGGCAGTCGCTGGATACCTTTTACACAATTTTTTTTCCCAGGACCTGGCATTCATTGTTGACACCCAAAAAATATTAAGGCATTTCCTGAATTTGAGATCATTACCTGTGAAAAAATTTTTTAAAGATTTATTTATTTGAGAGAGGGAGTATGAATGGGGGAAGGACAGAGGGAAAGGGAGAAAATCTCAGAAAGAGTCTCTGCTGAGCAAGGAGTCTGACATGAGGGTGATATCAGCACCCTGAAATTATGACCTGAACCAAAGCCAAGAGTCAAGACAGTTAACGGAGCCACTTAGGGGCCCCAGGTCATTACTTATGAAAATGTAAAGGTCATTATTTTTTTGCATAAAAACTAAGCACAATTTTGGAATAAAAATGATACCTTGGAACATATTTAGCAAAAGTATGTGCCTCAGGGCAATTCATAGAATCTAAGATTGGAAACAGTGGAATTAAGGAGTTTAATTGTGGGGTAACCCAGGAAGCACAATTAAGGGAGTGGTGAAGTGAGGCAGGCATGGGAAGGAAGCTACTTCAAGGTCAACTAATGAGTGGGTTATTGCTGTGGGTTCTTGGGGACATTGTGTAGATTGTATCTGAAAAGTTGTTCCGTGTAAATGGTAAGGATGCCCTCAACTCCTGAGTGTCCTTGGTTGAAGCCCTTTCCTGGAGTCATATAGTTCCCAGATCTTCTGTCTGCTCCCCGTAAAGCGTGAGCATCCTTCTACAGCCAAGGAAAGCCCTCAGGCTTAGAGTTATGGCCTCATGAATTTAGAAGCTGTCCATAAGTTTGGGAAGAGTTGGTGCCAAGAGGATGTGGGCAAGAAACCAACAGCTTCAGCTAAGTGTTATGTCAGGGAAGTGTGGTTGGAAAAAGTTGTTCTTTAATTATATAGCAATGGACAGGGAGGGTGTGTTTATTATAGGATAATGATCTTAATCCAAAGGACTTGGAAAATTGTGCATGTGGGAATTTCATGAAAATGGTTGTCTGCCTTCTGGGGATTAAAGAAAATTAATGCTATTTCTATACCACAGACTTGTTTATGTTCAGACCCATCCAAACTAATGTTGTTTTTCAACTACTGTAATATGAATGCTCATGGGAAAACGAATCTTTGAGTGCTATTGAAAAACCATTCAAAAAGCTGCAATTATTGTAAAACAATTTGGCAAGGGTAACGTTTGTTGGGGGAAATGAAAAGCAGTTTTGAGGCTGAGAATTTTGTATTTTCCCTCAAACAAGCTTAATGAAAAGTAAAATTATTTCTTCTCTTTGGCCAAGTTAAAATGTTTAAGTGTTTTCTATGAGCAGTAAGTGCAAATTTTCTGATCACGTTTACTCTTCCAGAATCTGTTCTCCACTAGAAAAACCCAATTATTAGGATACAAGAGGTATATAAGTAGAATTCTTTACACATTGTGTATTGGAAGTTTGAAGGAAAGCACTCCTCAAGGAGAAGGACATAGCTGTACTTTATCAAGCTATTGTACTTATTTTCAGGAATTTTCTGGCCATAGTCTTTCAAAGGCACTAACATGAATTAAATGAGCTTAAGGTCTTTGCTACAAACAGGGCTGTTCAAATTTTTAAAAAAGTAATTGTAGTATAGTTAACATACCCTGTTATAGTAGTTTCAAGTTTATAATATACCAATTCAATAATTCTGTACGTTACTCAGTGCTCATAATAATAAACCCTTGACCTATTTCAGCTATTCCCCACCCTATTGCCTCCATCAGAATGTTCTCTATAGTTGAGAATCTGGTTTTTGGCTTGTCTCTTTTTCCCTTTGTTTGCTTTGTTTCTTATATTTCACAGGTGAGTGAAGTCCTATGGTATTTTTCTTTCTCTGACTGATTTATTACCCTTAGCATTATAGCCTATATCTATCCATATTGTGGTAAATGGCAAGATTTCATTCTATGCTATGGCTGAGTGACATTCCACTGTATGGATGGACGGACACATACACACACCCCACAGTTTCTTTATCTGTTCATCTACTGTCAGACACTTAGGTTGCTTCCATGTCTTGGCTATTACAAATAATGCTGCAATAAACATAGGGGTACATATGTCTTTTCACATGATTGTTTTTGTATTCTTTAGGAAAACACCAGTAGTGGAACTTCTGGATCATGTGGTAATTCTATTTTTAACTTTTTGAGGACCCTTCATCCATACTCTTCTCCAAAGTGCCTGCACCACTTTGTATTTCCACCAAGAGTGTGTGAAGTTTCCTTTTTCTGTACATCCTCACCAATATATGTTGTTTCTTATGTTTTTTACTTTTAGGCTGTTCAAACTTTTGATTTGACTGATATCACTGCATTTGTAGAAAGCAGTAGATCAGGATGATAGAAAATGGCCAGTAGCATCTGATTTGTAATTTATTTTCCCATAAGCAAATTATTAAATATAATTGCTCTGATACAGTTTTAATTTACTCCCATTAGAATGTTTACAGTATTCCCTTTTTTGTCTTCTAATGATCTTTTAGTAGGTATGAGCTAGAAATATGTATGTAGTATTATGAAATTACTTACACTCTTTATTAGCTTTCTTTTGTTCTCCTGATAAAACTTCAAAATCTCTAGCCCTGTCTGCAAGGCCTATACTCTTGCGCTTACCTTTTTCTGTGTCTTCACCTTATGACTATCTTCATCTTGACTATACTTCACCTTCTGGATCTTCTCCCTGTCACTCTTTCTTCTCAGGGTCTCTGTATGCTTTATCTTCTGTTAGTCTCCACCCCCTTCTTCCTACTTGTCCTACTATTTGCCTCCCCTTTCCATCTGGCCGCCATTCTGTTGGAACACACTGCACTTTCCTTTATGGACCTAACACCTTTGAAATTACATAGTTATTTGTAAGATTATTTAATGTTTGTTTTTCTCCCCCCAACAATGACTGTTCTGTTCAAAGGCTATCCTAGTATATCCTACAATGGTCAGCACCAAGTAGCTTTTATTAATAAGTTTTCAGTGAATAACAAAACAAATGGATGACTTAAGAAATGTTGATCAGTTTACTTTCTTATTGTCTGTATGTCATTATAAGTTTTATTTTACTTAAACATGTATCCTCCCTGTCAAGTGAAGGCTTGGTCAATTCTATTAAATCGTAAGTCATCAGATTTGCTCTTTAGGAGAGGTCTTATAGGTTTATCCTTAAGGTCCATCTACTACTTAAATCACTGGCTAAATTGCTCATTTTGTAATGGTTCAAATATCTTACTTCACTCTTTCTCCATGTGGGCACTGCCTTATCATCCTTGTTTGTCCTGGCAGAATGTCCATCTCATATAACCATTTGTTGAATGAATGAACAGGAAAAGGAGGCTGAACTTTCCAAAACTCACATTTCATTTACAGATTGGTCTATCTTTTGATAAACTTTCAAGTTTTAGATTAGACCAAATAAGGAATAAATTAACCATTTACTTTGATGTCTTCTCAAGACAAAGAGTTAATGAAGGGAGTTTGCTTCAGGGGTCTATGCCCTGGATGGCTAACATGATCATCAGTGCTTGAGGGACTCAAGCTCATCCAGTGTGCCCAGAAGGACAATCAGCCGGAGGGAAATCACCAAGGTGAAAATGTCATGTCATTGACTTAATGAAGGAGACAATCCAAATGGAAAATTCAGGACAACAGAAATGAACACATTAAACCTGAGTAGATTTCTATTATGGAGACTATTTATCTGTTATACATCATCTCCTCCCTTTTTAATGTGAAATCCATGTTAATTTTTGGCTTTCCACCCCTTCGCTCTATATCACCCTCACTACAGGATACTCAGTAGATGCATAAAATAATTATTTTAGTGCAATCTGGAAACCCCACACTTCTGATAAATTTTAAATTAAGAATTTCAATTCTTTCAGAAAAAAGTTAATATTTTTTTCCCTAACAAAGCATTTTTTTTGTTGTTTCCCTGAAATTTTTGGATAATGCAACCAGCAGCACTTCAGTTGAGCCTGGCATAGGATCTGTCCCATCATGATATCTGAATGTCTGTCTGTTTAATCCAACCATCCATCCATCCATCCATCCATTATATGTTTGTGCTTAAACTGTCTTCAAATGAAAAATTATCTTGGCTAAGATAATAAGTTATTGAGAAAAACATTTAATGTGGGTGAATTTCTGCTCGATGTCCTTCCTTTCTTGGGACAAGTTCTGTTTAACCTTCAATTTTGTTTTATGGTTTTATGTTCTTTGCCACTTCCTTATTCAAAATCATCATCATTCTGCATCAGGGCTACTCTCAAAACCATCTGATTACTCTCATCCATCTGTGCCTCTCTCTAAGCTGTTCTCAGCACCAAATCCAGAGGGACATTTTCAAATCTCAAATTCCCTGTTGTTATTTCCTTTGCCTAAAATGTTTCCAAGTCTTCCCATTTCACTTAGAATAAAGTTCAAAAACCAATTTATTCAACCACTTTGTGGACTGGGCCTCTTATACCCCATGTTGCAGCCATGCAAGCTTCCATTCTTCTCTTGAGCCCTTGCATATGCTGTTCCCTTTGCTTGGAATGGCCTTTCCTCTGATCTTCACCCAGCTTACTCCTGTTCATCCTTAGATCTTAGCTTAGCCATCAGTTGCCTGACTAGAATCCCCTCCATCACATACACATTTATCTACTCCTCCAAGAGTACTTCATAAGATAGATAGATAGATAATAGATATAGATGTAGAAATAGACACAGATGTATCTATCTATCTACACACACATACACTCACACACACACAGACACACTCTTGAAGTTTTGCATTTGTATGGGTATTTGATTAAATCTGTCTCTAAATGGATGCTGCAAGAGGTCTGAGACAGAGTCTTTTGTGGCCTTCTCCTAGTATAGCATGCAGCCCTACAAATGGTACATACATATTTAATAAAGCAATGAAGTTTACTTCCATAGGGAAATCTAGGCCATCATGGGATATAGGACCCTAAAGAACATTTATTAAAGAGCATTTCAAGGGATCCTGGTTCATATGCATGAAGTTACCTGTCTTTTTGTTCTGATTGGATTTTCCATTTCAAGCAACTGAGATTCTCCCTTGTTTATAATCTAGTCTCTCTCTGGGGACTTTCTTTGCTGTAGGGGGGCCCTACTTTGACAATCTTCCCTGCATCTCAGTATGGAGAAGCTACCTTGTCCCTACCACTCCAATCAAGAGTCCATGAATGCTCCCTAATCTCAGCCCAGTGGTTGAAGGCCTCTTGTCTGTTGTAGAAACACCCTTTCTTGACTACTCTGTCTGCTACTTCTTGCTAGACCTTCCTTTTGCAGGAATTCTCATCCGCCAAACTTTTAGGATGTCATACCAATCCCATTAGTTGGATTTCTTCTTCCAGTTTTCATTGCCAAAGCTGAGGCTTCCAAATCTAAGCCCCATCCTAGAAAATAAACCCCTTTTCCAAATCACGAGAGAGCCAGGAATGGCCTGGTTTACTGTCAGCTGAGCTCCACGCCTGCCAAAAAACATGCTTCAGATTCTTCATTTGTATCACGTTTTAATAGTTTTTCTCCAAGTCAACATGACATTCATTTGGACTCATCCAAAAAGAACTGCATGTTCTCTTTGATGTTTGCATTTTCCAGAATAAATGACTTTCTCTCCCTTAATTTCTACTTTTGGAATCTTAACGAACATCAAGTTTTAGAGACAGCGACCTTGTTTTCAAGTGTAGGAATTAATTACTTTAAAATGTCACTGTTAAAGGAATTATCAGCACTCTGTTCTTGCTCATAAATTGCCATCAACTAAAACCTCACAAAAATTATATAAATTTCTTCTCACAAAATGTCTTCCTTTTTTATGTGCAGAGTGTTTTTCATGGTGATCATGGGACAGTTCCGTCAATATCACTTGAGTTGGAGGAAGATACTTCTTAAAAATCCATATTCCAGGTACTGCCACAGACCCAGTGAACCAGAATCTATACGGAACTTTAAATTTATATTTTAAACAGAGTATTCCAGTGAATCTTGAATACATTAAAGTTAAAAAGAAAAAAAAAAATTTTACTGAACATTGCCATCTGGGGAAAAAAGAGATGGCACCCATGACATAGACATGTACAATTGTTTATTTATTATATAGACTATGCTGATATATATATATGTGCATTATAAATAATATCTTAAAAGTAGACAGTTTAAAAGGGTGATAGAAAAGGTTAGTAGAAACAAAAACTGTATTTGGTTAACATATTCCACAGTAGATCATTCTGCACACCCCACAGGATGTAACTGCTGTATTTTGGAAACTTCCTTCAAGATTGTCTTGTGTCCTATTTTGACGGAAAATTAGGCTAACACACCTAGCTTAGATATGCACCAGGATCAGTTTTGTTGTGGGATTGTAAGGGGGAAATTGCGGTATGGGAAACTCTGAGAAATGAATTCTGGGCATGCAAGAAACAGTTTAAAGTCCCCTGTGAAATGGGAGGTCAAAGATGTCACAGAGAAGCATTGATGATGGAAGGGTTATATTTGAAGAACAAAGGAGGGAAATCAAACCACACCTTGCAAAACTGAGCTAGTATGCTCTCTTATGTGTACCCCCACTGTCTTTCCCGGCCCCCTGTATTGTGCTGCTCAAAGTGTATGTAGTCAGATGGCCAATGCCAAAGCATGAACGTTACTGACCCATGATAACATGAGTAGAGAAATTGAGATTAAGTGCTTAGAAAGGTTTAGAGCAACATCAAGTAATTCATACTTCCTGCATTTACAGAAGTATTGGTCTGCAGCGGGTTGGGGATTAAACAAAATCTGTTGGCTGTCCCCTCTGGGTAGTTTGAGAAGCACTGCCTGAGATGATGCATGAGGCTGAATTCTCTATCTTATTACCTTCTTTGCAGTCACTAGAAGCCAAAGTGCAGGCATCTGCCTTTCTCACCTGAAGAAGTTGCCTGCCTTGGCCTATTAGAGGAGACTGGTACCGAAAGAGCTCTTATGAGCTTGGACATTCACATGACCTCTCTGGGACTTCTTTGTCATCCATAAATTGAGATAATGGAATCAGACACTCAACGCAGTGTCTTGGGTTCTATTTTTCTATCATCGTGTGAGGAATGAATGTCTCCTTTCTTTGTAGCTGTGTCAACCCCAGTCAGGATTACAATTAATGAAACATGTATCCTGACTGTCAGAGTACAGGGAATGTTTGGAGAAAATTAGTAGCCACACTGTGGTTGCATCATTGGCCCAGCTCCTGATGATGTGAAGACAGATTTCTCTTCTTGGATTTCTATCTAATTGCATACTGCATATACAGCCATTAGGGAGAAGGGGCCTGGGCGGTGTGGCTATTGAGGGCAGTAAACACGGACTCGGGTAGCATTGGGTCAGACCCTGACTTGGTGACCTAAAAGCTGATGATACTACTTTTCTTAGCCTCAGTTTCTACTCTGTTCATTGGGCAAATGATTCCTATCTAGTAGCATTTTGGTGAGGATTAAATGATATGATTTTTGTAAAGTACTTGAAGGCTTAGAGAACATTTAAAATGCATTGTATAGTTATTTCCATGCTTTTTGGTTCAGTAAATAGTTGAGTACCTGCCATATGCTGTGTATTATACTAATAATTGAATTAAATCACTCATGATCCCAGTCCCGAAGAAGCTTATAATATAGTCAACACCAACACACCTTACTTGTAGGGTACTTCATATTTCCCTGCCAGACTTTTAAACTCCATATAGTCAGGGAGTGTCTCTGACCCATCACTGAATCCACAACGTGTAGCCTAGTGCAAACACATAGAAAGTGCATAAGAATTGTGCTGAGCTGTGAACTCTATTCCATTACCAGTCTTGGCTTGACTTGATGCAAGGGTTCAAACACAAGTCGTTTATTTAGAAAATGATTTCAAGTAACAACCATAGGAGAGTGGAGAAGTGAGACAGAACAGAGAAGGAAGCCAACAAAGGGTGATTTTTCTAAAGCACACTTATCCCTGTGGGCAACTGGCCTGTAATCGTGCTGGGGACATGTTGGGAGGTAGAGGGACAAGAGATTTGGGTTATTTATTTATCAGCCATGATAGGTTGAGAGCTTCTTTGGGGTGGGTATTAATCTTCTAGTGCTTCTGGCTGTAGTGATGGCAGAAGAAGTCCCCAGGCACAGACTCATAGGGGCTGGCAGTTAAAAGTCAGCATGCTCGCTGACTTGCTACCGTGTAAATGATAGATGTCAAGATAGGCCAGAAAATTCCCATGCTCAGTCTTTCCCCTCTTCTTCACATTGAGAGTGTCTGCAATATATTTATGGCTGAACTCTTGTCTGCCATCTTCCCTAAGTCTTCTCTGAGCACTCTTGCTCACACTGATTTCTTTCTCCTCTCAGCTACTTATTCCTTTACTGTTATCTTTTTAATAGCATTTCCTTTAGCACAGACACAGAGAAAGTTATTTTAATGCTGTGTAGGTTACTTACCCTCCCACTTCAGCATGAACTCTGGAGGACAGACCCCAGGATTTACTCATCCTCTGTTCTTACTACATTGCCCAGAACAGATGAGACCGCAGTAAATTGAACTTGGGACCAAATTTAACTTGTAGGTAAAAGATTTGGGATTTGAGCTGCTCTGCATGCCCTTTTTCTAGCTGTATCTTCTGCTCTGACTTGACTAAACTAATTCAGAATTTTGTTGATTCCCAAGTATTTCAATAAGAATTGTGAATATAATCAGCACATTGAGTAGCTTCCATTTATTAATAAGCCCTATTTGCCTGGCACAGTGCATTTACTATATTCTTTCCTGTAATTCTCCCAAGCAAAGTAGTGGTATCACTTTTCAGATAAGGAAGTTGTTTAAATCATTACCTAAGATCATATAATTAGAAGAAGATTATAAATGTAAACTCAGGACTAACCCAGAGTTCCAGACTATTAATCTGGTACGACAGTATCTCTCAAGTATAAGAAACAAAAAGAAATGCTGAAAATAACAAAATCATAGATTTGTTCATCTCTCAGTCCAATGGTCCAACTAAAGAAGTACCCAAAGTCACTGAGTTTATGTTGTCTTTAGACTTGGCTCGTCAAAGAGAGTGAGACTCATTCTTGGGAGACAAATTAAAAACTGTCTTGGGGACCCTTCAGCGTCTAAGTTACCTTCCTCTTTTCTCTGTCTTCTAGTCCTCCAAATCCAGGGACACTCCATCTAGTTGAAAGACTACAAAAATCTCTTGATTTCCATAATGGTTGGTTTATGCCTATAATGGCTAGACATTGGCATTCATAAACACAGAAAAACATATATTGTATAATATATAACATATATAATTGTATAACTATATATTGTATAATATATAACATATATAATCTACAAAATATTCCTTATACATGTTGGGAATATTTCCCACCCACCCCCACCCCGTCCTTGAGGCTCAGCCTAAATGACATAGACCTTCTTTGCTTCTTGGCTTTCCTCTCTCCCTTGTACATTCTCTCCTAGCTCCCTCTACCTAGAATCATCATTTATCTGTGGGAGGCTAGAAGCCTTGTTTTGACTCACTACATGTGTTCTCCAATCCATGGTCCTTGCCAGGACCTCAACTCTTAAAACGCAAAGCTTAGAAGGGAGATTTTGTTCCTCTTTGTCCTTCCCTTCCTTGAAGCAAGGAGTACTGATATTAACCTTATCTAGTTGGGTGGAGGAAGGGCTCTTGGGCATAAGGTAATATAAGATCAAAAAACTGAAAAAAGCCTATGTTTATATCCTTCTAATTATGTTAATAGAACATGAGTGTGTTAAATCTTTGATAACTTAGTGCCATTTGTTGTTTTTTTCCCCCATGCCAACAAGTAAGATTATTGGTCCTCCTTAAATTGGGTAGAAAATGAAAGGCAAAAGTTATTCAACAAAATCCTAAACTGCTTAATTTCAGTTTTATGCGGATTGTTGAACTGTTGTAGAGCCAGCTGCTTTTTCCCACAGGCCTTATTTTTGTACTGTTCTACCAGCATGGAAATGCATTGACCCCAAATGCTTTCTAAGTATGGAATTTGGAGTTCAGTCTTGTCTGAAATTTCATCAGAAGACTGTCTGATTAGCCTGAATCAGAAACTGCCTTCCAAATAGTGTATTGGAAAACATTAGTGAATTGTCTAGAATTTTCTCAAAAGAAGACATAATTTATTGATTGTCTTCTGAGCATTTTTCTTGTTGCAATAAATAGAGAATTATAGTGGCCTTGTTTGGATAACTGTAATTAAGATCTTTTTGTTGTTTTGATGATATACCCCCATTTACTAGATTTTTTAATAGAAAAACCCTGCCTTGGCAAACTCTTAAATAAGAGGACTCACAGGGAGATATGCCAAGATGATTTTTTTTCTCATTTTTTAAACATGTTGTTTTTAAAAATATTTTATTTTTTATTTCTTCTTAAGTAGATTCTACACCCAATATGAGGCTCAAACACGTGACTCAAGAATCAAGAATCGTATGCTCTACCAGCTGAGCCAGCTAGGCACTACATTAGGCTGACTTTTAAAAAGAAGGTTTATACATGATTTGATTTTTTTTTTTTTTTAGCTGCTGTATATTCAAAAAATTTGTTTCAAATATAAAGTTAGTTCATTCCGTGTGTAAGTCAAGTCTTTGAAGTGGGCATTTCTTTAGCCCATTAATCTGTCATACTGCGTAGGGAACCATTGAAAATGACTGTTAGCTTAGTTGTACCTCACTGTATTGTATTCCGTGACTAACAAGAAAGGCCTGTCACTACCCATCCCCACATTTACCCAGCACCTGGGCACACCGCACACCTGTTCACACTTTCCTCTTTCAGGATGGCTTCAGCACCTGGGCATGCTGCACACCTGGGCTCACCGTCCTCTTTCAGGATGGCTTCAGCATAGGCTCTATTAAATAGCATAGAGCATTTCTACTGAAAGGATAGCAGTCTTAGCTCCCAATCTCTTCCCAAGCATATTTTTGCACTGGTTTTATCCACCCAACATTAATGGCTGTTTTTAGAACCTCATCAGGGGCACATTAACTGAGTGCTTACCAGTACTGAGCTACTGTTAGGACAGATAGTTTGTAGATGAGAAAACTGATGATTTGACAACTTAAAGGACTTGTTGCAGGCTACACAACTGATAAACAAGTTGAGTATCCTTTGCTGGCGAACATTCTGCCTTTTTGCTTGCGTATAGTCACCTAAAATGTAAAGACTAGCACCCAAGCTCCTTTGTAGTCTGTCAATGACCTGTCTTCCCTACCTTGTCTCTTGAACACACTTACACACCTCTCTGCCACAGTTTGTGAGATGGCTGTCATTTGTACTCAGATAGACTTACTCTTATGTATGTTTTCGTAGAGAGAATGTCTGGATTTGAGTCATCTCTGGTAAGATAGTTTTCCAGTGAGGGAAAGGAGTTCAGAGCAAGGTTACTGTGGGTTATCATTCTTATAACCACTGCTATTCCACCTCTTTTCTACTGAAATTTTCACTTTATTTACGCTTCTGTTATGGGTAGGTGTTTCAGAGAATATGACCTCTGTTCTAGGTTTCAGGGTGACTGGTAACTGAGGGGATAAGGAGTAGGTATTCAAATTCTGGTTAAGGAGATATGAAAACAGTTGAGTGGGTTTCCTTTACTCTTAAAAGGAATGTGTAATATTGTATACCAGTAAATTACTTTAAAAACTACATCAACATAAAAAGAATGTTAGGGGTTGTGTGTATGTGTAAGGTAACTTTTTTTTTTTTAAAGAGAGAGAACACACATGCCAGTGGGAGGGAAAAGGCTGAAGGAGAGGGAGAGAGAAAATCTAAAGCAGGCTCCATGCCAAGCCTGAAGTGGGGCTCAATCTCACAGCCCTGAGATCATGAGCTGAGGACAAAATCAAGAGTTGGATGCTTACCTGACTAAGCAAACCAGGCACCCCAAGATAATTTTAATCTATACCTTGACATACCCCTAAAAGAAATCCATACTATCAAAGGCACCATGTAATTAATTCAAATATTGTTACTGAAATGTATATATGAAGGTTTGTTAGTTCTTAGAGGAGATGTTCTTAGAGGAGATGAAGGAAATAACCTTCATTGGTGATCGGCACATTTGGTTGAGAGATGATACTGCTCCTTCACGATTGCATGAACACAGTTAAGAAATTAGAATCCATATGTCTCATAACCTTGTGATAGGATACAAGATCTAGATCTCTCTTCTATATCCCATCCCTACCATCATAAAAAATTCTGTTTTGACTATATAGTTGACTGGTCAGGCCTTCAAAATATTGTTGAGTTTACCGCCTTGGAGAGAAATTGTTACATGAGGTCCTTATCAAAATGACTGAAAACAGAACACAGGGACCTAAAAACTTTCATATTTTTGTCTGCCTGAAAGAAATCCATACTATCAAAGACACCACGTAATTAATTATTACATGGTTAGTGATATTGTTAAGTTATAGCAGTCCTGGGATAACCTAGTTGGGGATTTCTTATTATTTAAGGTTAAGTGTTTCTCAGGGGTTAAGCCAATTTCAGTTGGGTTTATTTGCAGCCAAAAACATTTTGATGTAATGTTTCTATGAGCAGTATTGACTCTATTGTGGGGTTCAATGCAAAATGAAATCAGGTCTCCTTACTAAAAAGTCATTAAGAATTTCAAGACAGTGACAATAGACTATTAAAAAGAGAGGGATCCTCCTAAATACAGGGTCATATGTAAGTCCCACCTGTGAGGAGCTTGGGTGGGATATTTCCAGCCATCCCAAGGGGAAAATCTAAATTGCTAGGAAATCACTCTTTGGGAATTATGATTCGTATTCCCTCTTGCCCTGAGGATGATTTCTGAACTGTCCTTGCCTAAAGGAAGTAAACCAAGTGAGAAGGAACAAAAACAGCTGTTTCCAATCTTTTAAAATGTTATGACTCTTCAAAAACAATAATTTTCCTAGGTTGACCAGATGGAGCAAATGTAAGCTATCTTGAAATCTTGTGTTAAAATCTATTATATTCAGCCTCATGGTTAAAATCTATTATATTCAGTCCCTCCCAGAAACCTGAGCAACTTATATCTCTTTGCCTCATAAAGACCTACCATTCTTCTAATAAGTTATAAAAAGCAGGAACTACACGATTAACTTCATGCGTACCGTTTGGGGTGACCAACTTTAGGTAGAAATTATAAGAGGCTAATTTTTATAGCCTAGAGTAGACTTTCAGCGAGAGCATCTTCTGCTAGAGGGATAAAGCAATAAGATTAGTCATGTAGGTAAGCTTAAAGAAGGCAAACAAAGCAGTGGGAGACTCAACACCATTCTGTACTTCAGAGTTTGTAGGCTTTAAGTACATACTTTGAAAGGTATGGACTGGATTTTGTACTGACCTATTAACTTGAGTACCATGATCCTTAGGATCTGAGAAAGTTAAATGACTTCTTAATAACTCGAGTCTGGCATTTTCCCTAAGGCAAAATTAACTATTTGTAAATCCATATGAACTGCAGTGATTCCTTGGTAGGTCTGAAAGTAAGAGCTGTTAGTTGTGGTGATAGAGCAATTAAAATCCTCATAATTTTAGAGGATCTCTGAATATCCTAACCCTGCCATTCTGGTAATAGTTTCTTTGGTATCACCTGCTTGAAAAAAAATCATGACAAGGAATACTGTGAATTCCACGTGATGGTTATAAAATATTTGCACACATTTGAGATGATGGGCCTGTCAGTGCAAAAAATGGTATTTACTAGTTCTGCAGTAAGTTTGTGATGTCCATATGACCTCAGGTAGCCCTTATAGTCAAGGCAAAGTCTTTCAGGTTGAGGGAGGAACGTTAGTCCAGGGGGTAGGGTCCAGAGGGGGAGATTAGATGTAATGAGGGCAGTAGGTATCAAGGGAGAGGAGGCAAGACTCCAGAATTTGTTTTTTAGCTACCACTTCCAAGTTAGGAGAGCTTTCTCAGTTCAAATTAGAATAATTGTATACATTCCCCTCCTCTAAAAAAATATATCTCAGTCCCTTGTGGAGACAGATCCGTCCATTTATTATTCTCAAATGCATCTGAGGCTTTTCTACTTCACTAGTTATTTTTCTCATACTATTCTCTTCAGAAATTCCTTACATATCCATTCCTGGATAGTTCTAACAATTATGAAAATTGAGGTCATAAGTCAGCCTTTCTGGGAAACCTCTGAGCTAGCATTTATTTTGCATAGGAATTGCATTTTCTTGTTTGGATATAACGGTCCCTCTATCTTCCTGTGCTCCATTTTAAGGATGCTCATTTTATCCTCCTAAGTAAACTAACTTCCTTGAAGAAATGGGACTCCATCTTATGTGTTGTTGAATGACCACCAGCTCTTGGATTGATGCTCCTATGTGATAAGTACTCTGAATCATTTGTTGATTTTTGTTTGATGCTAAGAGATTAATGTGCATTATGGGCTGCTTACATTAGGTTATGAAAATTAGACTAATACAAGGACATAAAGTTCTGGGAGGGAGAATCTTAATTGTGACCCCTGGGAAGGGAGTGTTTAAGAAAGTTAGCTACGTAAGTAATTCAATAGAGAAATAGAAAGGTAATTAAAAGGCAAGTTAAAAAGAACATTGGAAGACTAAATGACTAATTTTCAGTCCAAAATAATCTCACTTCACTGTACTTTGTTATGATTAAATCCTCAGCACCTAAACCAGTGCTTGGCATGGGGCTTATTAAATATTTGTTGAATGAGTGAATGATGAATATATGAGTGCATCAGAATTCTAGGAGCTGCTGGTAAAACCAATAACTCATGCATTGCTGAATCATCTGAACATCTTCAGTCAGACCTATGTTTTCCCTACAGTAAATTAAGGGGGTTGGGTCACAATCTTCTCAGTGTCTTTGAGATCTTTCCCATGATTGTTATGATTTCGTATCTCAACACCAAGCATCATGATTACATGATTTGTAGAGTGTTCTAAAATAACTCCTCCTGCTTGTCGGAGTGGCTAAGATTTCACAATTAAAAGGAATACTCCTTTACATATCAGAGCCTTTTCTTTCCTTGAAATTTTTGTATTCAGTATCCATTTTAATTCTTTATTAGCTCACAGCATACTGAGACCATCTTGGGCAATTGTGTGACCAGCCATTAGGAAAATATCCGTGAGCTGGAGTAGTAGAGGATAAAGCAAGTATAGGAGGTGCTACAGAGCTACCACTGGCTAGTCTGGGACAAGGACAGTGTGCTGTCAGACCTCCAGGTCAAGATTCACTCTTGCAAGCTAGTGAAACTCTCAGCTGTGTATTTCCTTAACTCTGATTAACAGCAATAATCGAATTTTTGTTCACACTGAAGTTCATTGTTAAGGATTTCTGTGAATAAGAGGTACTGTTCTACCTCATCCTTTATCTTTAGAGTAGAATTGTTTCTACTTGAGGTTAGGTTTTAAGGCAAGAATTTATTCAATTACCCTTTAGTGTTCTTTAGAGGTGCTTTATTGGAGAATAGTGTAAGTAATATTTAGTCAAGAACAGTCAGGTTTTCCATAAGTACTGGAATCAATCACATTTTCCTTGACTGAAAGCTGATGGCTGTGTAGGACCCGAGACTCGGTGGAAAACGTCAGACTCAGGTTCCCTGGGGTGTGTGCTTACTGAGTGGAATGGTGGCATCTCAAGACGACGACACTTGCAGACATTGTTCTTCCCCTCTGTCTCTGTCTCATTTCTCTCTCTCTCAGTCTCTCTTCTGTCCTCTCTATCCCTCCTTTCCTACTTCTTTCCCTCCTTCCCTCTGACTCTCCTTTTTGCCCAAACTTATATAATGAAATAACTAAATTGGAAGAAGGAAACAGGCAGCAGATGTAATAAGATGCAACTCCATTGTACTTGTTTAATTTTTCAATGCCCTGCTTTTCTGAATGTCATGGAGCATTTTCTAAATATCTGCCTCTTACAGACCATGGGTCAATTTTCTGTTGCTGTTATAACAAATTACTACAAAGTTAGTGGCTTAAAATAACACAGATTTCTTAACTTAAAGTTCTGTAGGTCAGAAGTCCAACATGGGGCTCACTGGACTAAAATCAAGGTGTCACCAGAAATGTATTTCGTTCTGGAGGCTGGAGAAGAAAAGGTGTTTGTGGACATTTGGGTTGTTGGCAGAAATTGTTTCCTTGTGGTTATGGGACTGAGCTCTCTGTTTCTTTGCTGTTGGCTGTGTATTAATCCCAGGTTCGCAAAGCTGCTGTGGCTCATTGGTTATGGCCACTTTTCTCGGTCTTCAAAGCAGGCGATGGCAGGTAAAGTCCTGCTTACGCTTTCAGTCTCTCCAGCCTCATCTTCCACCACTGCGTCTCTGACATGGACTTTACTGCCTATCTTCTACTTTAAAAGGCCCATATGTTTGCATTGGATATATCTGGGTAATCTAGTATAGTCTTGCTAATTTATTTTTTATTTTTTAAATTTCTTTTCAGTGTAATAGTATTCATTGTTTTTGCACCACACCCAGTGCTCCATGCAATACGTGCCCTCCCTAATACCCACCACCTTGTTCCCCCAACCTCCTCCCCACCCCCATCTCTTCAAGACCCTCAGGTTGTTTTTAAGAGTCCATAGTCTCTCATGGTTCACCTCCCCTTCCAATTTCCCTCAACTCCCTTCTCTCCATCTCCCCATAGTCTTGCTAATTTAAAGTGTCCGTAACTGGAGCACCTGGGTGGCTTAGTCAGTTAGGTGTCTGACTCTTGATTCTGGTTCAGGTCATGATGTCAGGGCTGTGAGATGAAGCCCTACATCAGGTTCCACAGTGGATCCTGATTAAGATTCTATAACTTGCCCTTTGCCCTTCCCTTCTCTCTTAAAAAAAAAAGAAAGAAAGAAAGAAAGAGAAAGAAAAGAAAAGAAAAAGTCTGTAACCTCACTTCCATCTATAAAGTCCTTTTCAACATGTAACATGGCATATTCTCAAATTCCAGGGATTAGGATATGGACATCACAGAGGCATAGTGGAGTATGGTGGGGAGAGGAGAGGTATTTTCTGATCTACCATGGACCACCTGAAAGGAACCGATCATTTCCTTTTTCCCTAAAATGCAGGGATCCTTCACACTGTTAGCTTCTCTAAGGAATAATTTTTCTGGATTGCTACCTCCAGGAGATGGGGCTCAGGAGAGGCAGGAACTGGAAATGGTTCTGCGTCCCTCAGTGACCATGCTTATCAAAGATAGTGGATGAATTCAGTGTTTTCTGGCAGTTAAGTAGCCATCACACAGTTCCATGGGAAGCATTGTTACTGTTGGTTAGCTGGAGGATAAGAGTAAAAGTAGAGGTAAGCCAAATGAAGAGGTGCTAAGTTTTTGTTTGTTTTCATGTACAAGAAGGGCTGCAAACTAGTCAGATTTCCTTTTTGGAGCTCAAAGAACTAAACATTGAGTAAAAATGCAGTCTGGTTTACTTCTAGAGCAATAAGCTCCCCAAAATAGCTCATTGAGATGTTCTAGCTCCTTTGGTGGGCTATTCTTTGACATTTCTAAGCTTGCCATTTGCCTTTTGTGTATTAGAGTGCCGTGTCAAGGGACCAACAAAACCTTGTTACAGTAAATCTGACATATTAGCGCCATCAAAAGTACATCCCCTTGGTTATTCAGTCACTTCATATAAGTAATTAACTCTGTTTTTCTAGATGGCAGGCTAGTTTTCAAAGTCATTGACACCCACTGTTGGTGTCGAATGCAGTTCCTTGCAAACAGAACAGAGAGAAATGAGATATAGGAATAGTGTCATTGGCAGAGAATTCAATCCAGGTGACATGTGGATGCTAGGGATTTGAGCTGGTTCAGTTATTTTTCAGTTCCTAACCAAACTTGTCTATGCATCAGCAAGCAAGGCTTTGAAATATGACACCTTGTTCAGGGTCCTGTGCCTCAGGAGTACAGAGGACGTGTCTCTATTCATATGAAATTCCAGAGATAGTGATGGCATGCAGACCTCTTTTCTTTGCATCTTAGGAAACCCAAATCTTTGAAGTGAAGGTGAAAGTTTTAAGAGATAAATTAGATCATTCACTCTTCTGTCCCAAAACCTGCAATTATTTTTGTAAAGCCTGATAAATGCACCTTGGACCTCCAGTGCCTTACGTCAGTGCTACTTGAAGTGTGGCCAATGCCAGTCCACACATTCTTACTGATCCTCTACAATAAAATCAATGATGTCACTATGCACTATTTAATCCAGCTGAAATATGTATATATATCATACGTATATATATTTCTTTTAGTGAAAGAGTGAATGAATAATTGGAAGAATGAATATATTAAATAAATTGATAAATGTGAATAAATTAATGGATGAATGAATAAAAATGCATACATGTATAAAAGTAGGTAAATGAGTGGATGGGTGGGTGGGTGAATGAATGAATACAGAATAGAACTCCTCATTTTATTCGTCTGATTGTACAATCCTGAAGGGGAAGCATCTGATTTCTGGTTTATCTTGAATGACTACCTCCTCCAGCACCACAGCGGTGAGGTGTTTTCCTACATATTAATCACCATGCATGTTGGCATGTTGTCTCCTTCCCTGCCATAGAGCACCCTTCTATCACTTATAAAAGTGCTAATTTATAAAAGTGTTATAAATATATATGTAATAATATATACTATATATAATTAATATAAATTATAAAATAATCTATGGTCTGAATGATGACAATTCAAGAATGTAGTTTTAGAGACAGACTGCTGCCCAGAAAATTGACTCATTACTAGTGAGCAAAAGGAAAAGGATTAAGATTTCTTTTTTTTTTTTTTTTTTAAATTTTTTATTTTTTATAAACATATATTTTTATCCC
>NC_081558.1:47667055-47773298 GCF_022355385.1 Mustela nigripes
ATTAAGAGTCACTTATGGTTTGTCTCCCTCCCAATCCCATCTTGTTTCATTTATTCTTCTTCTACCCACTTAAGCCTCCATGTTGCATCACCACTTCCTCATATCAGGGAGATCATATGATAGTTGTCTTTCTCTGCTTGACTTATTTCGCTAAGCATGATACGCTCTAGTTCCATCCATGTTGTTGCAAATGGCAAGATTTCATTTCTTTTGATGGCTGCATAGTATTCCATTGTGTATATATACCACATCTTCTTGATCCATTCATCTGTTGATGGACATCTAGGTTCTTTCCATAGTTTGGCTATTGTGGACATTGCTGCTATAAACATTCGGGTGCATGTGTCCCTTTGGATCACTACATTTGTATCTTTAGGGTAAATACCCAATAGTGCAATTGCTGGGTCATAGGGCAGTTCTATTTTCAACATTTTGAGGAACCTCCATGCTGTTTTCCAGAGTGGCTGCACCAGCTTGCATTCCCACCAACAGTGTAGGAGGGTTCCCCTTTCTCCGCATCCTCGCCAGCATCTGTCATTTCCTGACTTGTTGATTTTAGCCATTCTGACTGGTGTGAGGTGATATCTCATTGTGGTTTTGATTTGTATTTCCCTGATGCCGAGTGACATGGAGCACTTTTTCATGTGTCTGTTCGCCATCTGGATGTCTTCTTTGCAGAAATGTCTGTTCATGTCTTCTGCCCATTTCTTGATTGGATTATTTGTTCTTTGGGTATTGAGTTTGCTAAGTTCTTTATAGATTCTGGACACTAGTCCTTTATCTGATATGTCGTTTGCAAATATCTTCTCCCATTCTGTCAGTTGTCTTTTGATTTTGTTAACTGTTCCTTTGCTGTGCAAAAGCTTTTGATCTTGATGAAATCCCAGTAGTTCATTTTTTCCCTTGCTTCCCTTGCCTTTTGCATTGTTCCTAGGAAGATGTTGCTGCAGCAGAGGTCGAAGAGGTTGCTGCCCGTGTTCTCCTCAAGGATTTTGATGGATTCCTTTCGTACATTGAGGTGGAACATTCTCCAGAATAGATCACATCCTCGGTCCTAAATCAGGACTCAACCGGTATCAAAAGATTGGGATCATTCCCTGCATATTTTCAGACCACAGTGCTCTAAAGCTAGAACTCAACCACAAAAGTAAGTTTGGAAAGAACCCAAATACATGGAGACTAAACAGTATCCTTCTAAAGAATGAATGGGTCAACCGGGAAATTAAAGAAGAATTGAAAAAAATCATGGAAACAAATGATAATGAAAATACAACGGTTCAAAATCTGTGGGACACAACAAAGGCAGTCCTGAGAGGAAAATATATAGCGGTACAAGCCTTTCTCAAGAAACAAGAAAGGTCTCAGGTACACAACCTAACCCTACACCTAAAGGAGCTGGAGAAAGAACAAGAAAGAAACCCTAAGCCCAGCAGGAGAAGAGAAATCATAAAGATCAGAGCAGAAATCAATGAAATAGAAACCAAAAAAACAATAGAACAAATCAACGAAACTAGGAGCTGGTTCTTTGAAAGAATTAATAAAATTGATAAACCCCTGGCCCGACTTATCAAAAAGAAAAGAGAAAGGACCCAAATAAATAAAATCATGAATGAAAGAGGAGAGATCACAACTAACACCAAAGAAATACAAACTATTATAAGAACATACTATGAGCAACTCTACGGCAATAAATTTGACAATCTGGAAGAAATGGATGCATTCCTAGAAACATATAAACTACCGCAACTGAACCAGGAAGAAATAGAAAGCCTGAACAGACCCATAACCAGTAAGGAGATAGAAACAGTCATTAAAAATCTCCAAACAAACAAAAGCCCAGGGCCAGACGGCTTCCCGGGGGAATTCTACCAAACATTTAAAGAAGAACTAATTCCTATTCTCCTGAAACTGTTCCAAAAAATAGAAATGGAAGGAAAACTTCCAAACTCATTTTATGAGGCCAGCATCACCTTGATCCCAAAACCAGACAAGGATCCCACCAAAAAAGAGAGCTATAGACCGATATCCTTGATGAACACAGATGCGAAAATACTCAACAAAATACTAGCCAATAGGATTCAACAGTACATTAAAAAGATTATTCACCACGACCAAGTGGGATTTATTCCAGGGCTGCAAGGTTGGTTCAACATCCGCAAATCAGTCAATGTGATACAACACATCAATAAAAGAAAGAACAAGAACCATATGATACTCTCAATAGATGCTGAAAAAGCATTTGACAAAGTACAACATCCCTTCCTGATCAAAACTCTTCAAAGTGTAGGGATAGAGGGCACATACCTCAATATCATCAAAGCCATCTATGAAAAACCCACCGCAAATATCATTCTCAATGGAGAAAAACTGAAAGCTTTTCCGCTAAGGTCAAGAACACGGCAGGGATGTCCATTATCACCACTGCTATTCAACATAGTACTAGAGGTCCTAGCCTCAGCAATCAGACAACAAAAGGAAATTAAAGGCATCCAAATCGGCAAAGAAGAAGTCAAATGATCACTCTTCGCAGATGATATGATACTATATGTGGAAAACCCAAAAGACTCCACTCCAAAACTGCTAGAACTTATACAGGAATTCAGTAAAGTGTCAGGATATAAAATCAATGCACAGAAATCAGTTGCATTTCTCTACACCAACAGCAAGACAGAAGAAAGAGATATTAAGGAGTCAATCCCATTTACAATTGCATCCAAAACCATAAGATACCTAGGAATAAACCTAACCAAAGAGACACAGAATCTATACTCAGAAAACTATAAAGTACTCATGAAAGAAATTGAGGAAGACACAAAGAAATGGAAAAATGTTCCATGCTCCTGGATTGGAAGAATAAATATTGTGAAAATGTCTATGCTACCTAAAGCAATCTACACATTTAATGCAATTCCTATCAAAGTACCATCCATCTTTTTCAAAGAAATGGAACAAATAATTCTAAAATTTATATGGAACCAGAAAAGACCTCGAATAGCCAAAGGGATATTGAAAAAGAAAGCCAACGTTGGTGGCATCACAATCCCGGACTTCAAGCTCTATTACAAAGCTGTCATCATCAAGACAGCATGGTACTGGCACAAAAACAGACACATAGATCAATGGAACAGAATAGAGAGCCCAGAAATAGACCCTCAAATCTATGGTCAACTAATCTTCGACAAAGCAGGAAAGAATGTCCAATGGAAAAAAGACAGCCTTTTCAATAAATGGTGCTGGGAAAATTGGACAGCCACATGCAGAAAAGGATTAAGATTTCTACTGTGAGAAGAAATGGATCACTGTGATGAGGTTACATGAACAAACAGATTAAGTCCTACTTCCATGTACCATCTATGTGGCCTCAGGAACATCACTTATCTTTCTAGGACTCAGTTTTCACATCCATGATGTGGAAATAACTACTTCCTAGGAATGCTATGAGTATTAAGGAAGTAGTCTTTGTAAAGGTAAATGTAAAGTTAAATTTTTGAAGAATTAATACAGAGCCCAACACAATGTAGTTACTATAATGTGCGGGCGAGCTCTGCATTCTGTTGCTCTGCACCCTGCAACTCTGCTGTCCGCAAGTTTGGAAGAATGTGACATCTGTCATTTCCAAACTTGCTTTCCTTTTACCCACAACATTGAGAGATTTGTTTTGGTTTATTTATTTTTTAATTTTTATTTATTATTTTATTTTTCAGTGTCTTAACAGGATAAAAGTAATCATTTCCTGAAGTATTGTTCATCTATTGCTAGAGTTTGTGATACATTGAATACAAGGTGTTTAGATACATCGATACATTGAATGTTTCAACTCTGTTCCATTGATAGTGGCAGTCATATTTTGTAGACCTGGAGACTAAGGCTTAGTGAAGTAAATAACTTAAACTAGGTTGTGGAAGGTGGCATAGAAAACCTCAATGTTTCTTACCTAATACCCCTTTTATTTCGCCTACAGGAGTGGTTCTCAACCCATGCTGCAATTACAAGTTCTTAAAAATTACAGTGTCTGGGGTCTTAACAACAAGGCAGCTGATCTAGAATTCTGGGGTGGAGTCTAGACATTGTATTCTAATTTTATTTTATTTTCCTGTATTTTTTTTTTAATTTTGAAAATTTCAAATCCATAGTCCATTTCAAGCAATAGACCACAAATACCCTTCTCTTCACCTAAAGATATTGATTATTATATTAGTGTTTTGCCTTATTTACTTAAGCTCTGTTTCATACTGCCTTCCATCATCCTCTCTCATATGAATACAATATCATTTTTATATCCAATTATCTAACACTTGTGAAATAATGTGCTTATTTTGTATATTATACACTGTCCAAATTCTGATTTCCTCAGTTTCAAAAATAGAGTTTATTGCTTTCTTCCTTTCTTCTTTTTTAATTAAAAACCCAGTCAAAGATCACACATTGTATATCATTTTCATGTTTCTATTCCTTTAATCAAGAAATCCAGGTGGGCAAACGACAGCACAGAGACCAAATTTGGCTACCACTTTTTTTTTCCCCTGACATAGAGAGAGCGGGTGCACAAGCAGGGTGAGCAGCAGGTAGAGGGAGAGGGAGAAGCAGGCTCCTAGAGGAGCAGGGAGCCTGAGGCAGGGCTCAGTCCCAGGAGTCTGGGATCATGACCTGAGCTGAAGGCAGGTCAGTCCTTAATGGACTGAGCCACTCAAGCACCCCATGGCCTACCACTTCGTTTTGTATGTCCTGCAAGGCAAGAATGCTTTTTACATTTCCAAATGGTATTACAAAATCAAAAGAAAAGTAAGATTCTATGAATTATATAAAATCAAAGTTCAGCGCTCCTAAATAAAGCTTTAATGGGACACGATCACACTCACGTGTGTATGTATTGTCCATGAATGCTTTCAGGGCTACAATGACTTGCTGTAACAGAGACCAGAGGGCAAATCCTAAAATATTTACTGTTTGGTCTTCTACAGGAGGTTGCTGACCTTGATCTGGAACATTCCACCGACTTAAAAAAATCTATTTTCATGAGTCAGATATTTTAAAGAATTCAGGTTAGCTCTATAGTAGAATCCTCTATAATCTGGAATTATTTCCTCTTTTCTAGGTTGAGATAAACATTTTGGCAAGAATTGAGTTTGGTGAAGTCATGCACTTACCCTTGCATTGCATTAGGAGTAATATAGTACTGATTTGTGTCGCGGCCCTCGCGACAAATCAACCAGGAACGTGAGGGTAAGAAGATGAAGAAAAGAACTCCAGAAGTGAAGAGATGGGGGCAGGAGGAGCACTGAGGAGGATGTCCGACAGTGCTAAGTTTATTCAAAGCATTAAGGCCATATATATAGTGATAGGAGAAGCCATACACCTGTGTCTAGTTAAACAACCACGAGTTCCCTAGTAAGTTTCTCCCTGTAAGCAGACCTTGAGATGCCCAATGGCTGATGCCAGTACAATTGTTCTGTATTGATACAGCAAACCTGAAAGTAATTTGTGAGCACTGTTAGGCCCAGCAACGAACTTTTGACCCCAACCAAATTGTTCTCATCTGTTTAGCAAGCGTGTGGGAAGTCACGTAGGCGAGCGCACAACAATTAGCACAGACCCTTTCTCAGTGCTACTCAACTTTTCTCGTCCTAAACCTTTTTTTAGGTTATTTGGACTTTAAAGGAGGCACAAGTCAGGGCCTGGTTGGGTCCTCGTCTCAAGCCTTATTGTGGCCTCCCACAGATTTGTTTCATTAGTAGTGATGCTAGCTATTGTCCTGCAGCTCAGACAAGTTTCTGCCAGATCCTGTTGTTCTAAAGGCATCAGTTGTCTTTGTAAATAATTATTATAAATAATAATGACTATTGTGTATATGGTTTTGTACACCCAAAATTCATGTGTTGAAATTCTGACCCTGACAGTGATGATATTAGGAGGTGCGGACTTTGGGAGATAATTAGGTCATGAAGGCAAAGTTCTCATGAATGGGATTAGTGCCCTTATAAGAGGTTTGAGGGAGCGCCCTGCTTTCTTCTGCCATATGAGGACACAGCGAAAAGATCGCCATCCATGAACCAGGACCTCTCATCAGACACCACATCTGTAGGGACTATGATCTTGGACTTCCCAGCCTCCAGAACAGTGAGAAATGAGTTTCTGTTGTTTATGAGCTAACAAGGATTGGTATTTTATTACAGAAGCAGAGATGGACTAAGACAATAATCAATGGGATTTTTGATTTGCTGTTTTCCCCTAGCTTCTTGAGATTAAAGCTTGGCTCAATATTTGAAAGGTGGGAGGAGTACATTTTAAAAATTCTAATATATGCATTTAATGCTGTTAATTTACATTTGTGCTCCAATTATCTGCATTCCTGATGTTTTTAAATGTCTTATTATCATTCTGTTAAAAACATTTTCCAGCTTTTATTTTTATTCTGTAATCCATGGGTTATGTAGAAGTATATTGTTTAATTGCTAAGCAGTTGGAGATTTTCTTGTTATATTTTTCTTGTTGATTTCTAGCTTAATTTCGTTGTGATTGGAGGAAAATACTCTGACAACTTTGAATACTTAGATATTGTCTAAGGCTTGTTTTATGACCCAGGTTTTGACCAATTTTGGTAAATATTTTGTGTGTACTCCACATTAATATGTATTCTATTATTATTGAATATAATGTTGTCTTTGTGACAGGTCAATTTTTGTCATGTTTTTCACATCTTTTATACCATTTCTTTGTGTCTGTTTGCTAGTTCTATCAGCAATCGAAATATGTATATTAGTCTTCTACTGTGATTACGAATGTGGGTATCTCTCCTCTAAGTTCTGTCACTTTTTTGCTTTATGTATTTGAAAGCTATGTTTTTAGGTACATAAAAATTTAGAATTGTGATAACTTCCTGGTGGATTGACCATTATATCATTTTGAAACACATTCCTTTATTTTTTGTCTTGATTTAAAGTCTACTTTATCTAATAATAATGTGTAGCTATTATGGTTTTAATATTTGTTGTTGTTTATACTATATATTTTTGCATGGCATATTTTTGTTCTCTTATTTTCAAACATTCTACTTTTTCATAATTCACTTTTTACTGTGTTAAAATATACATAACATAAAAGTTACTTTTTTTTTTTTTTTTTTTACCATTTTAAGTGTAGAGTTGAGTGGTATGAAGTACATTCACATTATTGTGCAACCATCACACCACCCATCTGCCGAACTTGTTCATCCTACTCAGCTGAAGCATATTAAATGCTCATTGTCTCTTCTCCAACTCCTGGCAATCGCTGTTCTACTTTATCTCTGTGAATTTGAGCATTTTAGGTACCTTGTATAAGTGGAATCATATAATATTTGCTGATGTGTAATGGCTTATTTTACTTATCGTAGTGTTTTCAAGGTACTAAACACTTTGACATCCTGAAAATATTGTCTTCTGACCCATGAACATGGAATGTCTTCCCATTTATATTGGTGTCTTTTTAAATTTCTGTCAGCAACATTTTTTTAGTGGTGTGTGTAGGGAAAGTTTATCTCCACGATTAAGTATATTCCTAAGTATTTTATTCTATTTGATGCTATTCTAAATAAAAATATTTTTGTTACTTTCCTTTCTGGGTTTCTCCTTTTTAGCTTATAAAAACATATCTGGTTTTTATGTATTGCTTTTGTATCCTGAATTTTGCTGAATTAATTTATTAGTTGCAAGAGATTTGTGTGTGTGTGTGTGTGTGTAATTGTTAGAATTTTCTACATAAAATATCATGTCTTCTCTAAACAGAGACAGTGTCACTTTTCTTTATGATTTAGATGTATTTTGTCTTTTTATTGCCTAATTAATCTGGTTAGGAATTCTAGTAGTATGCTGAACAATAGTAGTATGCTGAATAAGTAGTATATAGTAAAAACAAGCATTTGTTTTGTTGTTGTTATTTTGCTTCTTTCCAGATCTTAGAAGAAAAGCTTTCAGTTTTGCAGCATTGAATGTGATGTTAGTTATGAGTTTTTCATATATGGGTTTTACATGGGTTTTAATTGTATCGAAGTAGGTTCCTTCTATTCCTAGTTTATGTACTGTTTTCTCATGGTGAAGCCACCTGTTACTGGTTTTTTCCTTGTTGGACAGTTTTTGATTTCTGATTCTATCTCCTTACTAGTCATGCATCAGTCAATTCAGATTTTCTATTTTTTCATGATTCATTTTTGTTAGGTTGTGTGTTTCCAGAAATTTGTCCATTTCTTCTAGGTTATCCAATGTGTTGACATGTAGTTGTTCATAGTATTCATTTATAGTCCTTTTAATTTCTGCAAGATCAGTAGTAATGTCCTCACTTTTATTTCTAATTTTAGTTGAGTCTTCTGTCTTGAGTCTTCTGTCTTCTTTTCTTAGTTAATCTGCTAAAAGTTTGTTGATTTTGTTGATCTTTTCAAAGAACCAACTTCTGGTTTTGTCGATTTTTGTATATTTTTTTACTTTCTATTTCATGTGTCTCAGCTGTATGTTTAATATTTTATTTAGTATTCCTTGTTTTATAGCATTCGGTTTAGTTCTTATTTTTCTAGCCCTTGAGGTGTAAAGTTATTGATTTGAATTTTTTTTTCTTTTTTAATGTAAGCATTTGCAGCTTCATTTCCCTCTTGGCACTGCCTTTGCTGTATCCCATAAGTTGTGGTATGTTTTTCCATTTTTACTTGCCTCCAGATATTGTCTAATTTATCTTATGATTCTTCTTTGATCCACTGTTGTTTAAGAGTGTGTCATTTAATTTCCACATATTTTTGAATTTTCTAGTTTTTCTTCTGCCATTGATTTCTAGTTTCATTCTGTTCCAATTGGAAATGATGTTTTGTTTGATTTCATCACTTTAAAATTTTAGTAAAATGTTGTTTTGTTTCCTGACATTTTGGAGAGTGTTTGACGTGTCCTGGGAAAAATGTATATTCTTCTGTTGTTGTATTAGGTGTTCTGTATTGCCTGTTAGATCCAATCAATATTTAGTGTTTTTCAAGTCCCCTCTTTCCTCATTGATCTGTCTGAATATTCTGTCCACTATTAAAAGGGAAGTATTGAAGCCTCCTATTATTGTTGTAGAGAAGTCTATTTCTCCTTTCATTTAATGTGTGATTCATATATTTTGGAGCTCTGATGTTTGGCACATACATGTTAATAATTACTATATTTTCTTGGTGAATTGACCCTTTTGTCATTACATGATTCCTTCTTTAACTCTTGTAACAGCTTTTGATTTAAAGTCTATTTTGTCTGATAGTAGTATAGTCACATCTGCTCCTTTTTGGTTTCAATTTATATGGGATATCTTTTTCCATTCTTTTACTTTCAACCAATGTACATTCTGAGGGCTAAGGTAGGTTTCTTATAAACAGCATATAATGGAATTTTTAAAAAATATATCCAACTTGCCAATCTATGTTTCCTGACTGAGGCATTTATCCACTGACATTTAATTAATGATAAGAAGGCACTTACTTCTGCCAGTTTGTTTTATGCTTTCTTCATGTCTTTAGGGTTTTTTATCCCTCATTTTCTCCATGACTGGCTTCTTTTGTGTTTGAATTTTTTTTTTTTTTGTAGCATTATTTTTCAATACCATTCACATTTTAAATGTGACTCTTTCAAGCAACATATTGTTTGATTTTTAAAAGCCAACCTGAAAATCTTATTGTTACTTTGAATATTTAGTTCATTTAATTTAATTATTTGTAAAATTGAGTTTACATGTACCAAATTACTATTTGTTTTCTATTTGACCCACTTGTCTTAGGTGCTTTAACACTTCCTTCTTAGCTACTTCTTAACTAATCAGATATTCTTCATATTCTATTTTCCATTTTATTAACTTGCTTGCTACTCTGGAGATTACCATTTGGCTTACAGATTTATTAGATCATTGATGATATGCAGTTTAATTATACATATATATGAACCCCCCAAGACTTTATTATTAATATTTTGCACAGTCAATTTTCATTCATGCTCACCTACATATTTTACTTTTTCCTCCACTCTTTAGTATTTCTTGAAAGTATACATTTTTTTCTGAGATCATTTTATCTTCTGCTTGAGGAACTAATTTTAGTATTACTTTTAATGAAGGTATGTGGTGAATTCTTTGTTTTATTGTTTGGAATATACATATATATTTTAATTTTTAAAGTCAGATGTAGAATTATAGGCTGGAATTTATCATATTTATACTTTAGTTATGCCACTTGTTATCTCCTTGACTCTACTGTTTATTTTTGAGATGTCACTTCTCACAGACATAGTTTATCTTTTAAAGGCAGACCATCCTTTTTCCCTCTGGCTGTTCTTAACAATTTCTTCTTGTTTTAGATTTTCAGCAGCTTAACTATGATGTATTTATCTTTGTTTTTATTCTTATTTAACTTGTCTGGGTTTCTAGAATGTCTTGTATTTGTGGATTTTTATCTTTTACACATGTTGGGAAATTCTCAGCCTTTGTATCCTCAAATACTACTTCTGTCCCATTCTCTCTCTTGTTTTTTTTTCCCTCAGTTATGCATTTTTGATCAAATACAAGATTTTTGTGTGTGTGTTTGGTTTTTTTCAATTTTTATTATTTTATTTTTTATTTTTTTTAAAGATTTTATTTATTTATTTGACAGAGAGAGCTCACAAGTAGGCAGAGAGGCAGGCAGAGAGAGAAGGGGGGAAGCAGGCTCCCTGCTGAGCAAAGAGCCTGATGCAGGGCTGGATCCCAGGACCCTGAGACCATGACCTGAGCTGAAGGCAGAGGCTTAACCCACTGAACCACCCAGGCACCCCTTTTTTCACTTTTTAAATAAAATTTATTTTTTAACTTCTTTTAATTTTTTGAAAAAATTTGTTTGTTTGATATACAATGTTATATTAGTTTCAGGTGAACAACAGACTGATTTGGCAATTCTGTACATTGACGGTGCTTACTATGGTAAGTATAGTTACTGTCACTATACCGTGTTATAATAATATTATTGACTGTTTAAAACAGTTAAAGGCTCACACAAAAAAAGTGAAAATAGTACAGAATGTTTCCATGAACCCCACACCTAGCTTCTCCTCTTATTAACATAATATATCTTTTATAATTAATGGACCAATATCAACCTATTATTATTAACTAAAGTCAACATCGTGTTCATATTTTTTGTAGAATATCATTAGGAATGAAGGTCTGGGCACTAGGCATGATTCTTTCTGTGGGGGAGTTGTTGCTTCTAGGCCCTCTCAGATGACAGAGTAAGGAAATATATGCGTATATACTAACTGAAGTAAACACACACACACACACACACCCCTTTGTATGTACACATCTATAAATATTTCTGCATGAAACTATGTGCATCTGTATTAAGCTAAATATGATTCATATTGATGTTTCCAACTTGGGTCCATTAAATTTGGATCATTTTGTCTTCTCTCCTTCCATCCACCATGCATCCAATTAATTGTTTGATTCCAGTTTACATGGATGGAAGCATCAGAATTGAGAACGCATACCCATGGGTGATATAACTTTTGTCAACTAGAGTAGGGTACCTTGTAGCTTCTTTTGCATTTAGTCTTACCTAATATACTCATTTCCTAAGTTACTTAGGCCATCATCTTTTCCTCTGCTTCCTTCATTGAAGTTATTTGTACATGTGGAATACAATTGGTTTTGCCCCATTCTACATTCTACCTTAGTTTCCCCCCAGTCTACTAAGTGACTCTTAAAACTTTGCATACAATAAAGGTCACTCTCTGTGTGGTAAAATTCCATAGGTTTTGACAAATGCATGATGTCATGTAGGTCCAGAGTGTCAAGTACGTTTATTGCCCTGAAAAGTCACTGTGCTTTACCTATTGAGAAGATAATGAAGAAGAAAGTTTATGATACAAAGAAGTTTATGATAAGTCTTCCTAATTTGAATCTTCTATAGACAAAAAGAATTATTCGAAGTGGAAGGAACCCAGAAGAATAATAGAGACCAAATCTGCCCTTTGACAGATAATGAAATTGAGGTACGGTATAATTGTGTCTAATCTTAGAGTTTTCCAAACTAGTTGCTGTCAGGAGTGCAGTCATTTGCATGTCTAAATTAGTTTCTACTCCAAATAAGTCTCATCCATTCTAGTAGGAAGGCACTGATGTGGTCATGGCAATTCAACACCAACGTAATAATGACTTCTTGGCATTGTGCCAGAACAGTGGATGAAACATACTAAAAACAAGGCAGGCAGCAATGTCTCAATGATTAGCCATGGTAACTGTCAGGAATTAGACTGAAATCTGGGTGCAGGAAAAGAGAAATATTTATGTGTTATGATGAGAAGGAAAGTAGAACACACTGTATATAGGCTGAAGTGAAAGCATACTGATGGGAGTGACAGTAATGAGATTATATGTATTATAAGCACTGACAATTATACTCTCATTACTAAAATACACAAAGGGAATGAACACAATTAGGTAGCAGACACTACGGGACAATGAACTTATTATACCATTTGCACTGCAGTCTATAAAAGTTTACTGCTAGATTTTATGCTTTGTGAGAACAAAATTAAGTATTTTCCCTCTTCTATCCCTATAAAATTGGAAGAAACTAATATCTGAGGAAATTAAACTAGAAGTGGGCCTTTAGCAGTCATCCAGTTTGGGGATGTTCCTACTGTGTTCCTTAGAATGTTGAGTGCCAGGTGAAGGAAGATAAAGCATATTCTAGGCTCTTTTAAAAACCAGAGCAGTGCTCCCTTTATCCCTTTTATAAGCTAGTTGATTGCTTATTTTGGGGATGAAGAGTTTGAGGCTTTAAGACATTAAGTGGCTTGCCTCAGGTCACACTGAGTTTGAATGAGATCCAAGTGCTAGACTCCTCTTGATTCCTTCCATGGCATATCATTGTCACTTGTTCTATACAAATGGGTTGGGGCAAAAACACATTTTGTCCATGATGCCCCACCCTTGGAAGGGCTTCACCCAACATGACACACTTCTCCAGCATTCCAGAAGTTGACAGTGCAGATTAATCCCAATATAACACACCAGCATGGAGGATCTTTCAGAGAAAATGCCTGGATAAGCTTGAAGGGTTGTATGTACCAGATTGTTCTAATTCTTGTTGATTGATGAGACTGGCTTTCAGTACAGTGGCCCACAGTAAAAACTAAGTAAGGAAAGTACCAATTGAGAATTTACTTTGTGCAGGTGTGTAAGCGCTTTTACAAACAGTATGTAAGATTAATGCATTAAGAACTAGACAAATGGGCCAGTCAGTTGGAATTGTGACCACCAGTCAACAAAATATTTCTGTTCATTTTATGCAAGATACAGTTTAATGTACGTGAAGAATTTTAGGGACATTTACTCACTGCAAACTAGAGTGGGTAGGATTTTTGGAAGCAGGAGTTGAAAGATGGTGGAAAAGGTGGTTAATCAAGTAATTCCAATTCAGAAATGGTGTACATCCCAGTTACTTGCTGTTCCACTATAGTCTGTTCCACTGGAGCCAATATCTCTACTTTGATGTGATGAGCATCTGTGGATGGGATCACCCAGGCTTTCTTGCCAGCTGACTTCTAGTAGGAGGCAGAAGACAGAAGGCGGGAAGAGAGGCTGAGATACACGGCTTCTGCAGTGCAGCTGTGGCAGGAGGTTAAGATCTTCCAAGACTGTAATTTCTGTGAGGTGGCAGAGTCTCCATGGCTGTATCTCCCAATGGACTTTAGTAACAATAGTTACTCCAAGGTACTGTCACCCCATGGCCTCCCTGTTCAGCACCGGGATCTTCTCTAGTTTCCAGGAACGTCATCAACCTTAACCCTGCCCTCACCTCTCTAAGGTATCTTGTCCTTAAAATCTTCTCATTTGAACCATCTGGGATGAATCTCTTTCCTACCTGGACTCTGACAGAGGCAACATATGACTTTAATGTAATGAGAGTAGTTTCCTTGTGTGGCTTAATAATTGGCTTTGAGGGCATTGTCTCAAGTGAAACTCCTAGAATGTGGTGAACTACAACTCCTCTGGTTTTCTAGATTGACTAAAGAGCAGGCCTCTCTGCATATATAAGGTAGAGAAATTCTTCTACATCTCTTAAAGCTTCTCCTGTCCTTTCTTCTTCCTCCCTCCCTCCTCTCTTTCCTCTCACTCCTTCCCTCCATCCTTCCTCTTCTGGCATAATTCTTCACATTCACCAAGCAAGTTTAAAGAACATCTAGAGGTTTTTAAAATTAATTTTGATTAACAAAATACTTTCTTGTGGCTGAGCACAGAACGGATGCCACATTTTGTAATGGGAGGCATATTAGACTACGGGGACGTGGGCTTCTATTCTTGCTGTCTGACTTTAGCCCAGCCACGTGGACTCTCTGATCACATTCTTTAATCAGTAACAGGAGCATGGGGCTGCCTCTCTCAGCTCTATGGTTTGCATCCTATTGTACTTGTCTCTAAGTGCATGGACGATCTTATTCACATGTATGCATGTTGTTTGACTTTGTTTTATATTTGCAAACTGATTTTAGGTCTGGATAGCAAGTTTCTTCAGCAGGGAAGAGGGAGAGGCTGACCAACCAAGCATAGAGTCACACACTATGAATTCTCTTGGAAAGTAGTGGCAGGTAGCTCCTGGCATATATGCGCATTTCCTTATTTCGCAGTGTTCTGGAGCAGTGTTTCAATCACATAGCATTCAGTGCCTCTGGTAGCTGCAGATGAGATACCAAAACAGGTTCCACTAGAAGCACGTGGCTCATTTTCAACTGTGCTCAGCAATGAAGACAATCTGTTTCTCTTCCCTGTGCATCCCCCTTCTCCTCCAGGCTCAGGGCTGCTCCTGTCCCTCTGCAGTTATTTCCCAAGCACGACTAGAGGGAGCTGCAGACTAAATTGCTTACTCCTCTTGCATCTTTGTACATGTCAGATGGAGATCAGAGTCAAACCAGGTTCCATTGTCTGCAGTGCTGGTTCAAATCAAACCAAAATATCTGTTCTGTGGGACATGATTGGAAGTCTATTTACTTTACTGCATCCCCTAATAGTGCTGTCATCCTGTCCCTGAGCCAGGGATACAAGGGGAGCTGAAGAATCAGAACTGCTTTCGAGGCAGAATCTTCTCCCTTGGTGGTCTCCATGAACATCTCCCCAATAAGGCCAGGAGTGTAGAACTCACCTGGAACTCTGACTTTCTCCACCTTTTTGCTTTCAAATTATAAAAACCTGTAAGATTCCTTATATTTTCCACTATTTTGCCAACAATGAGGGAAAATGGTCCTGGAGGGACTGGTCTCAACAACACAATGCTATTCATGATTTTTGTTTATCTGTGCTGATCACTTTAACTCCTCTTTGTCTGTCTTTGTGCTTTTATTTTGCTACCAGATTCTTAAGCAATAATATATATATTTTTTTCTTGGTAGAATATTAAAGCCACATGGTGTCTCTCTTTCTCTGGAAGAAATTAAAAAACAGAATGAAAGGTTTACCTAAACATTGTTCTTTCCCCCTTATTTTTATACAAACACTGTTTATTCTTTTTTTTTTTTTTAATAAATATCTTTTTTGGATACAAAAGCAACTTTGTTTTGAAATCCTCTCCTTTGATAGTCTGAGGTGAAGTTCTAGCTTCCTCTCCTGTTCACCTGAAATCCCTTTCCAGAGCCATGTACTGATGCAGTGTGATGGCCTGTGTTGGCAAACATGTTCAGGGACCCTTGGGATCTGTGGTTCTAAGAGAACTGCAGAAGTATTCGCTGTGTTTGAGAAGCTTTGTCTCTTCTCTCACTCAGGGATGATCACTCTTCCATGAGTGAGGGTGAAGAGTGTTTTTGGCATTTATCCTGACCTCTACTAGAACCCAACTTGTTCTTGGAGCAAACAGGATAGAGGAACAGCTCTGCAGTCTCTGTGCTCTCTTTATGTACCAGGTAGTCTTAATCCTAACAGGACTGAACATTGGGCTGCACACCTCCCCACCTGGAGGAGATAAGAAAGAAAGGGAACAAAGCAGAGAGCACTCAGCCCATTATTTCATCTACATAGTGTTGACAACATTCATACATATTGTAGCATGTATCAAAATTCCATTGCTTTATATGGCTGAATGATATTCCATCTTCCCTATCGCATTTTGTTTATCCACTCATCCATTGATGGACATTTGGGTTGTTTCTACCTTCTGGCTTTTGTGAATAATGCTGTAGTGAACTTTGGTGTGTAAGTTATCTGTCTGAGTCCCTGCTTTCAGTTCTTTAGAGTATATACCTAGGAGCGGAATTGCTGGATCCCATGGCGGTTCTGTAATGAATCTTTTAGGAATTGTTGAATTGATTTCCACCACAGAAAGACTGGTTGTTCTTTGGAAAGTTGACTCTCACTGCAGGGCGGAGACCCTCTCAAAGCAGTTAATAGTAAGTGCCAGCAGATTCAGGATTAGAGTCCGATGGTTTCATTGAGATGGAATTGATCTTCTTGAATTGGGAGATGTATCCTGAAGCCTTAAATAGTATATAATCAAGAAGCATATATCATGATTGAATTATTACTGAATATGGAATCTATAGTTATGCATTTGAATCTATGTTGAGTCACTCAGTAACTCGTGTCTGGCACCATTATCTGATAGTCTGTGCCTTGGCTTAACTGTAAACGAGCCTAGAGGTGCCTGGGTGGCTCAGTGGATTAAGCCTCTGCCTTTAGCTCAGGTCATGATCCCCAGGGCCTGGGATCGAGCCTCACGTCCGGGCTCTCTGCTCAGCAGGGAGCATGCTCCCCCCCCTCTCTCTGCCTGCCTCTCTGCCTACTTGTGATTTCTCTGTCAAATAAATAAATAAAATCTTTATTTTAAAGATTAAAAAAAAACCCAGAAACAAAAACTGTAAGCAAGTGTAATGGCTCATATTAATTCAACTTATAGTCATTAGGAGCCTGGGACTAGAAATGTAAATGGCTTGGGAGACACTTAACCCTACAAAAGAGCTTAGTACTCTGCAAGGTCCTTAAATTCAAAGGCTTTATGTGACACAGGCAGCTCATAGATTTTGCCTTGTTACTGCATATTTCAATGTGCTAGAAGCATGTGAATTTAAGGAAAATTGAATGTCTTTCAGGAAAAAGCACATACATTTATTTTACCTGTATTACTATTTTTCCTCTGTCTTAGGAATATGACAGGTAGTTTTAGCCATTTTATAAAATTTCTTTTTAAACGGTGAGCTGATTGTTGCATGTACCTTTGTATCTTATTGTTTCATGCTCAGAAAGCAGTTAGTAAATATTTGTTGAATATATGAATGAATAGGACAGTGTTGAAAAAGGCCAAAGGTCCTATCAGTAATTTGGGAAGCGTCAGCTTTCCTTTGTAAATTTGGTATGGGAGTGAAGATGATGTTGCAGTAACAATCTTGGAGGGAATCCTGGTAGGAACATTCTAGGAGTTGCTCAGAATGCAGATAAGCTTCTGTCTTTTCCCTTACCTATAAGATGCCAATAGTAACGTGCTGACTTAGCTATGTAATCATCCTCCCGTAAAGGAGTTGTGTATTTCTTTAATGAGCTTGAGGTCATAGACCATCTTATATTTCCTTGTTTCTTCTATCCCTGTTGGACAAACACGGAAATAAAGTTTGCATTTTATGAATTGATTTATGGTATTTTGGTGCTAGGTGTGTTGTACTTGTTCAGAGTTATAAATATATTCATGCTTGGGCCCTTTATAACCAGGGGTGTAAATTTTCAAACTTTTTGCTCTGAATTTGGTCATTGAGCCAGCTGAGATACCAAAATCATGGACTTGCCTCCACCTGCTCTGTTTTCTTATTAGTCCCTAGGCCTGGGGTTGAGGAGGGAATGGTAGGTATTAGAAAGCAATGCTGGGTGAGACCAGGAATCCATTCATGTCTCAGAGAGAGAAGGTTTGCTATTGGAGTTTTCACCTTCTCTCTAGTTTTCACCTAGATGCATTTATCACAGGGATTTTGGATAACAGGCTACAAGTTTACTGTTTTAAACCCTGTACCAACTTGACTTTATCTCCTTTTACTTGCTTCTGTATGTCAAAGGAAAGAAAGGATTTGTGGCTTATGGAGGAAATGATAGGGTCAAATGAAGTCACTTTTTTACAATATTTGGGTATTTCCAGAGAAGTAGAGCCTCTATCCCAGGGGCGTTTTGTGGGGACATGTGGACCCACACTAACTGTCCTAACGTATTATAAGGCAGGTTGGTCTTGCTTAGGCTACATCTGTGTGTTGCATGCTGAGAGCTCCTAAAAGTTCAGAGCTACTAATGGCATGCCAATGAGTCATTGAAAAATTGTAATGAAGTTTTATTAAAATATGTAATCTATACATATATATAAAATTCATATAAATTAATACATATATTTTTGCAGTGAAGATATTTATTTAATGCTTATAAGCTTTATGAGTGACTAAGAATAGTCATTTTGTAATTAAAATATCATGATACACTAATATATGTGTATTTGGCTGTAGTTTCTGAAGCAAAACTTGGCATGCATGATGTGACTGGTTAGAATATGAGTAGTAGATACAGGACCCAAATGAACAAAAGTTTGAAATTATTCTGATAAATCCAGGACTTTTGAGCCCTATTATGTATTATGAATTATGTATGTGAATGTTTTGTTAGTTTCAGTTTAAGCTTAAGGAATAAATTCTGATTTAGTCTTCTCTCTCCTTTGCCCCTTCTTCAGTATATCTTTCTCCTCCCTCCTTTTTTGTCCAGTAGTTAAAAAGCATGCTGAGAAGCAATATCTACAATAGCCAAACTATGGAAAGAACCTAGATGTCCATCAACAGATGAATGGATAAAGAAGATGTGGTATATATACACAATGGAATACTATGAAGCCATCAAAAGAAATAAAATCTTGCCATTTGCGATGACGTGGATGGAACTAGAGGGTATCATGCTTAGTGAAATAAGTCAATCGGAGAAAGACAACTATCATATGATCTCTCTGATATGAGGAAGTGGAGATGCAACATGTGGGGGTTAAGGGAGTAGGAGAAGAATAAATGAAACAAGATGGGATTGGGAGGGAGACAAACCATAAGTGACTCTTAATCTCACAAAACAAACTGAGGGTTGCTGGGGGGAGGGGTTGGGAGAAGGGGGATCGGGTTATGGACATTGGGGAGGGCATGTGCTGTGGTGAGTGCTGTGAAGTGTGTAAACCTGGAGATTCACAGACCTGTACCCCTGGGGATAAAAATACATTATATGTTTATAAAAAATAAAAAATAACACATGCTTACTGTTACAAAGGAAAAAAATCCAAAAATGTAAAAAGAAAAATGATCGCTCTTGACCTCTTCCATTTGCAGCCTCACTCCTAACCCAGTGCCCTCAAAAAAAACTTAAAAACCTGGAGTGTAGCCTTCCATACTTTTCTCTGTGTACAGAAAGACATATGACATACCTGTGAAGGTGTTCAAGTTGCTAAAAAAAAATAATAAATAAATAAGTATCAGACTTTATACATTACCCTAAACCGAAAACTTTTTTTTTCAGTTTGCAATTTTTGCTTAACAATATGGCATGGACACCCTCAAGGTCCACAGATATAAATCTAACATTATTTTTTAGCAGCTGCAGAAGTCCATAACATGGGTAAACATTTATTCAACTATTCCTCTACTGATACATTCATTGCTTCTTGTTTTTGTCACTATGTAACACCAAAATGCTGGAATACATATTGTGTACAAATATCCTTTACATACTGATTTTTTCTTTAATGAACATAACTGACAAACTGCTACATCAAAGATATATATTTTTAAAATTTTATTTTCTTAAAGACTTTATTTGCTTGAGAGAGAGAGAGAGAGAGAGAGAGAGAGAGAGCATGAGTGGGAGGAAGGGGCGGAGGGAGAGGGAAAAGCGGACTCCCCACTGAGCAGGGAGCCTGACGTGGGGTTGGAGTCCAGGACCCTGAGATCATGACCAGAGCTGAAGACACTTTAGACTGTCACCCAGGTACCCCTATTTTCTTAATTTTAATAGCTACTAACTTATTACTTTCCAAAGAAGCTATATCGACTCACACTTCCACCAGTAATGTCTGACAATACCTTTTCCCTGCAATCTTGTAGGTACCGGACATTATCATACTTTTTGGTTTTTTAGATTTATTTATTTATTTGAGAGAGAGAGAATGCACACATGCATGTGTGAGCAGTGGGAAGGACAGAGAGAGAGAAACTTCAAGTGGACTCCCTACTGAGCATGGAGCCCCACATAGGGCTTGATCCCACAACCCGTGAGATCATGACCTGAGCCAAAACCAAGAGTCCCACACAACCAACTGAGCCATCCAGTGCTGTGAAGTGTGTAAACCTGGTGATTCACAGACCTGTACCCCTGGGGATAAAAATATATGTTTATAAAAAATAAAAAATTAAAAAAAAATGTGACTTTAAATAAAGCATGCTGAGAAAAATTGTGTTTTCTGTTCTATTTGTTGGAATTAGAACTCTTCAGCCTTGTAAGTGGGTCTTTAAAGCCAGAAGAGCAGACTTTCCACAGTCCACTTGTAATAATTTGTAATAATTCTGGATCCCAGATTTGACCTTAAGGTTGTTTGTGTGAAGACATCGGTAACAGGGTCAGAGGACCAACTAGCTTCAAACGGGAGGCAAATTGAGGCAGATCCTGGTTGTCCATCACTCAATATGCAGCACAGGAAAATGGGAGCTAATGAGATTCACAAGGAATAAAATTTTGTGACTGAACAACCAAGCTCCCTGTCAAGCATAACACTGAGTGAAACACCAAAGCTTTGCCAAAGGCATTAGCTAGTTTCCAGTGGATTGAGTGCAAACGAGTAAATACTCAGGAGTCTGATGACTCAATGTGCTATGTGAAACAAGTCAGGAATCATGGTTTATATGAGCACAGCCCCCTTCTCCCTCTGGGGTAATGACTGTCAGAAGACCTGATTAGAATTTTATTTCAATTGGTCTCATTTTGCAACTAACAGTCCACAATGTTGGTGGCGTTAATGTTTTCCGTTCTATTTCACCAGTAAGTTTGACTTTAGAATATTAGAAATCTTAGCCAGACGAACTCTTTCATATATTGAACCACAACACCTGTGTCTATTAGCAGTGGTACAAGTAAGCTGAGGTTTAACATAATTAAATATATTTAAATAAAAAATATAAAACCATTAGTTTTTTGTACTTTGAGACTTATAACAGAAACTGGTGTCTTCTTACTCAAAACCAAGAATTATTTTTTTAAAGAAAATTCTCCTCCATGAATACAAATCAGCCAACATATTACTGGGAGCATACATCCTTTAAGAAGCAGGAAAGGAAAGAATTTTGTACATGCACCAATTTTTAATTTGAAATACTAGATATGTTTCTTTTTTGTTACTTTTACTTCCTTTATGACCAGAATTGGGCTTGGTGCTTAGTCAGTTTGACCTCCAGTCTGCCCATCGTGAGTTTCTGTGAGACCACGAGTTGAGGTGGGGCCAGCAAACTCCGAAAGACATCTAGAGAAATTGAGTGCTGTAAAGAGAGACAGACATCCTGGGAAAATGAAAAGGGCCTTTTGCAGTGGCTTTTCCATTTATTTATTGCAGTATAAGAAATCACTTCAAAACTTTAAACAACTATGAATTAGTTTGCAGACAAATCAGCAAGTTGAACAGGGCTCAGAGAGAACAACTTAATCTCTGCGCAGATGGGATGACCTGAGTTGCTCACGGCAGCTCTCAGTGCTGTTTCAGGCTTCCCCCTTTGTTGTCTCTCCATGTGGCTCCTTGGAGAGGAGGGTGGCTCTGATCTCCAAGGGTGAGACCAAGGTGGAAAGCTGCAAGTCCTTGGAAGTCACTCTGCTTCTCTTCTGCTGAATCCAGCAGGTTGCTTTGGAAGCTGGACAGTAAAATGGTGAGGATAGATTATAATCCGCAGGAACTGTGGTAATAGAAGAGTACAATGTGAACTGAACTCAATTTCAATTTGTACAAAGGTGACTGAATGTTTCAAAGAGTGAGTAAAGGGATAAGGGGGTAATGTGATGAGCCAGGAATGAAAAAATTACATAAAGCAGGAAGCAGGGGTTGGTCCATATGCCACCCATCTGGATTTGCTAACTGGTGTTCTGGAAAGTGAGACTCCTACTTCCAATAGAGGCTGAGAGACAGGGACCCTGTTTTCAAGTACTCGGAAACAAACAGTAAATTCTTGGGGCAGCTGGCAGTTTTCTTACGTAGGCACTTTTGGAGGGGGTGAGAGTCATCCTAGAGATGTGGCCTTGAGCTGTAGGAAATTTCTAGTGTTGTGTTCAAGTCCCAAGTTTGAAACCTATTTGTAAAGGGGCTCAGAGGAACAGGTTAGAGACTGGAGAGAGAATCTTTGTCATTTTACAGGACCAGCTTGGATTCATGTGGAAGGGGACTGAGATGTGTGTGGCAGCCCAAAGTGCAGATTATTGGAAGGTTACCCAGTGGTTAAAAAACACCTCTAGAGTCAGACTGCCTGGGTTCAAGGCTAGCTTAAACTTCTTAGGATATGTGACCTTGAACGAATCACTTCTCTTGCTGAGGTCTGGTATCCTTTTTAGCCATAGAGAGGAGGATAGTGAGACCTACTTCATAGATTGTTATGAGGATTAAATGAGATATATAGTACTTGGTCAGCAGTCTGTAAATGGCTCAGTAAAAGTTAATTCTCATTATTGTCATGTTGTATCACTGATAGACTACATGGTCATGTGAATTTGGGGGGACTACAGATTTTTAAAAATGTATTTATTTCACAGAAAGAGTGAGTATGGGGAGGAGCAGAGGGACAAGCTGACTCCCTGCTGAGTGAGGGCTAGATTGCTGAGATCATGACCTGAGCTGGTTAGATCCTTAACCTACTGAGCCAGCCAGGTGTGCTGGGACTACAGAGGTTTCTTTGTCACAGAAGACTATTGAAAAAATGCAAGTTTCCTTATTTTCCCTGAGTAAGTAAGGCTCCTATTACTATGTATTTTCATGTCTGCCCTTTCCTACTTCTATACAGGAGAATTTTAAGAAAGCCGTTTCTGTTATAAGGTAAGCTAAAGCGAGCTCAACCATTGTGCAAAGATCTCTGTGACCACAAGGGACATTCACCTGGTTGTGTGCTTGAACACGGAAGAGATCATTTCATGTGAATGCGAAATTCACACCTGTGCAATTAGCATAAACTGTCCAGTATAAATGTATACATACATTTCTGCTCTTTTTTTTTTTCTTTAAAGATTTTATTTATTTATTTGACAGAGATCCCTACTGGGCAGAGAGGAAGGCAGAGAGAGAGAGATGGAAGCAGGCTCCCTGCCAAGCAGAGAATCTGATGTGTGACTTGTTCCCAGGACCTGAGCCAAAGGCAGAGGCTTTAACCCACTGAGCCACCCAAGCGACCCATATTGCTGCTCTTCATAGAGACTGATACTGTGTTTTGGGCATTTTGTCTATAGAACCCACTATAGGACAATTATTATGTATCATATAATGTATCAAATATAGTCAGTGTTACTTCAGAGCAAGAAAGCTCAGTGCAGTCTATAATTTCAGTAGTCTATACTTTCATCAATACATATTAGATGTTGAGAACACTCAGGCCTTAAGTGGCTTCAGTTAATCAGAGTTCAGTAATGCTCAGACCGTAAACAAGTAAGTGTTCCTTCACTGTACAAGCTCTGAGGAACCAGCAACTAAAGTAAAATGACTACTGATGAGAAACTTGAAGCAATGTAGATGAATTTAAATTTGAATTACTCATCTACGGTCAATGACATATTATAAAAACACTCTGCAAAATCACCTTAAAGCTGGGAATAATGTATCAAGAGCAAAAATATATGAACACATTTATGTCAAAAGTAGATGACTTTTATAAAATTGACTTACCTTACGCACGATTTTCACCTAGAACTTTGTTGATCCTAGGTCACTTCTGAAAATGAGGATTTAGGAACTCCTACTTTTGATATCAAATAACCCATGAAGCAATATTTCTTATTCCCTCCCTCCCCTATCCCCTAAATGCCCAATTTGGAAAACATTTCAACACTTTACATTTACCCAAGGACACATGATAAAACTGAAACAACCCGAGCTCTTAAACTTGTGTCTTATACAACAGTTCGTCATCATATTTGCACTTGACCTTACCAAGATACCTTCTTTTCTTTTACAGGAATTGTCAACTAGGTTGTCATTCATACCAACTACCTCTATTTAATAACACATCCGCGCCCCCCCCAAAAAAAAACACACATACACACAGCTGGGGTACAGAAAGCCTATCACAGTGTTAATGAAGTACCTAAGTCCCAAAGGTACCCCGAGTTATAACAGACTTTATTTTTTTAAATTTTTATTTATTAATTTCTTTTCAGTGTTCCAGAATTCATTGTTTTTGCACCACACCCAGTGCTCCATGCAATACGTGCCCTCCTTAATACCCACCACCAGGCTCACCCAACTTCCCAGCCACCTCCCCTCCGAAACTCTCAGTTGGTTCCTCAGAGTCCACAGTCTCTCATGCTTTGTTTCCTCCTCTGATTTCCCCAACTCCCTTCTCCTCTCCATCTCCCCATGTCCTCTGTGTTATTCCTTATGCTCCACAAGTAAGTAAAAACATATGATATAATAGACTTTAAAATAAGAAGCCCATGAATAATAATTAAATGTTGTGGGTCCTCTGGTGGTAGGGATACTTCCCTTAGTACTACATAGTAAAACATACAGTGTGCTTGATCTTAGAGGTAGACAGACTAACAGTCTGAAACAACACACAGGCCATTGGATTTGTTCTAAGCCTTTTATCAGTTCAAATGGAGACTGATGGAGAGTTCATGCTTCTTATTTTTGATAAATCACACCAGCAAGTTTGGTTGGGATATACAATAATGTTGCTGCTATTGTTTTAAACACTGGGAAATAATCTGGTGGTTGTAATTACAAATTAAGTCTTGAGGTGCCTGGGTGGCACAGTTAAGTGTCCCGGCTCTTGGTTTCAGCTCAGGTCATGACCTCGCAGCTGTGTGATTGAGCCCCACAGGGGGCTCTGTGCTCAGTGCAGCCTCTGCTTCAGATTATCTCTCCCTCCCTCTCTCTCTCTCTCACTCACTCTCTCTCAAATAAATTTTTAAAATCTTTTTTAAAAATGTAAGTCTTGGGCGCCTGGGTGGCTCAGTGGGTTAAGTCACTGCCTTCGGCTCAGGTCATGATCTCAGGGTCCTGGGATCGAGTCCCACATCGGGCTCTCTGCTCAGCAGGGAGCCTGCTTCCTCCTCTCTCTCTATCTGCCTGCCTCTCTGCCTACTTGTGATCTCTGTCTGTCAAATAAATAAAATCTTTAAAAAAAAATGTAAAAATTAAGTCTTTCCTGATACCCAAACTAAATGATTGATAGGGTTCCTCATCTAGAGGCATGTCTGAATAGCTAGTCTTTTGTGGACGGTAGGCAATTATGGCTTTTGTCATGCATGGTGATGCAATTTCCACAGATGATCATTCCTGCTTGGATTGTTTCTTTTCTTGCAGTTGTTCATTTGGACCAGTCTCAGGGGGCAGCTGGGTGCCACTTCAGTAAATACAGATTTGGCTTGCATAACCAGCATTCGAGTCCCTTCTCAAGGCATAGGTTGGAAGTAGAGTCCCATTTGGCAGAGGGAGACAGACTCCAGGACAAAATCTTTTTAACTCGTCAGAAACATCAGATTTTTTTGTTTGTTTGTTTTGAGCTGGGTAGTTCCACTGAGATCACAAGGCTCTTGAGACATGACGAAGCAGAGCTTTGAAAGGAGGTGAGAGTGATTATAAATTTTTGGACCTGCAACTGAGATCAGCTTTGGATTTTTTTGTCTTTTGCATAAAGGAAGTATAATCCCTATATACGAACCTGTGACATCAAAAAAGATTACATTTCCTGTAGATGCAAAAATAATGGTATCTTTGGTCTCCGTTCATATGATTATTGTCAATGAGTACATCTTAGACTATCTCCTTTCACATAAATGTTTCTGGGATGCCACAACAGGCTATCTTATATATGATCACAAATTAAGTTATTGACAGAGCACTTTGCTCTGTTGGCTTTGTTCTTCCTCTCCAGTGTAGTTCCCACACAGCTTTTACCCAAAAAGTAATTTGACAGGCTTCACTGCTTCTAATCAACCCTCTACTCTCAAAGTCAAGGGTCATCGGCAGATCCCAAAGTTTTCATTCTTGAGCTGCGTATTAGTCATAATAGCTACACGATGCTGTGGCAACAAATACACCTATAAATCTCAATAGATGACTACCACCAACGTTTATTTCTCTTTCACACAACAGGCTGCTCCGTGCCACTTGGCTAGCCTTGGCAGCGTTTCTCGAAATGATGATGCAGGAATCCAGGAATTTTCCATATTGTGGTGCTGCATCATTTCAGAGGTCATCACAGAAGGACAGGGAAACTTTGTGACTGAACATTGAATGGTTTACGTTCTATCTGCCCACGTTCCTTTCCTCAAAATCTAATTACGTGGCTGCAACCTAACTACAAGAGAGGCTCTGGAAATGCCGTCTTCCTGTGTGTCCTGGAAGAGAAAAATGAAACATGGTTAGATAAATATGTAACACAGGGCCTACTCCAGGGAACCGGTGCATTTCTGAGTTCTAGGCAGCAGTGGGGAGAACATCGTCTCCCTTGCCCCCTGCAATGATGCTGGCCATAGGATGTCTCTACCTGGATCATGAAACAGAGCCCTTTGAACTCAGAGCCTCACAATTGTTTCACTTATTCCTGGCTCTTACCTCTTGAACTACAGAAGCTCAACCAATTCCAAGGGTCCTGTATATCACAGGATACCATGTTCTTTTCCTAATTCTCTTCCATTCTGTCCCTAAAATACCTACTACTAAGCTAAACTCTTTGTATCTTCCCCAGTTATAAAGCCAGCTCCTGTGCATGTTTATCTACATAGATACACATTTACATAATGTTTCATTTACATAAGTGAAATATAGGGGGGGAAAGTGGTAGTGAGATTGCTTACCCTAAAACCATTTAAGCCTCACCTCTGTTACCAAAATGGGTTCTGTAACATGGGTTTGATTCATTTTCAGCCTTTTCAGAATGGTATGTGATGTTGATGCCAGGATGGAGCCACTCATATAAAGACAGTTTAAGTTAAAATTGCTTTTCTTTTGGCACCAAGACCTAATGCTCTAGCAACAATGGCTTAAAATGGTAAGAGTTCATTTTCATTCTGTTTCTCCCCATGCCCCCTGCCTTTTTTTCCTTTCTTTTTTTTTTTTTTAAATAAGTCTGAGGTAGGTATTTGCTGGCCTTAGTTCCAGTACTTACTGATTTTGCATCCAGCAATTCTGCAAGTTCCTTATCTTTTTTCTCATTTTTGTCAACCATGCTTGCAGAGGGGACGTGATAGGAGATTATATCAGATTGAGTACAGAAACAGATATGAAGCATATGAAGCAGGTAACTTTCTATTAATAGTTAATGAGTTTATTATTTTTAAATAAAGAATACCTTTTCTAAATGTTTTAGATTTAACTTCCAATATAGTACACATGTAATTTATATACATAAAAGTTTTTTAGGCATCTCCAATGATTATTAAATGTCATGGAGGGACTCTGAGACCAAAATTTTGAGAAAAGCTGCTTTATAAAATAAGGTTTTAGATTCAGTGTGTATCATAGGTATTACACCTACTTTTCTATCATTTGGCTATTGTCTGTTGTAGATTTAGTTATGGAAATTTCATGATTTTTATAGAGTCAAGTCTATGAATTTAGTCTCTACATATCTCTACTATGTTTACTATTCTTATATTTTTCTTTTCTTTTTTGTTTAAACATTATCTTTTCTTTATATTTTTAGTGCCTAGGCATCTCTAGTTTTTAATATACTTTAATACAGGGATATAATAACTTCTCCAAATTTAGAGCTAGTTATCTCAACCTCATATACTTAATAAGCCATTCTTTCCTACTCTTTTCATTTGATATATTCCTATGTTTATCCACTATTTTAAGAAACTTCTGATTTTCCACTAGTTTTTATGTATCTCTCTGCTAAAACCAACCAGACAACCCACATTACCATTGCTTTAAAATAGAATTTTAACATCCACCTGTTATCAAAGATGCTCTTCATTTTCCTTACCATAATTTTATTATTTTTATTCACTTGTTTTTCCAGGTAAAATTGAAAGTAACTCTTAAGTTATAAAAAATACACAGTAATATGTTGATGGAAATTGCACTGAAATTACACATGCCTTTGGGGAAAATGCACTTTTTTATACTTCTAAGTCTTCCAGTATTCTTGACCATTAGTTTATCTTCTTGTAAGTAGCCAATAAGTTTATATATTCTGTCTTATAGGCCTTGCACTGTTTTCCTAGATTTATTTTTAGGATTTTATTGTGCCCTAACTTTCTAAGAATATTTGGTTAGATACTTAAAATTATCCAACCTTAAAATTAAATACTTAAAACTAATACTTAAAATTAACTAGCCTATTTTAAGAGTCCGTACCTTCACTCCCAGTTTCAGAAAAGTTTTGGTCATATTCTTCTATCATGTATTAGAAAATCTGATTGTGGGGGCACCTGGGTGGCTCAGTGAGTTAAGCCTCTGCCTTCGGCTCAGGTCATGATCTCAGGGTTCTGGGATCGAGCCCCGAATCGGGCTCTCTGCTCAGCAGGGAGCCTGCTTCCTCCTTTCTCTCTGCCTGCCTGTCTGCCTACTTGTGATCTCTATCTGTCAAATAAATAAAATCTTAAAAAAAAAAAAAAAAAGAAAACCTGAGTGTGAATTATATTTACCTTCCTACACAAATTTCACATACAAATGAACTGCAAATGAACTACTCTACTCTGTGTCCCAGGGCTTCTGTATTTCTGGGACCTGTTTTGGGGTTTTTTTTTTTTCCCCAGCTTCCCAATAGACTCATGTCTTTTTTGAGGCTGTTAACTTTGGATGGCTCCAAAGGGAACAGAGCGGCTAAATTGAATGCTATGGATAATCTGAACTTTATGTACTTTCCTGAAGTGAGAGAGAAGTAAACATAGAAGACTTTTGCAGAATTCAAAAATTATTTTCTGAGTTTTCAAGCAACATGCAAAATTATCTGGCCTATAAATTTGGAGCGTTACTAGCCCTTTTGGAAAATATATCAAGCAAGATACTCTAGCCAAAACTTCATACGTTGTTTGGTCTTTTATAAGATGCCCTGAAAGAAATAGTAGCTTTTTTTTAAATCTTTTTTTTTTAATTTTTTTAAAATTTATTTATTTGACAGACAGAGATCACAAGTAGGCAGAGAGGCAGATAGAGAGAGGTGGGGAAGCAGGCTCCCTGCTGAGCGGGGCTCGATCTCAGGACCCTGGGATCATGACCTGAGCCGACGAAAGAGGCTTTAACCCACTGAGCCACCCAGGTGCCCCAAGAAATAGTGGCTTATTTTCACTTTTAAGTTTCATTTTCTTGCTTATGGAAAAAAGAACGAAACATATTTTTATCATTTTTTTAATAACTGACACATTTATATTGTATTTTCAATTAAGATTATATCTCTTAGTCCCCTTCACCTATTTCACCATTCCCCTCTTACTCCCATTGGACAAGTATCAGTTTTTTCTCTGTACTTATGAATCTGTTTCTGTTTTGTTTTTGAGATTCCACAGATAAGTGAAATCATACAGTATTTGTCTTATTTCGACTTACTTTACTTAGCATAATACCCTCTAGGTCCATCTATGTTGTCACATATGGCAAGATCTCAATATTTTTTTTCTTTTTTTTTTTTTTAAGATTTTATTTATTTATTTGACAGACAGATCACAAGTAGGCAGAGAGGCAGGCAGAGAGAGAGAGAGTAGGGAGCAGGCTCCCTGCTGAGCAGAGAGCCCGATGCGGGGCTCGATCCCAGGACCCTGAGACCATGACCTGAGCCGAAAGCAGAGGCTTTAACCCACTGAGCCACCCAGGCGCCCAAGATCTCAATATTTTTTATGGATGAGTAATACTCCATTGTATATATACACCACATTGTTCTACTGGTGGTCAGTTAGGTTGCTTCCATATCTTTGTTATTGTAAGTAATGCTGTAATGAACATGGGAGGGTGTCTATGTCTTTTCAAATTTGGGTTTTTGTTTTTGTTTTTATTTTTTTCAGATAAGTTCCGAGAAGTAGAATTGCTAGATCTATAGTAGTTCTGTTTATTAAAAAAGCTTTTTTTTTTTGAGGAAACCCCATGCTATTTCACAGTGGCTATACCAATTTACACTCCTACCAATACTGCATGAGGTTTCCCTTTCCTCCACATCCTTACCAACACTTGTCTTTTTGTTAATAGGCATTCTGACAGGTGTGAGGTGATATATCATTGTGGTTTTGATTTGCATCCCTGTGCTTAGTAATGTTGAGCATCTTTTCATGAAGTGGTTGGCCATCTGCACGTCTGTTTTGGAAAAATGTGTATTTAAGTCTCCTTCCCATTTTTAAATAAGGTTTTTTTCTTTTGAGATTGAGTTCTATGAGTTCATCTTCTCCCATGCAGTAGAGTGCTTTTTTTGTTGTTGTTGATAGTTTCCTTTTCTGTGAAAAAGCTTTTTAGTTTGAGATAATCTTGTTTATTTTTTCTTTTCTTGTCCTTGCCTGAGAAAGCAAATCCAAAAAAATGCCACTAAGACCAGTGTCAAGGAGGTTACTGCCTATGTTTTGTTTCTAGGAGTTTTATGGTTTCAGGTTTTTAAGTCTTTAATCCATTTTTCAGTTAGTTTTTTATGCTATAAGATCCTGGTACATTTTAATTCTTTTGCATGTGGCTGTCTAGCTTTTTAACACTATTTGTTAAAGATACTGCCCTTTTCCTATTATATATTATTAACTCCTTTGTCATAAATTGAACATACATGCATGGGTTTATTTCTGAGATCTCTATTCTATTCCATTGATCTATGGGTGTTTATGCCAATACTTTACTGTTTAGATTACTATAGCTTTGTAATATTGTTTGATGTGTGGGAGTCGAATGTCTCCAACTTTGTTGTTCTTTATCAAGAGTATTTTGGCTATCTAGAGTTTTTCTTCTATGGTCCCATAAAATTTTAGAACTATTTATTCTACTTCTATGAAAACTGCCACTGGAATTTTGCATTGAATCTGTGGATTACTTTAGGTAGTGTGGACATTTTAACAATATTAACTCTTCCAATCTATGAACATGGTATTTCTTTCCATTTATTTGTGTCATCTTCTTTCAGCAATGTCTTATAATTCTCAGGGTACAGGTCTTTCACCTCCTTGGGTAATTATTCTTAGCTATTTTATTCTTTTTGATGCAGTTGTAAATGGGTTTTATTGCCCTTTTTTGTTAGTTTACTATTAGTGTATTGATTTTATATTATGCAAATTTGCTGAATTCATTTATCAGTTTCAATAGTTTTGGGTGGAGACATTAGGGTTTTCTACGTATAGTATCATGCTATCTGCAAATTGTGATAATTTTACTTCTTCCTTTCCAATTTGGATGCCTTTTATTCCTTTTTCTTGTCTAACTGCTATGTGGCTAAGGTTTCCAATACTATGTTGAATAAAAATGGAAAGAATGGGCATCCTTGTGTTCTTATTGATCTTAAAGGGAAAGCTTTCATCTTTTCACAGAGAACTATGATGTTAGCTATGAATTTCTCATCTATGGCCTTTATTGTGTTTAGGTACAATCCCTCTAAACCCACTTTGTTGAGAGTGTTATCATAAATGGATTTTTAAATTTTATCAATTTTTTTCTGCAAATATCAAGATGTTCATGGGATTTGTATTCATTTTATTTATGTGGTTTATCACATTGATTGATTTGTGGATGTTGATATGTTTGTATCCTCCTACAAACCCCCTTAATCATGCTGTGATCTCTTTGTTGTTTAATTTGGTTTATTAATATTTTGTTGAGGATTTTTTCATCTATATTCATAATGGATATTAGCTTATAGTTTTTTGGTTTGTGTAGTGTCTTTGTTTAGTTTAGTATCAGACTAATGCTGGCCTCATAGAAGGAGTTTGGAAGCAGTCCTTTCTCTTTTTGGAATAATTGGAGAATGGTCGGTATTAACTTTATTTTAAATGTTTGCTGGAATTCACCTGTGAAGCTGTCTGTCCTTGACTTTTGTTTGTTGGGAGATTTTTATTTTTTATTCTTATTTATTTTTATTTATTATTTGTTTATCAATCCACTTTTAATTAATTAATTAATTAATTTTATTTTTATTAATATATATATTTTAAAGGTTTTATTTATTTATTTGACAGACAGTGATCACAAGCAGGCAGAGAGGCAGGCGAGGAGGCAGGGGGGAGCAGGCCCAATGCGGGGCTCGATCCCAGGAGCCTGGGATCATGACCTGAGCCAAAGCAGAGGCTTTAACCCACTGAACCACCAAAGCACCCCTGTTGGGAGATCTTTAATTACTGATTCAACTTCATTACTATGAATTGGTATGTTCAGATTTTCTATTTCTTTCTGATTCAGTCTTGAAAGATTGTATTTTTCTTGGAATTTATTTATTCTAGGTTTTCCAATTTATTGATGTATAATTATAGTAGTTTTTTTAAATGATCCTTTGTATTTCTGAGGCAACAGTTATAATTTTACTTTTTTTTCTTGATTTGAGTCTAATCTTTTTTCCCTTCTAATAAATCTTACTAAGTATCAATTCTTTTCACCTTTTCAAAGAACCAGCTCTTAGTTTCAGTAATCTTATTTTTTGTCTATTATTTCCTTCTTTCTACTAACTTTGAGCTTTGTTCTTTTTTGGTAAATTTAGATTTCAGAATATAACTTATATCTTAAAACTTTTTGCTGCAGCCTCTAGATTTTGGAGCATTGTGTTTTCATTTTCATTTGTCTCAAGGTATTTTTTAAATTTTTTTCTTTGATTTCTTCATTGACCTTTTGGTTGCATAGTGGCATGTTGTTGAATTTCCACGTGTTTGTGCTTTTTCCAGTTTACTTCTCACAGTTGATTTTTAGTTTCATACTTTAAGATGTTTGATATGATGAAATCATCTTAAGTTTATTGAGACTGTTTTGTGAACTAACATGTGATTTATACAGTTCCATGTGCAATTGAGAAGAACGTGTATTTTGAGGTTTTAGGGATGGAAAATTCTGTATGTATCTATTAAGTCTATTTAGTGTAATGTATTGTTCAAGGGCACTGTTTCCTTATTGTCTGGATGATCTATCCATTGATGTAAGTGGGTTATATTGTCTTGTGTGATGGATTCCTTATTGTCATGCAATGCCATTCTTTGTTTGTGACAACCTTTATTTTAAAGTCTATTTTTTTCTAGTGCCTGGCTAGCTCAGTCAGTAGAGCATGAGACTCTTAAAGTCTACTTTTTCTAACAGAGGTATTGCTACCTTTTGGGTTTTTTTTTTTTTTTTTTTTTGCTTCCATTTGCATAAAATACATTTTTCTAGCTCTTCGTTTTAGTCTGTATGTGTCTTTAGGTGAAATAAGTCTCTTGTAGGCAGCATTTAAGCACTTTTTGTCATTTGGTTGTCTTCTGGATGTTTTTGTAGTTCTCTTTTTCCTCTTGCTCTCTTATGAGTCAATGGCTTTCTTTAGTGTTATATTTGATTTTTAAGTTTTTTTGTGTCTATTACAGATTTTTGGTTACTGTTAGGCTCATATATTTTATATATAACTTCTGCATATATAGCAGTCTATTTTAAGTTGGATATCATTTAAGTTTGAACCCGTTTTAAAAGTGCTGTATGTTTACTCTCCTCCCACCCTGTTTTAGGTTTTTGACATATTTAACATCCTTTTATGTAGGATATCCCTTAAGCAATTATTGTAGATTTTGTTGTCAATGTAATTTTACTATTTTTGTGTTTTAACCCTCATACTACCACTTTAAGCGCTTAATCCATTATGTTTGTCTTTACGAATGGAATTTTTTCCCATATCTTTTCTTGTTTCTAGTTATATAGTCTTTTGTCTTCTACTTAAATTAGTTTCTTCAATGTCCCTTGTAAAACTTGTTAGTGGTACTCTCGGATTTTGTTTGTCTGGGAAACTCTATCTCCTATTCTGAACGATAACCTTGCCAACAGAGTATCCTTGGCTGTCATTTTTTCCTTTCAGCACTCAGCAGTGCCTAAGAGGGTAGCACAGTAGAGTCAAACTTTCTGCAAAAATCCAATTATAGTCTTAGGTGTTTCCCTTGTATGTAACTTAATGCTTTTCTTTTGCTGTTTTAGGATTCCCTTTTTATCTTTACAATTTCACATGTTAATTTTAATGTGTCTTGGTTTGGCTCTCTTTGGGTTCATTATGTTTGGCAATCTTCCTGGACCTGAAGGTCTCTTTCCCAGGTTATCAAAGTTTTCAACTTTGTTTCTTCAAATAAGTTTTCTGCCCCTTTTCTCTCTTTTCTATTTCTAGGACACTTATTATGGGAATATTATTTTGATGTTTCCATAGAAATCTCTCTCTTTAAAGATTTTATTTATTTATTTGACAGACAGAGATCACAAGTAGGCAGAGAGGCAGGCAGAGAGAGGGGAGGAAGCAGGCTTCCCTCTGAGCAGAGAGCCTGATGCAGGGCCCAATCCCAGGGCTGGGATCACGACCTGAGCCGAAGGCAGAGGCTTTAACTCACTGAGCCACCCAGACGCTCCTGATGTTTCCATGGACATCTCTTAAATTATCCTCATTTCTTTGAGTTGGTTCTTCTTCCTGCTATTTTGGGTGATTTCCACTAACATGACTACCAGATAACTGCTCCACTCTTCTGTATCCTTGAATCTGCTGTTGATTCCCTTGAGCTGATTTTTTTATTTCTATTATTATAGTCTTCAACTTTGAGCACTTGCTTATACTTTCTACCATAATTTTCACTGTGTTCATCCTTTCTTCCCCTGAGTTCAGTAAGTTCCTTTATGGCCATTATTTTGAACTTTTTATTGGATACATTGCTTATCTCTGTTTCATTTAGTTCTTTTTCCGAGGTTTTGTTTTGTTCTTTTGTTTGCAGCATATCCCTGTCTCCTCATTTTGTTTGGTTCTGTTTTTGTTTTCATGTATTAGTTCAGCTATGTCTCATAGTTTTGAAATACTGGCTTTTTGTAGGATAGATCCTGTAGGGCTTGGAAGTTCAGTCCACCGTGGATACCAGATTCAGGTGTTGTAGATATGTCCTCAGTATGAGCCGCATGTGTCCACCCCACCCCACCCCCGCCCCCGTTGTGGTGGGTCTGCAATGGCTGCAGGCATGTTGGTAGGTAGGGCTGGTGTCCAGCCTGTCTGGCTGTCCAGTCTTTGGCTAAAAGGCCCAGCTGCGGTTGTTGTGGGCTTGCTAGTAGGCAGTGTTATTGTCCTTGTAGCTGTAAGGCCCAGCCAAGGTAAAGGGTTGTGCAGAACTCTCAGCAGGGTGCTTCTCTTGGTATTAGCAGTATACAGGTAGGATTCCCAAAGGTCTACTTGCCCAGGTCTCAGTCCCTAGGCGGAGGCCCACCTGCCCCCCGCATCACTAGCAGGTGCTCCAAGATCAGTAAGTGGGTCTCCTTCACCCAAAGTCTGTGTACTTTTTGATTTGGTGTTTCTGCAGTGTTTTTTGGGGCGAGTGGGTCTGTGCCTGAGCCCCTTACCAGCAAAGGTCTTCCTTTCTGTACAAATCTATAGTTTTCCTGGACATATTCCCTGTTGGTTTTCAAAGCCAGTTGTTTTGGGGGTTTGTCTCTCCTGTACACCTCTCAAGTATTAATGGCATCTTGACAGGCACTTCAGAACTCTTTATTTTTAAAGGTCTTATCAGTATTAAAATGTTCAAACCAAGCAACATGATATCTTTTATTAAATTGTTTAATGCAGTCTAATATTAAAAACAAGACAGAAAGACCCCAAATGGAGTTGCTTACTAAGTCCCATGTCCCCAAACAGGGACTTGATTTAATTATAAGTTTCAGCTATCTTAGAATAGAACCCTAAACTAGTCAGTAAGGAATTGCCTGATCGACACTAGTTAGGTAATTTGCCAAATGGACCCCTACCATCCATTATAGGAAAAACAAACTTGTAAAAACAGCCCACTTCTTACCTAGTAATAACCTTCTTCCTGCTTCCTTCTGTCTATACAAATCTTTCACAGCTTCTCAGAGCCCCTTTCTTTTCTTCTTTTTAAAGATTTTATTTATTTATTTGACAGAGATCACAAGTAGGGAGAGAGGTAGGCAGAGAGGGGGAAGCAGGCTCCCCACTGAGCAGAGATTTCCCCATGTGTTAGAGCCCCTTTCTATTTGCTAGATTGGATGTAGCCCTATTCATGAATTATTGAATCAAGCCAATTAGATCTTTAAATTTTAGTCAGCTGAATTTTGTTTTTTGTTTGGTGGCAGTAATAGGATCCAAAGGACACTTCTGATGGCTTTGGGGATCATTAGGAACAGAGGCATCAGTCCCTTCAAAACTTCTGAGTTCTCATTCTCACCATTTGAGGGCCATGGGTAAGTTCTTAGATGCAAGCTCTGTTCTTTTTGTGTTGAGCTCCCAATCTAATTGGCTTTCCAGTCTAGGGTTAACAGGTCAGTCTAGATTAACAGGAGGCTTTAACAGAGCACTACAGAGGCCTTTTTGTTAGTCCACAGGCCCAGTCCAGGGATTTGTTGGTCTCCTTGAGCTGGCAGGCAGTTCCACCTGGAACCCAGGTCCTTAAGCCTTAGTTGGTCTGCAATCAGCATTTGTTGGAATCTTCTGGTAGAATCTCCTGGCCGTAGTTCTATTGGGGGAATTGCTAATATTGTGCACCAAAGGCATTCTTTTGGCCAATTCATATTACCATCTCTGGTTACTTCTGGTGCCCATAGTTCTGTTCACATCATGTTCACATTAGTAGAAACCAACAGTAACTGGGGGAAGAATTCATAAATCTATTGTTAATGGGAATCTCAGAAGCCAAAGGTGAAAAAATTGACAGGTATAAGTCAAGCGGTTAAAAAGTATTAGAGCACTCACCTCCTAATTCTAAGATATACATGCCACCATACAACCCACTGGTACACCTCTCAAGTATTAATTTGGCTCCAGGAGACTCAAGGCTTTAGTTAAAGAAGTAGGATCCTAAATTTCAGGGACTTGAGTGTACCACCTTCTGGCATCACTGCTTATTTTACATCTTAGTATGATAGTCCTGGAAGATGGATCTGTGAAAATGGCAAAATATTACTAAGACAGTCTAGAATTACAACGGTCATTATGGGAAATGTTCCAGTTAGCAAGTGCACTTGAAAGCATTAGCTGCCAAATCAAACAAACAGAATGGATTACCTATTTTAATTGGCAGGTAGAAGTCTCCGAAAGTCTTCGATTCTAAAAGAACTTCACTGAAAGAGTCACTGCAAAAGGCTAAGGAAACATTAAAGACAGGAGTTAACTAAAAGACTGACATGACCCTAATATTCCCCTCTATCTTCCTTTCTACTCCGTGGAGACTAAAAGACTGCAAACAACAGATGACCAAGTTGTTAAAACACCCCTATATCTACCCTCAAAGGAGAGCCCCCAAATGGACGGCACCCAGGATTGATGGGACGCTAAGGGATTCTCTGATAAACTGCTACAAGTTACTCCCTTAAACAGCCAAGGAGAAACTAAAAATTAATAGGAAACATTGCAAAATCCTGGTAGATAATGGGGCTATTTCTCTACTTTGAACCCCACTTACTCTGGAGCACAGGTAGGATCCTGGCAAAACTCAAAAAGCCAGTGACGGGTGAGAATACATACCAGAATCAGCTATTCCAAATCTATGTGTTCAGTCATGAGAGGAAGGCAAAATGTCATGTGTCCCATCCTTTCTAAATCTAGATCACTTGGTTATTGATCCTTTCCCTCCCAACAATAACTATTGCTGACTTTTTTTCTTGTTTTGTGTCCTGAGAGCTTGGCCTGACAACTGTCACATGGGAAGGAAGGTCCCCCAAAATATGGTTGGACAGAAATGTGGGTTGCACTTCATTTGCAGGTAGGATCCTACTGATTGTTGCCAACTCTCAGGAAATTTGTCTAAGTAGCTATCTTTTGGCTATTTGGGGGGACATCTGTTGGATTCATGGGTCATTCACTAGTGCTAGAAATATTTATTGTTTGTCCCAGCTGAAACCTGACAAAATATTTGAAAGGATTTTTTTTTTTTTTTTTTTTTTTTTTATGAGTAGGCTTATGGTCAGAAGTTGGCCAAACTGGGGGTTGATAATTGCTCTTCTTCAGGCCCTTCCCCTAAGCTAAAATGATACTATGTACCCATAAGGGAAGAAAAGCAACCCAAAGACAAGCAGCTCTAAATCTACAGCATAGTAATCTTTCGATTCCCATCTTCATTGATGATTTTCTCCCTGATATAAAGAAGCAAAGTGAAGACTATGTAGTTGGATGGGTGGCAAATCCCTTATTTGTCCCTTGTTCAGGTTGCAACCCAATGCTTGAGGAATTAAAAACAACTGCCTTTGTGTTATAAATTGTTTACAAAAACAGAAATAGCACCTCTAGAAGCAATTCAAAGGCCACCTATCTTTTTTGATTAATCCCTAAACGTCCCGTATTCATCTCAAAAGGATTGTAGATATTGTAAAAGATTTGGATTTAGGGAAGAAAAGTCCTTCTTGGTATACCTTGCATTCTTTCTCTGTACCTTTTGTGATGTAAAATTATGTATTTTATCCTCTTTGGGAGGAAACAATGTCATTATTACAAGAAAAAAAGGGCTAATTGAAAACCAGGCCTATGAAAATCTTAAAACTCTTGCCACAACTGCTTCTGAAAAGTTCAAAGCATTTTAGCAGGTACCTTAACTTACTTCATCTTATAGAAACACAATGTGGATCACACTGTTCTTGTTTAAATTAGTGAGTTTTGCATTATCAAACCAGTTTTGGAATAAAGGTGAGGTTCAGTGGGGTGAGGTCCCAAGCCAATGACCAAGAATGAATTCTTGAAATGTCTTTGGTACAAAATGGTGGTTTATTAACGTGCAGGGACAGCACCGGTGGACAGAAAGAGCTGCTGGCCCAGGGTGGCGAGGGGTGGCTGATTATATACTAAGGGGTTGGGTGAGGGAAGGAAAAGAGAGGTTTCAAAATGTTATCAGATTTCTAGAAATTTCATTTAATTTCTATGACACTTATATTAATAAAAGGCACCCATATAAATATAACCTAAGAGGGTTTAGCATTGCTTTTTATTGGTGATGTTTCCCATTTAATTTAACATATGGAATAAACCAGTTAGTTTAACATCTTCCAAATGGAAGACAAATCCTTTGAGATTTTGAAGAGAAATCAGAAAGTTTGAGGTCAATTCCATTATGATGAACTCACATCAGATATGTAACCATGAACATTTTTAGGTTTTTGTTGTTGTTGGCACATCTATAACATTTTATTCTGATACTTTTGCAAAAGGTGGATTCATGGAAAGGATCCTACGAAGTACTGTTGACCACGGAAACCATGGTTAAATTACAAGGTGTCAAGCCTCAGGCCCATAACTCACAACTGATTAAGTCTCGCCTGACATCTGATCCTTTGCAGAGATGGAGACTTCAAAATCAAATTGCTATGAAGACAAGTAGCCAATGTTAAGGTACACTGCTCCCTCCAAGCAGTCTGACCAATAATCTATCTTTCTATCCTCCTCTCCCTAATTTTTACGCTATGAAGGTCTTTATGATTATTTTGTCTACCTTTTGCCTTGCTCTGTCCTGGAAAGTTAATGCTATTGTTCAAATATATCTGGCCAGGGGTGCCTGGGTGGCTCAGTAGGTTAAATGTCTACCTTTGCCCCACGTCCTGATCCTAGGGTGCTGGGATTGAGCCCCAGGTTGGGCTCCCTGCTCGGTGGGAAGGCTGCTTCTCCATTGCCACTTTTCTGCTTGTGCTCTCTCTCTTTCTCTCTCAGATAAATAAATAAAATTGTTAAAAATATATGCATCTGGCCATTGCAAGGGGGATAACCCAACCTTAAAATAATTGGTAGGTTTGCCACTATACTGCTAATCCTGTAGTTCTCCCTGGGACAAACTGATTTCTAATGCCTTAGCTTCTCTGGAACAAACTCAGCCTCCTCTTCTTGATGTCATACTACCTGACCCTGGGTGTCCATTTCCCTGTCTTTGGGTAACAACCTTAAACCCAGGAAACCTTGCATCCAGGCTCTGTCCAAAGAATGGGACGTAATGCAAGGTTAACCAGAGTAAAACTGCCTGGGATCTATAGATGCTTAAATTTTATAGATCTCCTGGGCTGTCACTTTTCTAGCTCTAAGTCACAGACACAAATGGGAAATATCAGGATGCATTCATGACCAAGTATTAGCTATTTTTGGCAGATTCCTATTTTCCTGGCTAGGAGTAAGTCCCAAAGAAGCTATGACCAGGAACCTCTGGTAAACTCTTGAAGATATTACAGAGTCTGCTGCTAAAGCAACAGCTGCCCAACAACTACAGAATCCCTAGATTCTCTGGCCAAAATTGTTATGGATACTAAGGAAGCCCCTGATTATTTTTTCAGTGGAGTAAGGAGGCATCGTGCTGTGGTGAACACCACTTGTTGCACTTGGACTGACATTTCTGGGGAAGCTGAGATTCAGCTGCACAAAGACCACTGAATAAGCCAGTTGGATTAAAAAAGTGAGTCCTTCAATGATGGCTTTCTTTGACTTCCTTGATTCTGATTGTTTTGGGTCGTGGGGACCGTGGCTTTGAAGTAAACTCCAGACACTGGGAATTACCCTACCTGTAATGATCACTGTAGCTTCATGAGTATGTTATATTCTCTCAAAAGCTTTAAATTCATGTTCACAGCCTTAACCACTAACTAAAAGGTCTCCCTAAAACTAGAATATCAGAAAAGGAATGAAGAAAACGACCAACTTAAATAATGTGAACCAAATACTGTAACTTGAGAATACCGCAAAGAGATTCAGCAAAAAACACTCCAAGAACTCCACAGTGGTGCCTTACGTTTTAATCTCATTCTGAGAGTCTGATCAAAAGTGTGGGACAGATGGTTAGGACAACAGGCCTGAGGGGCACCTGGGTGTCTGTTAGTTGTGTCTGCCTTCAGTTCATCTCCTAATCTTGTGGCCCTGTCTAGCCCCGAATTGAGCTCCCTGCTCAATGGGGAGTCTGCATCTCCCTCTGCCCCTCCATCCCCCTACTCCTGTCTTCCCTCTTTCAAATAAATAAATAAAATCTTAAAAAAAAAAGTTAAAGTTAAAGTTAAGCTTCCTAACACCATATAAAGGCTTAAAGTTTTGGCTCTTCCAGAAAGGCGGCCTTAAATCAATCAATCAGGACCTGCCTGATCAGCACTAGTTAGGTAATCTCCCCAGTAGATTCTGGCCATCCCCTAAAGGAAAGTAAGCTTGCAATAACCAACTGGCTTTTTTCCCTAGTGTAACTTCCTATTCCTGCTCCCATTTGCCTATAAAACTCAATTTGGACAGTTCCTCAGGGCTCCTTTCCATCTGCTAGATTGGGTGCTGCTTGATTTGTGACTCTTTGAATAAAACCAATAAGATTTTTAATTTTTAGTTTTTAGAGAGAGAGTGTGCATGTGATTGGGAGTGGTTATGGTGGGGAGGGGCAAAGGGAGAGAGAGAATCTCAAGCAGGTCTTGACTTCAAAACCTTGAGATTATGACCTGAACAGAAATCAAGAGCCAGATGTTTAACTGACTGAGCCACCCAGGTGCCCCAAGTCAATAATATTTTTATGATTTAATAATAATCTTCTTGTAAGAAAGTAATTTACCAATAACCCATGATGGGAAAGTACTGTTATTGACAAGGGATCATGTTAGGAACAAAGATGTCTAGTACTTTAACTATAATGAAAATTTTAAAGTAAGTCTCTCCTAAACCATTGTGACTTGGAGAAACATCCCAAAGATATTCCAAAAGCAATGACTGTTCATTATGGTGGGTTACAATAATAAAAATTATTAAACTTTGTTTGGGATTATTTTTCAAAAGAAAAAATATGTCTGCCCTTAAGTTTCTACCAAACAGGTCATTTTTTAATTTAGAGCTTAAAGACAACTATTTTAAAAGTTCAAACATTTTCTAAATAAATTACATGTATATAAAAAAATATACACACTTATATAATAAAGAACTCACCATTCTCAAAAAGTGAAGAACTCTAGACATGTTACTTCCTTGGAGACAGTCTATTCAACTTCCATAATTTAAAACAACTCCAACTCTGGGATCTGTTTATTATAGAAAAATTGATCCATAAATTTAAGTGAAATTTGTATATCATTAAACAATTTTTCCAAATAATTGACTACTGTTGAAATGGCCTTGTTAAGTTAAACAATTAAATTAGCATTTAATGAGAAAGAAAAAATTGTAGCCAATTAAAGACCAAAGCAAAAGACACAGTGCATTCATTTTTCAGCAATTAATTGATAACTTGCTTACCATGGGTAATCTAACAATTAACCAGGGAAATATCTCTAGGAAATAGAAAGCATTAATGTAAATGTGTTCTTGATTTATTCTTTTCAAATCCATTTACCACATTATCTAATCTGGCATAAGCAGAAAACCCCTAGGAAAAACACCTATAAGCCTTCTGGTGTTGGGAGCTCTAATTGTTTTGGCAACACAAATTGTTAAAGGAATTCCTAAGGACACTTCTCAGCCATCACAAGCATCGGAGTTAAAACAAGGACAACAAAGCGTTTTCAAGATGCTGATCTGTAAGCTATAGACTGGCAGCTCTCAGTACATTTTCAACCTGTTTGACTGCTGCTGTACTAGAGCTTACACACCCCTGACAATGGCCAGAGCCATGCATGGTTATGGGTATCACACTAAACACCACCTACACCACCAAAAAAGCATATTGCAAGTGACTATGAGAGATGTCATTAACCTTGACTTTTCTTTAGTTTCTATTTTTAAAGTCATTTGTAAATTTTTAATTTGACCTTTTAGCATTATTTCAAAATTGAATGTGACCCAAAGTGGGACATTGTGCTGTATCATTATACCACTATTATGAATAGCTAAAGTAGAACTTAACTTTATAATTCCTGTGAGTGTGATTTAAGATATCTGCCTCTTCAGGTAAAATTTAAAGACTCATCCAGTTGTCCGGGTATTCAACTGGTGTCATTTATATGACATTTGACTAATGGTTTGTGTATGTGTGGAGGGGGAGGAGACAGGAAACATTGCTTTGACATAAATATCTAGATCAGGGTTTCTCAACTTGAGCATCATTGATATTTGGGGCAGAGCAGTTTCTCTCTGGTGGAGGGTGCTCTCATGCACTGTGGGATGTTTGGAGGCATGTTTTCTCCCCAGTAGATACCAACAGCAGCCCCCCAGTATGACAACCAAAATTTCTTCAGATGTTTCAGAGCAAAATTTCCAATAGCCTCTCCTTGAGAACCGCTGTCTAGATCATCACACAAGTATGAACCGCTTAGTTGTACATCATGTGGTTATGTAGGCAAAGCCCTGGGAACCACTTATTCACACTGATGTTCCCTTACTGACAGATTATGTACTTATATAATCACTTCTGGCTCTACTCAGGTTTTTCACTGAAAGAAGAGGGAATCTGTATACATGAAAAATCACCTGCAGGAGGCATATTTTTCTCTTCTTCAGGAATAGCCAAATCCGGTGTTCGACGAAGAAATTTATATGTTGCTAAAAATTTGTCGTTCATTTTTTAGAGGCAAATTGAATCTATTTGTCCAAAGGATGTGGCATTAATCACCAGGAAAATGTTTTTATATACACAAGATATCCTTATCCTGGGTTTTGAAATACAAAACAGTCTCACGTGTTTTACAGGAAAACAAGTCTGGTGTTGACTCATAGTTCATCTGTTTATGATACTGTCTTCATCTGGGCAGATAGTAGAGAGAAATTACATGAGTTCTATTAAGGTTTAAATACTACCCATCTGTCCCAATAGAACAGTCACAAAAAAAGATAATTTTTCTCCGTATCACCATTACCTTCAGTGTGTATGAAATTATTACCTCCATCTTCAGAAAACCAATGGACCATTTTAACTATTTATTCCACTCAAGTTGTCAAACTAAAACAGAGTGAAAATGCCAGTAATTTACAGCTAGGTCTTAACGCGCTTCTAGCATATCACAGATGGAAACGCATCATAGACAGCTTTCATCAATAAGAGAAAAATAGCTGGCCAGACCAGGGTAGGCCAAAATCTATGTGGATAAGCCCTCGCCAAAAGGAATTCACATTTAAGTTTTCATTAAATATATTTTTTCCATCACTTTTCCTGCTGTTAAGGTTTGACAGTACTAATCTTTTATTTCTGCACCCTGAAGAGACCATCACTGGGTCTGGCACTGCAAAAGTATAGTCAACAAAATGTTAATTGAATAAACGGATCGATAATAGCTAATTCTGTTTTTATCAGATAAGACTGTGACTATAATTACACAGCAATGTGACTTGTATGTAGTGAGGCAAGGAAAAACGAAGTACATCTGTGATATTTTTTGGTCTCAAAAGTTAAAATACATTGACATTTATCAAAATAAGCATCTGCTTTATAAAAGTGCATAAGGTATAAAAATGTTTGTAAGCAGAAACACAGGTGAGACAAACTAGAGAATGATTCAAAATAGTTTAAAAACATACCTGAAAAACATACCTTAAAATACCTTTTTATAAAAACAATTTAAATGTAACAGGCTTCTAGAATACTTGTAAAATATAAAAATAGATGTTAAGGAATTTGCTTAATTCTCATAATTCCATTTCCCGGCTATAATACAGTTTAATATATTGGCTTACTTTACATAGAAACTGTTGCAGTCAGTTCACATAACCCAACAAATATATCTGATTCTTTTTTTTTTTTTAAGGATTTTATTTACTTATTTGACAGAGAGAGCTCACAAGTAGACAGAGAGGCAGGCAGAGAGAGATAGGGGGGAAGCAGGTTCCCTGCTGATCAGAGAGCCCGATGTAGGGCTCGATCCCAGGACCCTGGGATCAAGACCCGAGCCGAAGGAAGAGGCTTTAATCCACTGAGCCACCCAGGTGCCCCTATATCTGATTCTTTAAGTTGACAATATATTAGGAACATTTCTAATGTTTTAAATGTTTTTAATATTCGAACACATTATCGTGAAGATTTCACGGCAATGTACTGAGAACGGCATAACTGTATGTCTATTATTGGCTCTCTCAGTTTAAAAAATATTTAATTGCTAACTATGACCTTATTTAGAAATAGAGCAATTGCTCATGTAATAAGAGGAGGTCATACTAGAGAATTGTGGGCCCTCACACCATCATGACTGATGTCCTTTTTTAAAGGGGCAAAACTGGATGCAGAGACATACAGAGGTAAGATGATATAAACAGACACAAGAACACAGCCATCCACCAGTCCCGGGGGAGAAGCCTGGAACAGACCCTTCCCTCCCAACCTCAGAAGGAATCAGCCTTCCTGACGCCTTGATTTTGGGCTTGTGTTTCCTTGCATATTCTTCTAGCAAACTAACAACCAACCAACACTGCAGATCTCCCTACACAGAACTCCCTCTCCCTCGCCAGTCTGACCATACCTTGACTAATACTGAACAGTTTTATCAAGACGTTTTCACCTTTTACTGCCTTCTATTTCTTCCTGTCTATCCATCTCTATGTCCTTTCTTCCAGCCCATAGTCTTTGTAGGAGGCTTTTTTTTTAACTTAGCATTTTTTTAATTATCAAGACCATTAGAATAGTAACAAAAGCAATTACTGAATGGTTTCTATGTTCAGGCTTCATGCTAAATTAAACTCTTTACATTAATTATCTCCTTTATTCCATGTTAATGGACTCATGGACATGTGGTAGCATCTCTATCCTCTTCCTGTTTCGGCTTCTCACAGGGGTGGTGTCCTGTGTGTACTGGACATCTATTATGTGTTGAGGATTCTGCTACTCTGACAAAAATCTTGAAAAATGATCATGTCCCAATGTGGAGATTTAAACAGCTATACTCTAACTACTGTAGTCTTCAGAAAAGAAGATAAAAATTGGCAAAAATTTGGATAGCATTTATTCCAGGAATTGTAATTTTCTCTGAATTGAATTCCACTGGAATTTCTCTCAAATTTTCCCAGTATGTCAATTCACTGAATAAATCTCCACCCTCTCCGCGAGCTCTAAGGAGTCAAACATTAACTGTTCAGGCGGTCCAAAAGCCAAATGGGATGAGAATGTTGCCAGGTGAGTAACAGCAGGAGGCAAGGATGGTTACGCTGCAATCTGAGGGCGGAGCATGCAGCAGCTATTGGGAGTTGAGAAGCAGAGTCTGGTGGAAGCCAGACTAAGTCTGGTGGAAGACTCGGGTGTCTGGGCAGGTGACCGGGCAGTGAGTGCAGCAGGTGAGGCTGGCTTGGGCAGGCCACAGCCCACTCAAGGGACTGGACTGACAGAGCCGGGTCTGGGAACAGGGCAGCACAGAAGAGTGTGTGGTGAGGCAAGGGGGGATGTGTCAAGAGCAGAAAGGGAAGTTAATCAGAGGAGAATGGGCTGACAGCAGCCTTGGATTTTTGTCATTTAGGTTGCAGCTGCCGGTTAACGCAGGGCTCGTTTGGGGGAGACAGCTGTCAAAGCCTGATGTTAGCAAACCTCCTGTATAAGCACTATGCAAACACAGCCGGAGAGGAGTGTCACAGGGAGAACGAAGTTGTGGGTTTCTTCCTTTCCTTTTTTGCTCTCTAGAATCTATTTCTTCCTATCAGGGACAGAAATTGGATTCTACTCTGAACTCTTTAAGGGACCACCTAAGAAATGTGTACTCTCAGATTTTTAGGTTGGGAAAGATGGAAAAGCCTAAAGAACTCTGGTGTTTTAACTAAAGTTCTGAAGAGGGTGGAGACATGCATTTCTTAATTCATGCCCAGGTGTTCTCCATCTAGAATGCCTGGCCTTGGTTCATGCTTTGTAAGATTCTGCACCCAATTCCGATGCATAAGGTTTTCTCCCACACCATCAATCAGTTCTCAGGGACTAGCTGGGTGTCCTATGACTCAACTCAAATGTGACACCATCACCCCAAAATAGCATCAGATTCCACAGGTGAAAAGCACAGTCCTGCAAGGCTGTCCCCACATCAGATGCTACTCCCAAGTCCAGATTGTCACCTATACTTCTGACTCACTGGCCTGTAGAGCACAGCTTCCCGCATCTACCCTCTCTGGTTTGGTTACTTTGCTAGAATAGCTTACCAAACTCAATAACCCATTTCCTCATTAGAATACTAGTTTATTACAAAAGTTATTAAATGGTAAGAATGAACAGTTAGAGAAAGAGAGATACAAGGAGAGTTTTCCAACAAAGGAGTTTCTTCTGTCCTTGTGGAGTCAGGGACCTAGTACACTGGCATATGGAAGCATTTTGGTTTACTAAACTAGTAATTCTCTAAACCCCTTCCTTTTGGGTTTTTGTAGAATCTTCATTACTTAGACATGATTGAGTCCTTGGCCATAGGTGAATGATTCAAAATCTAGCCCCCTCCCCTCCCTAGAAATCATGGGGTAGGACTAAAATTTTCCAACCCTTCAATCATGGTTGATTCCCCTCAAAACAAGCTCCCATCCTTAGGTGCTTTCCAAAAGGCACCGGGCATAAAAGACACATTTATGGCTTATGGCTCTTTTCGTTTAGGAAGTTACAAGTTTGGGTTTTTTGTTTGTTTGTTTGTTTTGTTTTGTTTGTTTAGATTTTATTTGAGAGAGGGTGTGTGTGTGTGTGCATGAGCAGGGGGAGAGGCAGAGGAGAGAGAAAAGTTTAAATGGACTCTGTGCTGAGCACGGAGCCTGATGATGTGGGAGTGACCACAGCCCTAAGATCACCAGAGCCCAAACCAAAAGTTGGACATCCAACTGAATGAGCCACTCAGGCACCCCAGGAAGTTCCAAGGTTTTTCATAGCTTTGTACCACAAATGGAGATGAAGACCAAATGTATACTTCTTACTATAAAGTACAATATCACACTCTTTCAGTGTAGAAGATTTTCTTGTTGCTTTCTGGTTTCATTTTTTTCCTGCTAGAGAAACTACTAATGTTTTTCAAGTGTGACATGGATGTTTCATGCCTTCCCAGAGACTTTGTCTGTCTACTGCAAAGGCCCAGTGTCCTTTTATATACAGTATAACAAATTTTTTTTTTTTAATGCGTGAGGCTCAGTATTGAATTTGCTCAAACTGCAGCTGACAGCAACAGCCATAATCCAGTGTGTATTTCTTCTGGGAGTTCATTAATTATATTCACAACTGTGTAGCAGTAAAAGATTATGTGCTTGGATTTCCCTAGTTTGAAGTTCATTCATCTTGTATTCTGGTGGTGCTCCTTATGCTTGCCGCTGCCACTATTCTCTTCTCCAACCACACCCAATCAAAAACTAAACATTTGCAAAGCAACCAAATTTATTTATCTAGCAGATATTTATGTTGTATCCCTTCACTTCATTCAGCGAGGATTTTCTGCTAACTTAGATATGTAGAGAAAAATGGTTGTTTCCAACAGACTAGTCATCTAATTCATTCTTTCAATCAAAATGCTCTGAGTGCTTCCCCCCCCTCCTCCTTTGTACCAGATGCTATGCTAGATGCTGGGAATATGGTGGTGAACAAAAACAGTCTCTGAGTGGCATTTACCAGGATGGGACTATAATTTAGTGGTAATAGCTGTAGACTTGAAGGTACCCTACGATTCCTGTCAGTTAAAACTACTGCATCATCACCCCAAGGCTGTACTTCCAAAGTCATTGAGCTTTATAAACAAGTCTCTGGGGAACCTTGCAATTGTCAATGGAAGTACCAGCACTGGTATATCAAAAGTCTGGGGCTGGGTTTTCCCAGTCCGTGTCTTGTACATGCAGTGTGATCTGCTGGCATCTTGTGTGTAATCAAATCCAGCCCCACCGCATTTCCTCTGATCCTGCAGCATGAGAATTAATCAGCTACACAATCCTTTTCCAATCAGAAAGGGAAGCTATACACAAAGACTTATTTTCCCAACGAATGTGTATAAGATCACCATTTTGTTCAAATATTCTGCTTTGGCTTAACACTTGATAATGCTGTGGTCTTAACAGCCAGCAGGCATGGCATTTGCCTCTAACACCCTGTAATCTTGGATGAATTTACTGAGAAGCTGTGCTCATTTGACTGTTAAATAAATCTTAAAAAACAAAATGAAACTTATTTGAAAGGGAGAGAGAGAAAGAGAGCAAGCATAGGGGGAGGGCCAGTGGGAGAGAGAGACAATCTCAGGAAGACTCCCAGTTAAGCCTGGAACCTGATGCAGGGCTCAATGCTATAACCCTGAGATATAACCTGACCCAAGGTCAAGAATCAGGTGCTTAATCGACTGAGCCACCCAGGTGCCCCATATGACAGTTTAGTTCTATGTAGCTGCAGGGCTTGCTCTCCAACAGGGATTGATGGAATCCTCCTACCCTTCAGTCCCACAGGGATGCCAGAGTCCTCGATCAAGTCCAAGGGAAGAACAGGCTCCTTCTCTCCTATCCCTCCCTTCCTCTCACACTGGCACAGTCCCGTCTGTATGCAAGGCACTAGGGATAGAAAGTTGGATAAGACACAGCTCTGCCTACTCTAGTAGGAGGACCCACAAGAATGTATCTCATTTTAATGTAACATAAAGAGTCAAAAAATTACAAATAATAGCAAAGCCCTGAATTTGTACTAGGACTTCAGGGTGGGATGAGGTTTAGTGATAGAAAAGCCTGTCATGGGTAACAGTCTAGCCATTATTTGATAATAAAAACAGCTTTGTATACTTATTGTGAATACAAAGCCAGATTTGAAACAGTATTACAACAAAGCAATACAGTACAGTGGAAAATGGTTCATGAAGGAAGTCGGTCAAGATTTAGTATTCTGGTGAACACAAAGGAGGAAGTGATCCGTTCTCATAGATTCTTGGAGAGGTGATATACTTGAGCTGAGTCTTGTGAGATTAAGTATAGACAAGGGAGTAATTTTAGGCAAAAGGAACACCATGAAAAGAGACCAAGAGAAAAAAGGCATTTAGGAATGAGGCAGTGTGGTGCATTTGCCTAATTCCATGTTCTTTATTGATACGGATAGTTGGATAGAGGACACGTTTTGGGAAAGATGATGGAAACGGGACCAAAATCATGGGGTATTTGGTATGTAAGACTGCACAAAGGAAACTGGTGTCATACAGAAATAACAAATCTTATTTTCCATGAAGCTTTATTAATAATTCAAAAAATGCAATATTGGGGGAGAGATGGGTTAAGGAGTGGAAAGGATTAAGGAGTGCAGTGGTGAGAAGCACCAGGTGTTGTATGGAAGTGATGAATCACTAAGTTGTATAGCTGAAACCAATATTATATGTTAACTGAAATTTAAATAAAAACAAAAAAATACAATTAATCATGATGTACATGCAATAAAGAGAGAACAACAAGATCAACACAGCTCTCCAGACTTCTCTTGCTGACTCAGGAGGTACTCAGACCAACATATTAAGTCATTAAGTAATGTATGTGGTTATATTATTTACATGAAAAGGAGCTGTTTTGTAGTCACAATTTCAATTTTATACTCCCATAGTAACATAGCTTAAGTGATGTTTTATAGGGAGCCATGTTCCATCAATCCATAGTATTCTAGGTTTCTTTACCATAAGTAGTCCTAAAAAGATTTGGTATCTCTTGCAAAAAGCATTCCATAGATAAGACTTCTTTGACTGGCAAATGACATTATTATACTTGCCATGGGGTCTATTATTATTATGTTACTCTCATACTTACAAGGAGATTGGGCCTCAGTACCTTCTTTCCTTCCTGGGTAATTACCTGCCCAACCTCCCCAACCAAGAAATGGAGAGAACGTTTCCTAGTATGCATTTAGACTACTATAAAGGCTGGTGCTATTTATAATGGACTCCAGAGACCATCTGACTCACCTGGTCACCTGGTAAAATGTGTATATCTGAGCCTTGCCCAGGATCTAAGGAATCAAATCTTTAAAGCTGGAGACCAGGGTTTGCATTTTAAAGATGCTCACAAAGGACTCAAGATGGCAACGTAGAAAGATCCTGAACTCAGACATACTGAATCTACAACTACATATGGAACAACTTCCTCTGGAAAAACAAAACAACCCCCCCCCATAAACAAACAAAAAGCAAAAAGCAAAAATGAAGCCAAAAAACCAAACACACAGTGAACCGGGTAGGAGGCTGGGGACACCATCTCACCGTAGACCTCCTCCCAGCTCTATTAACCCTCAACTGGAGGGAACTCAATATCCAGAGCTGCTTCTTGTGAACAGAAGGGTTTCAGCCCCACAGTAGACACCCCAACTTCAAGACCTACACCTGAGAAATGAATCCTCAAAACACCTGCTTCTGAAAACCAATGGGGCCACAAAAGTGGAAAGGCTCAAAAGGAATGGAGAAACTATTCTAAAAGGGTCCACACTCTTGGACTCACTCACCCCAGAGGCCACCACAAAGGCAGTCAGTTGAGAGGCACCCAGACTTTATGTGAAAGAGGTTTATTTGCATGTCTTCAATTGCCAATCTAAAGGGCTGGCATTTAACTTAACATATAGCTAGTGGCCTGTTGAAATACTCCCTGGGCTTGGAGGGTGGTGGCTGCCAACTTTGCATACGTAAACCTTAGATTATTTCAAAATCCTATATTTTTTTTTTCTTTCCAGTGGGCACCATCTTTATTGTCCCTCTGCTTCTCTCCTGCAGGTTGGCACCATCTTTTTTTCCTTTCAAGGGGTTCAATTGTCACACTTTGTCTTTTTTCTAAGCCAGCAGGCTCCATTTGCATACTCTTCCACAGCTATGATTCAGAGCACCAGTATCTTCTGGAGAAACTTTTATATACATTCACGTCCCTGTTTTTTCTTTTCTTTTTTTTAGGATTTTATTTATTTATTTGATAGAGATCACAAGTAGGCAGAGAGTCAGGCAGAGAGAGAGGAGGAAGCAGGCTCCCCGCTGAGCAGAGAGCCCGATGCAGGGCTCAATCTCAAGACCCTGAGATCATGACCTGAGCTGAAGGCAGAGGCTTAACACACTGAGCCACCCGGGTGCCCCAACTTCCCTATATTTTTTAGTGTGGTCCCCCATCTTTGTAGCTGCCACCTAAGGGACAACCCTTGATCACCTAGCCCTAGGGACCTGGGAGGTTTGCATTTCTGGGGCTATTGTACTGTAACCATCAAAGTTCTGGGCAGACCACCACCTCCACAGCTCTGCAGACAGCAGACTAAAACACACATCGGGTCTTTCAAAAGGTTTATTTGTCCAGGAGAAGTGGCCCTGTCTGGAGAACATCTAGGGGCCCACGGAGGGGCTCGAAGGGAATGGAGGCTTGTAGACAAAAATCTTTGTGCTCTCCTTCTGCCTTACTCCAGCTCACCAGTATCTCCTAGAAAAGAGCTTATACCCTTGTCTGCAGGTCCAACTTTTGCAACTGCTATGACAATACCTCCAGATACCTCCAGATCACTCAACTATGGTAAGCTGTGGAAATTATGCTCAGAGGACCCATAGGACTGCAACCAATGGAGAAAGTATTCTTCAACAGCTACCACCCTTAGGGCACAGCAAGATGCAATAGATCCAGGAGCTCAATATTTCTGTAAAATAAGCCAATAATTTATCATCATAGCTGTTGCCTGAGTGGAAAGATTCTAATTATACATGTCTAAGAGCTGACTGTGATCCTTTCAAGCGACCTGAAAGGATGAATGCTATCTCTGTGCTCTCTGCAGTGCTATCTCTGCAGTGTCCACAGCACCATTGTCTCTTGGAGGGAGCTCTTACACTTATCTGGAACCCCATTTTTGCTGACTGCCACCCAGAGGACACATCCAAATTGCCTGACTCTGAGGGCCAGTGGGAATACACTTGTAGTTCCACAGGACTGGAGATACCTAAATATTGTCTGAGTCTGGCCTCCAATGAGACTCAATCTAGATGCTAACTAACATCCTCCCCTTTGGGACACTAACAGGTCTCAGCATACCTTCAGCATTGGGAGCCATTAAAAATAAAATACAATGCTTAGTAAATTACAAAGGTGAGAGATAACCAAGACCAAGGTCAGTATTGAATAATAAGATTCATCGTCTACCCGAGGCCACTCATTCAAGACTGGGAGAGGTGGTTGCTTCATTTAGCATATAAAACAACATAGAGACATCAACAAAATGAAGAAAGAGAGGAACATATCCTGAATGAAGGGGCAAGATAAAACAACCTGGGGATGGGGGGAAGGAAACTAATGAAAATGAGATAATTACTTTAATTAATAAAGAGTTCAAAATAATAGTCATAAAGAGTTCAAAATAAAAAGTCATCCCCAAATTGGGAAAAGACTACAAATGCTGTGAGAACTTGAACAAAAAGATAAAAGATCTAAGAAAATATCAAAGAGAAGTCACAGAGTTAGTTATTGTATAACTAAACTGAAAACTAGAGGGGTTCTATAGCAGACTAAACAAAGCCGAAGAAAGGTTCAATGAATTCTTAGACAAGGAAATGGAACTCCCCCAGTTGGAGTAACAGAAAGAAAAAAATGAATGAAGAAAAGTGAAGATAACATAAGAGACTTATAGAACAACATCAAGGAGAGTAGTAGTTACATTATAGAGGTCCCAGGAAAAGAGAAAGAAATAGAGGCAGAAAATGTATTTGAAAAAGTAATGAAAGTATGAAAACTTCCCTAGCTCAGGTAACAAAATAGGCATCTAGATCTAGGAAGCCTAGAGATTTCCAAAATTGGAAGGGACTAAAAGAGACCCATACCAAGACAAATTATAATTAAAAATTAAAATGTTAATAGTTAAAGACAGAGAATCTTAAAAGCAGCAAGAGAAAACTTGCTGCACATAGGGGAATTCACAAAAGACCATTTTTTTTGTTTCTTTGCTTTTTTTTAAAAAAAAGATTTTATTTATTTGAGAGAGAGTACACAAGTTGGGGAGAGAGGAAAGGCAGAAGGAGAGGGAGAAACAGACTCCCAATTGAGCAGGGAGCCTCACATAGGGCTCCATCCCAGGACCCTGGGATAATGACCTGGGCCAAAGGCAGATGCTTAACCCACTGAGCCACCCAGGTACCCCAGTTTTTTGTTTTTTTATTTTGTTTTTGGTTTGTTTTTAAGAAAAAATGCAAGCCAGAAAGGAATGGCACATAATGAAGAATACTCTATCTGGCAAAATTATCATTCACAATCAAAGGAAAGATAGTTTTCTAGACAAAAAAAACTAAAAAAGTTTATCACCACTCAACCAGATTTACAAATAATATTAAAGAGATTTTTTTAATCTATAAATGTGCTAACAAGTAACAAGAAAACATATTAAAGTATAAATTTCATGTAGGAAAAGTAGTAGACTAATCATATAAAAAGCTAGCATGGGTTAAAGGACAAAAGCAGTAAAATTAACTACAGTAATTAATGGATACACAAGCTAAAGAGATGTAAGATGTGATTCAAAAATATAAAATAGAAGGAGGGCAAATTAAAAATGTAGAGCTTTAGAACGTGTTCAAGCTTATGTTATCAATTTAAAATAGACTGCAGAATATATAAGTGGTTATATGTAAGACCCAGAATAACAAGACAAAAACCTATAGTATAAAGAAAGGCATATAAGCATGCTGATAAATAAAATCATCAAACCACAAAGAATGGGAGTTAGAGAAGTAGATAGGCACACATAAGAACTACAAAACAGAAAACAGTTAATTAAATGGCATTAAGTACAGACAAACCATAAGACACTCTTAATCTTACAAAACAAACTGAGGGTTGCCAGGAGGAGGTGGGTAGGGAGAACGTGGTTGGGTTATGGACATTGGGGATGGTATGTGCTATGGTGAGTGCTGTGAAGTGTGTAAACCTGGCAATTCACAGACCTGTACCCCTGGGGCTAATAATACATTATATGTTAATTAAAAAATAAAAATTAAAAAATGGCATTAAGTACATACCTATCAATTAATTTAAATGTAAATGGACTAAATTCTCTCATCAAGTGATACAGTGTAATTCAATGGAATGTTTTTTTAAAAAGACTCATCCATTTACTGCCTACAAGTCACTTCAGATCTAAGACTATACATAGACTAAAAGTGATAAAAAATGATATTCTATCAAATATAAAACAAAAGAGTATGAGGGTATAGTTATATCAAAAAAGTAGACTTTCAAAAAAAGACTGTAATAATGGACAAAGTCATAATAACATGATAAAAGGGTCAATCCAACAACAGGATATGTATTTTAAAATATATATGTACCTAACATAAGAGCACCTAAATATATAAAGCAAATATTAGCAGGGAGAATTAGAATTAGAATTAGAAGAATTAGAATTAGAATTAGAAGGGAGAACTACAAAACAATCCAATAATATAAAGGGACTTTAACATCCCACTTACATCAATGGATAGATATCCAGTCAGATATCAGTAAGGAAACATCAGCCATAAACATTACACCTGATAGACTTAACAGATATATGCAGACCATTAATCCAAAGACAACCGAATACACATCCCTCTCTAATGTATCTGAAACATTCTCCAGGATAGGTAATATGTTAGGCCACAACATAAGCCTTAATAAATTGAAAGACTGGATTCATACTAAGTCTATAAGCCATACTACCTTGAATGTACCTGATCTCATCTGAAATCATACCAAGCACCATTTCCAACTGCAATGCTATGAAATTAGAAATCAGCTACAAGGGGCACCTGGGTGGCTCAATTAGTAAAGCATCTGCCTTCAGCTCAGGTCATGATCCCGGGGTCCTGGGATTGAGCCCCAAGTTGGGCTCCTGGCTGAGCAGGAGAGCCTACTTCTCCCTTTCCCTCTGCCCCTCCTCCTTGTGTGTGCTCTCTCTCTGTCAAATAAAATATATTTTTTAAAAAATAAGTTACAAGAAAACTGGAAAACTCACAAATATGTGAAGATTAAACAGCATGCTATCAAAAAACAATGGGTTAAAAAAGAAATCATAAGAGAAAAAAATCAGTACAACCTAAACTTATGAGATGCAGCAAAAGCAGTTATAAGAGGGAAGTTCTGATCAATAAATACCTACATCAAGAAACAGGAAAACCTCAAATAAACCACTTAACACCTCAAGGAAATAGAAAAAAAAAGGGGGGCAAACACAGCCTAAAGTTAACAAAAGGAAAGAAATAAAAAAGATCAGCATTAATAAATAGAGACTGAAGAGACAATAGAAAAGATCAGTGAAACTATGAGCTGGTTCTTGGAAAAGAAACCAAATTGCCAAACCTTTAGGTAGACTTATCAAGAATAAAAGGTAGGACTCAAATATATAAACTCATAGATAAAAGAAGAGACATTACAACTGTATTTCTTTATAGAAATACAAAGGATCATAAGACTACTGTGAACAACTCTACACAAATTGGACTGCTTAGGAAACATGAATGAATTCCTAAAAATGTACAACGTACCAAGAATGAAAGATCAAAAAACCCTAGAAAAACTGAACAGATCTATTACTAGTAAAGATACTGCATTAGTAACCAAAAACCTACTAAAACACAAAATCCAGGAACTAGAAAGCATCACTGGTTAATTCCACTACACAGTCAAAGGATTCACAACAATCCTTCTTTAACTCTTCCATGACAGGAAAAAAAAAAAAAAAAAAGAGGAAGAAACATTCCCAAACTCATTTTATGAGGCCAGAATTACCCTGACACACAAAAAAAAGACAAGGATGCCATTGGAAAAGGATACTACAGGCCAATGTTCCTATGAGCATAGATGCCAAAATCTTCCACATGGTGTTAGCACACCAAATTCAACAACACAATCAAAAACTCAAACACCTGAAACTAACATATGTCATCGGTCAATTATACCTTAATTAAAAAAAAATAAGCTCACAAGATAATTCTTAGCTAATGTTTGGTATTTCAATAATGAATGTTGGAGATATTTTAAATGAGTTTCAACATTTGAACTGAATCTCAAATTTTGAGATTTCCAGTTCCTTAAACTAAACAAAACTAGTATGAAAATTGAGATACCAATCTGGGAGATAAGGAATAAAATGTCTAGGGCATACTGCCTGTCTAAGACTCCTAGAATGAAAAAGATGGAGTGAAAAGTATTTCTTTTTCTAATCAGAGCTCTGACAGTTCCACTGGTTTTGAAGAAATTAACCTTTCAGTAACACACATTCATTACCAGCATTCTGTGGTGGTTCTTCATGACTAACTGAAATGCACTTTGGTATAAAACTACCCTTTATCCTAATAAAACAATTGAAATGTGCTTGATATACCATTTCAAGGCTAAAATTCAAATATTTTAGAGCAGATATTAAAAATACCCTTGTTGAGTTATCTTTATATTTAGAAATAAACCCATTGCCCTAATATTTAGTCCATTGTTTGTTTTTTGTCTGGTGGCACTGAGAGAAATAATAAAACTGAAGTGATGATAAAAATAATTGTTATCTACAGTGTATTCTGGCAGTCAAATTCATGGGCTTCGTAGCTAGTCAGCCACAGATCAAATTCCAGATCAACCATATTCTCATTGTATGATATTAGGCAATTTGACCTTTCTAAGCATTAGTTTCCACCTTTGTAAACTGGGGTTAGTAATAAAACCTACCTTTAAATGTTGATACATTAATATGAGAGCAAAGAAACCAAAGTAAGTGTTGAGCACTCAACAAACAGTAACTGTTATTAGAGTCATCGGATATGTATTTGTAGGACAGGTGATTTTAACCTACTCACATTAATTTCTCTCTTCTGTAGTAGACAAAATGTTTCTTTTCTTAAGACACTGCCAGTTTCCCTATTCTATGTTTTCTTGGTAGGGCTGTGAATCGAGTTGTCTTTTCTTTAAGAAGTGGGTGCATGACCCATAGGAATTCACTCATGATCTTCCTAGAAGGAACTGACTCTTAAGAAGAGAAAATATTTGGAAAAGAAACATTTAGGATAATCCATGAAGAACTTATCCCTATTCTTCCTATGCTGTTCCTTGATACTGGTTATATTTCTCTATCCTGTCTTAGATTTGATGAGCTACCCAGACTTACTTAACACATTCATTTTTATTTTCAATAGAACAGGTTTTTGATATGTACAACCGAAGTCCCTCAATGATATATCAATATTCATGTTTTAAGTATGTATCAATTAACTCTGTATACTAAAAGCTTATAGAAATTTGGTATTTTCATTTGTCCACCTTTTCTTCTTACTTTTTTTTTTTGAGACTAGCACAAGTGGGGTTGGGATGGGGAAGAGGGGAGGAACAGAGTGAGAGGGAGAGAGAGAATCTTAAGCAGGCTCCAGGCCTAGCATAAAGCCTGATGCAGGGCTTGATCTCATGACTCAGAGATCATGACAAGCTGAAACCAAGAGTTAGATGCTTCACTGACTGAACCACTCAATCACCCTCCTACTCTTTCATTTAAACTGTAAATTTATTCTAATAGTATTAAATACTTTGCAAGCATCATTTTTAATGAGTCCATGTCCTTCCACAATAGAGTTCTACCATACTTATTTCACTATTTCAACATAACCGATATTACCAGTTTTTGCTTTTGTAAATTAAGTACAGGGATGTTTGATGATTAATTTTAATGCAACCTCACCAACTTTGTATTTTCTGTATAAGCCAAATCATGCCAGAGTGAATAAAATTGCGAATCCCTCAACCTCATGACAGTGGCACATGTTCTGAATATCACAGACTTTCTCATAGCCCTTTCAGCTTGCCCCAGTAAGCTACCAACCACATGCTCCATTTACTTGACATTGGCATCTATCTCAAGAATATGGGCAGATATTTGGAAATGTTTTTGTAATTTATAATTATATATAAATTTCAATAGACAAGTGTTGGGTATCAAAATGTCCTAACACCTATTGGAAATAATCTCTAATTTTGAAAAAAAAATTATACTAAGATAGACCATCACAGAAAGTATTGTACTCTTTAGTTCACCAACTCTGCCTATACTCCTAAAACTGGCTTTGCACCATGGAATCCAATATAAAACTAAAGAAGCTGAGAAAATTGGTCCAATGAGAAGTTTACACTAAAATGTATTTCAGGAAACAAGGATGCCAACCAAAAGGTCGACTTGTAATCATCCTAAATAGATTGGTGACTATGTCTTCCTTATGCTACAGAATTACCATATTTTTTATGCTTTAGAATCCTCAGTTCATTCTGAAACCGAACCCAGAGAGATGATTACTTTTTATAAATGTAGACATTCAGGGTTCAGGTGGCTCACTGTGCATATAAAAATCACAGAAATCTGTTACAGTTCATATAGCATTCCATTTTTGGAGAAGGCCTAGTGAAAGTCTTCATGTGCAGAGAGGGAACATGATTTGAGTTTGCTATTGTTTGAAGTTTCTTAACAAGTTCTAGAAATGGTAACAGTACATTTTATTAACCCAATTAAAGCAACTTCTTGAAACAATTCTGGTAATTCGTATATTTACTGGGCATCATAAATTCATTTCAGTATTAACTGAAATTCAAATTCACTTCATTATCTTCCATTTGAAAACCAATAACACATTTATTTTGGGGAATAGTGGAATAAGATTAAGTGAATCCAATTTTGATTTTGTTAGATTTCTCCAAACCAGGTCTACTTTTCTTGGCATGTGTTACCCCTCTGCCTCTTCCTTTTGATAGACTGATATTTTTCATTGTTTCCAGGAATGTCAAACCCACAAACATATTTACTTAGTGTCATCAATTTCAACAAAGTATCAATGACTTAATCTGTCCGTTTGTTATTTTCACCCATCTCTTCAATCACTATTATAGAATATTGAATCCCTGATATATTTAAATAAGCTGTTAAATAAGCTGTGTTTTGTTCACAAGACCCCTTTAGACTCCTAAAAATTACTGAGGACCCTAAAAAGCTTTTGTTTATGTGAGTTACGTCTATTGATAATTACCAATTTAGAAATTAAACCTGAAAAGAAATTGAATTATCTCCTAACTCGTGTAAACCAATTATATGTAACAATAATAACAAATGTTGTATGAAAAATAAAACTATATTCTAAAGCATAGAACTAGTGAGAAGAATTGTGTTTTATATCTTTTTAATCTTTTTTGGACTCATATCTACTTCTGCCATCAGTTTGTTCAAATATGTTGTTTTGGTTGAAGCAAATGAAGACAATCTGGCCACATACACAGAAGTAGTTGGGCAAGGGAAAAGAATATTTTAATATCCCATTCATAGATAATTGTGAATAATCATTTTAGGTACTCAGCAAAACCTGAAAAATGGTTGTTTCTAAAAGGTTAATTGCAACGTGGAACCTGAAATCATATCAGTGCACTGAAGTCCTGTCAATCCTCTATTTCATTAATATCCCTTGCTCTCTCTTGTATTTTGACTATATCTTTTATCCACACAAATTTTTTTAACATCATGCAATGATCTCTTAAGCAATATTGATTTTACTCTGTTAAATATATTGCTAAAGACAAAATATTTTAAGACGTTAAAGTGACAAGGAAGAATTTAATTGGGATGATAGAAACAGGTTTTGAGATCATTACAATAGGGAGTAGAGATCAGGCTCAATTCTGAATATAGCACAGACAACTGTGGATTTATATTCATTATATTTATATTCATTCATTTATATTCACAGCAAAAGAGTCAGTGGATGAAAAATTACTAAAAGCATACCTCAAAGGTAGGGAGATTATTGCTTAACCAACTTAAAGGACTTCTGCTAGAGTCAGGTCAAGGGCTTATGCATCAAAGGTGAGGAATAAGGCACCTTATCAGATACTGAGGACAATCAGATATGAAGGGATTCTTGATAAACTGACCCATCTTTTTTTTTTTTTTCCAAAGACCTTATTTATTTGACAGAGAGATCACAAGTAGGCAGAGAGGCAGGCAGAGAGAGGGGGAGAAGCAGGCTCCCCGTTGAGCAGAGAGCCCAATGCGGGGCTCAATCCCAGGACTCTGAGATCATGACCTGAGCCAAAGACAAAGGCTTAACCCACTGAACCACCCAGGTGCCCCAAACTGACCCATCTTAATCCTGCCAAATTGAACCATACAGGCATCACAAGAATGAGGGTCAAGATTGAGGTTTAGCTGAGAAGAGGGCTAAGAGGGACCTAATGATTGTTAAGGAATATTTGTTAATATCTTCAAAATATTGACCTATTATATATTGTCAGAAAATCAGTATTGTTGATATCACAACTACATTTATCAAAAGTCTTTAAGTATTGGAAAGCTGTGGTGTTTTCCAATATTCTAACTTGTACTTTAAAGTTGAAATTCTAAAACTGGCAATGAATAGCATTATTTTTTTCCCTTGAGGTAACAAGTTATTTTTTTAGACAATGTCTGTCAAATACCTAATGCTGAAAATCATAGTTTGTCTGATGTTCTTTCAAGTAAAAATAATATTTCATGAGAAAAGTGGCTAGTTCAGCTGGCAACCAAAAAAATTATGAAGAGCTCCATCTTGATATAGCTATCACATCTCAGTGCAGCATTTTTTGGGTACTTCCAGGGGTATCATGTTAAAGTGTTAAAATATTAAAACAAAGTGTATTTAAGGGTTAAGATTAATTAATTAATTAATTAATTAATTTTTTTACTGTTTCATCAAGGACAGCCTTAATGAAACTGGAAGCTTTTTTTTAAGGTGCAAGAGCATTTTGATGAAGACTACAATGGATAGTAGTATAGTTTGATTCCACTATTTTGATTCATGCTAAGGTGCCAGAAGTTTTATCCACCATTGCCTTTGCTCCAATTAATGCAAATGTTAACCAGTGAAAAAAACAACTACCATCTTAATATTGTTAGGAAAACAGTTTGATCTCATGGACCCCTTAAAAGGGTCATGAAGACTTCCAGAATATGCAAACCATATTTTGAGAACTGCTGATTTAGACTATCAAAAATTGGGAACTGATTTGCATTATACTATTATATGCTAATTTTTACTTTAATTTACTGGGGGGAGTGGTTCCTTAGGTTGATCCAACACCTCTGTCCTGGGAGAGGAAAGGGACTGGATATTGAGTTCAACAGCTGATGGTCAGTGAGTTAATCAACCATGCCTATGTGATGAAGCCTTATAAATACCCACCAGGATGGTATATGGAGAACTTCCAGGTTGGTGGATACATTGAGATTCAGAGAGAATGGCATAGTTGGAGAGGGCATGAAGTTCCACACCCCTTTCTCCATACCTTGCCCTGTGCATATTTTCCATTGGACTGTGCCTGGTTATATCCTTTTATGATAAAATCATAATATAAGAAGTAAAATGTTTGAATTCTGTGAGTGTCTCTAGCAAGTTAATTGAACCAATGGTAATCACTGATTTATAGCCAGTTGGTCAGATGTTTAGGTGACAACCTAGATTTGTAACTGGCATCTGAAGTAGGGGTGGGTCAGCATTGCAGGGACTCAGCTCTTAACCTGTGAGATACGATGCTATCTCCAAGTAGATGGCATCGAACCTGAGAAGAACTGTAGAGCTGCTTGGTATGGGGCAAAAAACCTCAAAACACGCACTGGAATTGGTGTGAGAATTGTCCTATATAAAAACGGACAACTTTACCAAAGTAATCAGCAAAAGTTTTATTTTCATACCTTCTATCATTTGGATGGATTCATAAAGCTCTTATTTTCTAAACACAAATAGAAATAGTACCTAAAAGTTATAATGCTTTGAACTTGGTATTTCTATCACTGGTAAAGACTGCCTGTATGCTGCTGAGTTGTCTACAATGTACACTCCCTGTCACTCTTTGGCTTTAACAGACCAACCTCCCAATTTAAGAGACTTAAAAATTACCATGGTCTTTGAAAGAGACCTAGTTTAGGAGTTTAAAAAATTATTCAGAGATGAGTTTATAAATTTATGAGTGATGAAGAATTATTTTAATGTAACTCATGATCACCAATTTGGAAACAACCTTAAGTGTTTCAAAATACAGGAAATTTTTTTAGATAATTTACATTAAAAGGGATCATGAGATATTTTGCATACATTAAAATGTTTTGAAAGATAAGGAAATCCTCATATTATGTACCTTATTAAAATGAAGGATATAAGATTTCATATTCAAGGTAACAGTTGTGTTGGAAAAATAAATGCATAGAAACTCATAAGAAAAAAATGCACTAAGTTTAACACTGTTACCTCAAATAGGTTTATGGATAATTTGCTTTTGTATTGTACTTGCCAATATTTTCCTTTTTTTAAAAATTGAGTGTATATGTTATCAGGGGAAAAAAATTAATAATATACTGGAAGAAAAAACTAAAAAGAGGGTACAAACAGTTAACTAGCCAGTGTAATTGAGAGATCAAAAACAGTTCAAGAACTATTATTAAATATTTAACATGCCAGCCTACTTTTTACTGACTTCTGTCACCCACATCAAGCCTAGACTTTGTTAGTAATTTTTCTCCCATTGGAGTGCATTGTAGTAGAACTAATCAAAGCAGCTGTACCCTGACTCTCCTAGAAGGCTGTCTGTCTCAGTTTCTGCCAGTTTAAGGCAGGCTACATCATCATTTATGCACTCCGAGATTCCAACAACTATTTCCAACCATGTAATGATCAAGAGAAAATTCTGGAAGAATTTCTAGACTTCGTGGCAAAATATTTCCTCAGGCCCATCTGATGTTGGTGCAGCCAAGGTCACAGTGGGATACAGCGTATATCACATAAGGCTGGAGCAAAGCTTGTAGAGGTAGTCATCAGTGCTGAATAAACTTGGTCTATTTGTTTTTTCCTGTATTCACACTTTGCCCTGTGAAATGATGCTCTGCCATCATGCTCCTTTAATAGCTACAGAGATATCTGGCTCCATTCATTACTGAAGAGAACTCTACATTTTACCTATGTAAGGATTCTTTGGATACCAAAATCCAGAATATGGCTTAAACATATCTTTACTTTTCTTCTATCACCTCCCTGCCTCTCTAATAGTACCCACATGTCCTTCTTGCTTGACCCCTTTCCTCTTTGATTATACTTTTTCCTTTAGATCTGGCTTCTTAATTCTATTGCCATCTATTATGAGTAAGCTAGAAAGCTCCATACTTGCAGTTGTCCCAATTAAATCAATTTTCTGTGGACCTATACATTCTTTAGAGTGGACTTATAACAGAATTTTTCTCCTGCTAAAATTGATCACTATTAGAATATTTCTCTGGACTACAGTGAGGAAGAATTAGTTCAATTGTATACAGGACCATTGTTTCAGAGATTCAAAACAGCCTTCTAATAAACAATCCCAAAATTTGTATGGAAAGACAAAAGACCCTGAATAGCTAAAGCAGCAGAACAAAGCTGGAGGCATCGCATCCCCTAATTTCAAACTATAGTACAAAGCTACAGTAATCAAAACAGTAGAGTACTGGAATAAAAACAGACACATAGATCAATGGAACAGAATAGAGAGCCCAGAAATAAACCTGTGTATATGGTCAATAAATTTTAACAAAGGATCAAATAATATACAATGGAGAAGGGACAGTCTCCTCAATAAATAGTGTTGGGAAAACTGGACAGTCATAGGCAAAAGAATAAACCTGGACCACCAGCTTAGACCATACACAAAAGTTAACTCAAGATGCATTAATGACTTGAATGTGAGAGCTAAAATTATAAAACTCCTGAGGGGAAAGAAAGAGGCAGTAAGTTAGTAAGTTCCTTCACTTAAGTCTTGGCAATGTTTTTTTTTTTGTTTTTGTTTTTGTTTTTTTTTTTTTTTGGATCTGACCTCCAAAGCAAAGGCAACAGAAGCAAAAACGAATAAGTGGAACAACATCCAACTAAATTTTTTAAATAAAACAGATGAAGGCCAAGATGGCAGAGGAGTAGGAGACTGAAATGACATCAGGTCCCAGGAGTTTAGCTAGGTAGTTATCAAACCATTCTGAACATCTACAAACTCAACAGGAGATAGAAAAGAAGAGCAGCAATTCTAGGAACAGAAAAGTGACCACTTTCTGGAAGGTAGGACTGGCAGATAAGTGAATCCAAAGTGACAGGAAGATAGACCATCGGGGAGGGGCTGGCTCCTGGCAAATGGTGGAGCAACAGAGCACAAAATCCAAACTTTTAGAAGTCTGCTCCACTGAGGGACAGTGCTCCAGAGGCTAAGTGGGTGTGGAGCCCTCATGGGGACAGTGTGGTCTCAGGTCCCGCAGGGTCACAGAAAGATCAGGGGTATCTGAGTATGACACAGCTCCCAGGTATCAGAGTGGGGAAGCCAGCTACAGAGATGGAGCCAAGGAGTGAGCTCTCAGCTCGGGGTTACCTTAAACCATGATCTAAGGCACAGTCAGGCCACTGCTCTTCAAGCAGGGACCCCACAAGTGGCAGATCCAGGAAGACTCATCTTCCTCTTCTGGGAGGAGCAAGCAGTACAGCAGGAATCTGCTGGGTTTGAAGACTCCAGGCAGGGCTGTGTGCCAGAGACAGAGATGCTTGGTCACAGGCCGGGTGAGCATGGAGCGTGGCCAGAGACCAGGGAGACAGAGGGGATGGACTGCTTTTCTCTGAGGGTGCACTGATGAGTGGGGCCCTGAGCTCTTGGATACTCTGGGCCAGATATTGGGAAACCATCATTTGCATTCCCATCCTCCAGAGCTCTATGGAAAGTGTTCAGGGAACAAAAGCTACTGAGAGTGAACCCAAGCACATTACTTAGCTTGGCGCCTGGCAAGGGCAGTGCAATTCCACCTCAGGCAAAGACATTTGATATTCACCGCAACAGGCCCCTCTCCCAGAAGATCAGCAAGAACATCTAGCCAAGGCCAAGCTCACTGATAAAGGAGAACAGCAGAATTCCAGAGCGAGGGGAAAGCAACACATAGAATCCATGGCTTTTTCCCCATGATCCTTTAGTCTTGCAAAGTTAAATTTCTATTATTTTAATTTTTTCTTATTCTATTTTTTAAAATTCTCCTCTTTCCTTTTTTTAACATTTTTAAACTAGTTTATCTTAACAACATCTCTCTAAAAAATAAAAAAAAAGATCTTTTTAAATCTTCATTGTTATAGTCAAAGTTTATCCCTTCCTTGTATTAACCTGATTTTTTGTATACATATAGGTTTTTTTTTTTTCTTTCAAGTTTTGGGTACAGTTTCTTCTAATAGATCAAAATACACCCTAAATCTAGCACATGGCTTTGTTCTAGTCTCCAGCCTAAGCACATTCTTTCCTCTTTGTTCTAGTCTCCAGCCTAAGCACATTCTTTCCTCTTTTTTCTTTTCTTTTTCCAACCAACTTATCAATTCCTTTTTTAGAATTTTTTTTCTTCAATTTTCATCTTTATAGTCATATTCTATCCCTTCATCATGTTTATCCTTATTTGTGTGTGTGTGTGTATTTATAAAGAAATATAAAACATACATGTTTAAATATAAATATAAATATAAACATACATGTTTAAATATAAAACATACATGTTTTAAATATAATAAAACATGTATGTTTTATATTTAAACATATATATGAACATATGTTTTATATTTCTTTAAAATTTCAAGAGGTATTTTTTTTTTCTGAGACCAGAATACACACAAAATCTGTGGCTCTGTTCTATTCACCAATCTGATTATGTGTGTGCATGTGTGTGTAAAAAATTTTTTTAAAATTTTTTTCCCCTTTCTTCTTCTCCCAGTTTTGGGTCTCTTATGATTTGGTTGATGTACATCTTTCTGGGGTCTTTGCCACACCTCTTTCATATATTCTTATCTGGATGAAATGAGAAGGCAGAAAACTCACCACACACACACAAAAAAAGAATAAGAGGCAGTACTGAAGGCTAGGGACCTAATTAATACAGACATTGGTAATATGTCAGAATGATGATTTTCAAGGTGCTACCTGGGCTCAAAAAAGTCATGGAAGGTATTAGAGAAACCTTTGTAGAGAAATAAAATCCCTTTCTAGAGAAATAAAAGAACTAAAATCTAACCAAGTTGAGTTAAAAAAAAAAGCTATTAAAGAGGTGCAATAAAAAATGGAAGCTCTAACTGCTAGGATAAATGAGGCAGAAGAGAGAATTAGTGATATAGAAGAACAAATAATGGAGAATAAAGAAGCTGAGCAAAAGAGAGACAAACAACTACTGGACCATGAGGAGAGAATTCTGAGAGATAAGTGATACCATAAGATAAAACAACATTAGAATAATTGGGATCCCAGAAGAAGAAGAAAGAGAGAGAGGGGCAGAAGGTATACTGGAGTAAATTATAGTAGAGAATTTCCCTAATATGACAAAGGGAACAAGCATCAAAATCCAAGAGACACAGAGAACCCCCTTCAAAATCCATAAAAGTAGGTCTGCACTCCAACATCTGATAGTAAAACTTGCAAGTCTTAGTGACAAAGAGAAAATCCTGAAAGCACCTTGGCACAAGAAGTCTGTAACAGGGGAGGAGGGGCAAGATGGCGGAGAGGTAGGAGACCCTGTTTCAATTAGTACCCTAAAGTGAGCTAATTATCTACCAGAACACTCTGAACACCCATGAAATCAGCCTGAGATGTAGGATTATACACTTCTGGATCTCTACAGGGGCACAAGATGCCAGTTGAAAGGTAATGCATACTGGGAATGATTGGATTGATATGAGAGGATAAACAAAAGGGGGAGGGAGCCACCAAAAGTGACCCATTTGAAGGTAATACCCCAATATCAGAGTGTCCTGTGACTGGGGACCAGTATTACTTTGGAGTCTGGTTAAAAGCGCTCAAAAAGAGCAAAAGATCTTAAGGGGCATCAGGTGGAATCGGGCAGTCATGGGCATGGGCCTAAACCCACAGACAAGGACGGCCACAGTCGGCAACCACCCATTCCAGAGAGAGTGTGGCTGAGCCCCCCAGGGCTGCATGGCTGGCATCATCGCCACTCCTGCCCCCGCATGAGGTAGTCTGATGACAGTGCCAGCCTGTGCTACCTAGAACTTTTACGCACTGCACAACTAGGGACTGACCCACTCCTTGCTGTCCCTGAGAAAGCTCCGCCCAGGAGTTAGCTGCTGGTCCCTAGGACTGGTCGAGGGTCTGGACTCTCCCAGCTTCAGTGCAATCACCCAAGCTGGCAACCTGAGGTCTACAGTTCTGGCAAAGACAGTCACCAGATGCGGGCTCCCTGGACCAATACCAATCACAGCTTTGGCACAGTAGGTTCAGAGACAAGCGGGTGCTAAGGTGACCCCTGAGACAGTGACTGGGGACGTGTGCGTGGTTTGCCTACGGGAGGCTGCACAGCTCAGAAGAACTTGCATAGGGCAGTCTCTGTGCTTTGGACTCCACCGAGGGGAGTGGACTGAGGTGTCTCTGTGAGATGGAGGTCTGGGTGCAGTTTACTTCCCTCTAATCCTCTGAAAAGCCACAAAAAGCTGCCAAAGGGGGGGGGAAAAGAGAGAGAGAGAAAAAAAAAGACTAACCCCCAAACTTTCAGAGAACAAAAGACTGAAAAATCAGTTTCCACAGAGCCCACCCCCTTGATGGGTGCTGGAGGACTCAACCCAAGGACGACTGACTGGAAAATAATGCAACAGTCCCCTCCCTCAGAAATCCAGCTAAAAGAATGAGAAGACAACCAGCACAGGATCCCCATAAAACTATAAAACCCTAATATCAGGGGGAAACAATATATTAAGCTCCCAGTATTGCCCTAAAACCTGTATATTTCAGAGATACAACTTTTATTTTTTAGTTTGCTCTCACTATTCTTGTTCTGCTTAATCTTTTTTAACCTACTTACTATTACAACTAGAGGTTTAATACAGCATATTCCATAATAACCTTTTAACTTGAACTTTTTCATACATATACCTGTGTTTTCCTCTTTCTTTTCTAGTTTTTTCCTTTTAATATACATATAGATATAAGCTTCAAGGTAATCCTCTTTCCCTAATCAATACTACCCTTATATATAAACCAATTTTAATCTCCCTTTATCTCTGGAAAGTTGAGTCCTTTATCACAAATAGCAAGATACACCCAGGAAGAATCAAAATAACCTTCCTTGCCCACACTGAGGATCTATAACGACCTTTCCATCTTTTTCTTCTGTCAGTGTTCCTGTGTACTTGTTTTTATTCTGCTATTATATAAATCTTATACTTGGGGCTTATTTTGCCTGGGTTCTTTCTTTTTCCTGGTCATTTACTTTTGTTGGTCTTTTTGTTTGTCTGTTTTTGTTTGTATACCTTATAAATCTTACCTTTGAGGCCCATTCTGGCTGGGTCTTCTCTCTCTCTCTCTCTTTTATGTCTCTCTTTCTCTCTCTCTTTCTTTCTTTCTTTTTGGTGGTGACTTCCGATTGCTCAGAAGCATTCCAGGGTGCACCTTGTCTGGATCACAGGTGATATATTCAGCTACACATCCCTTCAAGCACCTCTCATCAAAATGACTAAGAGGAGGAATGCCCAACAGAATAAAAATCCAGAGACTGTGCCCTCTCCATCAGAGCTATTGGATATAGACATAAACAGTATGTCAGAAAAGGAATTCAGGGTAACAATTATCCAGGCAATGGCTAGGTTGGAGAAAACCATTAATGACAATATGGAATTAATTAGGGCAAAAGTGAAAGCCACCCAGAATGCTATCAATGAGATCCAATCTAATCTAAACTCTCTAACAGCAAGGGTAACCAAGGCAGAAGATAGAATTAGTGATCTAGAGGACAAAATGATAGAGAAAAAGGATCAGGAGGAGGCCTGGAACAAACAGCTTAGAAGCCATGAAGGCAGAATTAGAGAAATAAATGACACCATGAAATGTTCCAATGTCAGAATTATTGGGATCCCTGAGGGGGAGGAGAAAGAAAGACTAGAAGATATACTTGAACAAATTCTCCATGAGAATTTTCCCAATCTGGAGAATGGAACTAGTGTTCATATCCTAGAGGTAGAAAGATCACCCCCACCAAGATCATAGAATATAGAAAGACCCTGAGGCACCTGATTGTGAAACTGTTGAATCCTAATTTAAGACAGGAGCTCTTGAGGACAGCTAGGAGGAAGAGATTCCTTACATACAGAGTAAGGTCCATCAGAATAACATCAGACCTGTCCACAGAAGCCTGGCAAGCCATAAAGGGCTGGCAAGACATATTCAGGGCTCTAAATGAGAAGAACATGTGGCCAGGAAGACCTTATCCAGCAAGACTGACATTCAAAATGGATGTAGAGATAAAGAGCTTCCAAGACTGGCAAGGTTTAAAAGAGTATGTGACCACCAAGCCAGCACTACAAGAGATATTAAGGAGGGTTTTATAAAAGACGAAAGAACCCCAGAGTGTCAAAGAACAGAAATGTACAGAGACAGTCTGTAGAAACAAGGACTTCACAGCCAACATAATGTGAACAAAAACATATCTTTCAATAATCACTCTCAATGTGAGTGGCCTAAATGCTCCCATAAAATGGTACAGGGTTGCAGACTGGATAAAATAACAGGACCCATCCACATGTTGTCTATAAGAGACCCATTCCAAAAAGAAGGAGAGGTAAAAATCTTCCAGCACAAACAAAAAAGAATTTGCAAACACCAAAGCAGCCCTACAGAAAATATTGAAAGGGGTCCTCTAGCAAAGAGAGAGCCTTAAAGTAGTAGTCAGGAAAGGAACAGAGACAATATAAAGTAACATTCACCTTACAGGCAATACAATGGCACTACATTCATATCTTCCAATAGTTACACTGAATGTAAATGGGCTAAATGCCCCCCAAAAAAGACACAGGGCATCAGAATGGGTAAAAAACCCAAACCTAACAATATGCTGTCTACAAGAAACTAATTTTAGACCCAAAGACACCACCAGATTTCAAGTGAAGGAGTAGAAAACAGTTTACCATGCTAATGGACATCAAAATAAAGCTGGGGTGGCAATCCTTTTATCAGATATCAGATAAATTAGATTTTAAGCCAAAGATTATCTTAAGAGATGAGGAAGGACAGTATACCATACTCAAAGGGTCTGTACAACAAGAAGATCTAACAATTGTAAATATCTATGCCCCCAACATGGGAGCAGCCAAATACATAAACCAATTAATAACAAAATCAAAGAAACACATTGACAATAATACAATAATAGTAGGCAACTTTAACACCCTCACACTGAAATGGACAGATCATCCAAGCAAAAGATCAACAAGGAAATAAAGACCTTAAATGACACAGTGGACCAGATGGACATCACAGGTATATTCAGAATATCCAATCCCAAAGCAACAGAATACACTTTCTTCTCTAGTGCACATGGAACATTCTCCAGAATAGATCAATATCCTGGGTCACAAATCAGGTCTCAACTGGTACCAAAAGTTGGGGATCATTCCCTGCATATATTCAGACCACAATGCTCTGAAACTAGAACTCAATCACAAGGAGAAATTTGGAAAGAGCCCAAATACATGGAGGCTAAAGAGCATCCTACTAAAAAATGAATGGGTCAACCAGGAAATTAAAGAAGAATTGAAAAAAATTCACGGAAACAAATGAAAACACAACTGTTGAAAATCTTTGGGACATAGCAAAGGCAGTCCTGAGAGGAAAGTATAAAGCAATACGAACATTTCTCAAGAAACAAGAAAGGCACCTAAAGCAGCTGGAGAAAGAAAAGCAAAGAAAGCCTAAACCCAGTAGAAGAAGAGAAATCATAAAGAACAGAGCAGAAATCCATGAAATAGAAACCAAAAGAACAGTAGAACAAATCAATGAAACTAGGAGGTGGTTCTTTGAAAGATTTAATAAGATTGATAAACCCCTGGCCAGACTTATCAAAAAGAAAAGAGAAAGGACCCAAATAAATAAAATCATGAATGAAAGAGGAGACATCACAACCAAAACCAAAGAAATACAAACAATTGTAAGAACATATTATGAACAACTATCCACCAGCAAATTTGACAATATGGAAGAAATGGATGCATTCCTAGAAATGTATAAAGTACCAAAAGTGAACCAGAAAGAAACAGATAACCTGAACAGACCCATAACCAACAGTACATTAAAAGGATTATTCGCCACAACCAAGTGGGATTTATTCCAGAGCTGCAAGTTGGTTCAACATCTGCAAATTAATCAATGTGATACAATACATTAATAAAAGAAAGAATAAGAACCATATGATATTCTCAATAGATGCTGAAAAAGCATTTGACAAAGTACAGCAGCCTTTCTTGATCAAAACTCTTCAAAGTGTAGGTATAGGGGTATATACCTCAGTATCATCAAAGCCATCTATGAAAAACCCACAGTGAATATCATTTTTGATGGGGAAAAACTAAGAGCTTTTCCCCTAAACTCAGGAACACAGCAGGGATGTCCACTATCATCACTGCTATTCAACACAGTACTAGAAGTCCTACCTCAGCAATCAGACAACAAAAAGAAATAAAAGGCATCTGAATTGGCAAAGAAGTGGTGAAACTCTTACTCTTTGCAGATGATCTGATACTTTATGTGGAAAACCCAAAAGACTCCATTCCAGAACTGCTAGAACTCATAGAGAAATTTAGTAAAATGTCAGGATATAAAATCAATGCACATAAATCAGTTGCAGTTCTATACACCACAGCAAAACAGAAGAAAGAGAAATTAAGGAGTCAGTCCCATTTACAATTGCACCCAAAGCCCTAAGATAGATACCTAAGAACAAACTTAACCAAAGAGGCAAAGAATCTGTACTCAGAAAACTATAAAGTACTCATGAAAGAAATTGAGGAAGACACAAAGAAATGGAAAAATGTTCCATGTTAATGCATTGGAAGAACAAATATTGTGAAAATGTCTATGCTACCTAAAGTAATCAACATCTTTAACACAATCTCTATCAAAATACCATCACCTTTATTCAAAGAAATGGAACAAAATAATCCTAAAATTTATATGGTACCAGAAAAGATCCTGAATAGGGAATGTTGAAAAAGAAAGCCAAAGTTGGTGGCATCACAATTCCAGACTTCAAGCTCTATTACAAAGCTGTAATCATCAAGACAGTATGGTACAGGCTCAAAAATAGACACATAGGTCAATGGAATAGAACAGAGAGCCCAGAAATGGAACTTCAACTCTATGGCCAACTAATCTTCAAAAAAGCTGGAAAGAATGTCGAATGAAAAAGATAGTCTCTTCAACAAATGGTGTTGGGAAAATTGGACAGCCACACGAAGAAGAATGAAACTGGACCATTTCCTTATACCACACACAAAAATAGACTCAAAATGGATGAAAGACCTCAATGGGAGACAGGAATCCATTAAAATCCTTGAGGAGAATATAGGCAGCAACCTCTTTGACCTCAACCACAGCAACTTCTTCCTAGTCACATTGCCAAAGACAAGGGAAGCAAGGGCAAAAATTAACTACTGGGACTTCATCAAGATCAAAAGCTTTTGCACAGCAAAGGAAACACTCAACAAAACCAAAGACAACTGACAGAATGGGAGAATATTTATATTTGCAAACAACATATCAGATAAAGGGCTAGTATCTAAAATCTATAAAGAACTTGTCAAACTCAACACCCAAAGAACAAATAATCCAATCACGAAATGGGCAGAGGACATGAGCAGACATTTCTGCAAAGAAGACATCCAGATGGCCAACAGACACATGAAAAAGTGCTCAACATCACTCAGTGTCAGGGAAATACAAATCAAAACCACAGTGAGATACCACTCCACACCAGTCAGAATGGCTAAAATTAACAAATCAGGAAATGAAAGATGCTGGCGAGGATGCAGAGAAAGGGGAACCCTCCTATACTGTTGATGGGAATGCAAGCTGGAGCAACCACTCTGGAAAACAGCATGGAGGTTCCTCAAAAAGTTGAAAATAGAGATATCCTACAACCCAGCAATTGCACTACTGGGTATTTACCCTAAAGATACAAATGTAGTGATCCAAAGGGGCACGTGCACCCGAATGTTTATAGCAGCAATGTCCACAATAGCCAAACTATGGAAAGAACCTAGATGTCCATCAACAGATGAATGGATCAAGAAGATGTGGTATATATACACAATGGAATACTATGCAGCCATCAAAAGAAATGAAATCTTGCCATTTGCAACAACATGGATGGAACTAGAGCGTATCATGCTTAGCGAAATAAGTCAAGCAGAGAAAGACAACTATCATATGATCTCCCTGATATGAGGAAGTGGTGATGCAACATGGAGGCTTAAGTGGGTAGAAGAAGAATAAATAAAACAAGATGGGATTGGGAGGGAGACAAACCATAAGTGACTCTTAATCTCACAAAACAAACTGAGGGTTGCCGGGGGGAGGGGGTTTGGGAGAAGGGGGTGGGATTATGGACATTGGGGAGGGTATGTGATTTGGTGAGTGCTGTGAAGTGTGTAAACCTGGTGATTCACAGACCTGTACCCCTGGGGATAAAAATATATGTTTATAAAAAAATAAAAAAATAAATAAAAAAAAAAAAAAAAAAAAAAGATACAAATGTAGTGATCCGAAGGGGCATGTGCCCCTGAATGTTTATAGCAGCAATGTCCACAATAGCCAAACTATGGAAAGAAGCTAGAGATCCATCAAGAGATGAATGGATAAAGAAGATGTGGTGTATATACATGCAATGGAATACTATGCAGCCATCTAAAGAAATGAAATCTTGTCATTTGCAACAACATGGATGAAGCTAGAAGGTATTATGCTGAGCAAAATAAGTCAATCAGAGAAAGACAATTATCATATCATCTCCCTGATATGAGGAATTTGAAAGGCAGGGTGGGGGGTTTGGGGGGTAGGTAAGGAAAAAATGAAACAAGATGGGATTGGGAGGGAGATAAACCATAAGAGACTCTAAATCTCACATAACAAACTGAGGGTTGCTGTGGGGAGGTGGGTTATGAAGGGTGGTTGGGTTATGGACATTGGGGAGGGTATGTGATATGGTGAGTGCTGTGAAATGCATAAGCCTGATAATTCAAAGACCTGTACCCCTAGGACAAATAATACATTATATGTTAATAAAAATAATGAATAAAAACAAACAAACAAAACCAAAGGAAACCATCCACAAAATGAAAAGGCAGCTTACTGAATGAGAGAAAATATTTATGAATCATATATCTTATGACAGGTTACTATCCAATTTCATAAAGAACTCATATGATTGACTAGTCAAAAAAAACTACAAAATATGATTTTAAAATGGCCAGAAGTATGAATAGACATTTTTCTCAAAAAAGACATATAGATAGTCAATAGGTACATGAAAAGATACTCAATATCAATAAGCAGGGCAATTTTAGTCAAAATCCCGGTGAGATATCACCTCACACCTGTTCGAATAGCTATTACCAATTAGACAAGAAACAAGTGTTGGCAAGGATTGGAGAAAGGGAAACTTCATGCACTGTTGATGGGAACATAAATTAGTAAAGCCACTATGGAGATCAGTATACAGGTTCCGCCCAAAATTAAAAGTAGAACAACCATATAATCTGACAATTCCATTTCTGGGTTTTTTACCTGAAGAAAATAAAAATGTCAACTGGGAAAGATATATACACTCCTGTAGTCATTGTAGCATTATTTAATTAGCTAAGATATAGGAATAGCCGAAGTGTCTGTCAATAGATGAATAAAGAAAATATGGTATATACAATGGGGTATTATTCAACCATAGAAAAGAATGAAAACTTGCCATCTGCAACAACATGGATGAACCTTTAGGGCACGATGCTAAGTAAAATAAATCAGGTAGAGAAAGACAAATGCCATATGATCTCAGTTATATGTGGAATTTTTTTAAAAAAGCAACCAAAAAGCCAAGATCATCGACACAGAGAACTTATGGGTGATTGTCAGGAGTGAAGCTTGGAGGGGGGGGTCAGTGAAATGGGTGAAAGGGATCAAAATGAACAAAATTGTAGTTATAAAATAAATAAGTTAGGGGTATATGATATACAGCATGGCAACAATAGTCAATGATACTGTATTTCAAATTCATAAGTTGCTAGGAAATTAGATGTTAAACATTCACAAAAAACATAAAAATCACTTCACTCAAAATGGGATCTGGGCTTCCACAGTCTCTCACCAGTTAATTAAACCATGATTATTATTGCTTAAGGAGTATAAGCAGAATTTATTAATTTGGAATGACAGACATTTCTCTACAAATAGTATGGACTGGTTTTAAAAAACAATGTTTGTAGGAAAATTTGAGGTTGAAGAATAAAAAATAAAAAGGCTTTTCTATGTAACTTGAGAAGCCATACCTGACAACAAACTTATGATGGAGATTTTATGCATACAGGTATTTTTTTATGTTCACCAAATAATAAAGATACAACATAAATAAGGGGAAAGCAACACCATCTGAAATCAGCAATAATGGTGATGATTTCCATTAAAAACAAAACCTTTGAGGAGTTTCCCCCTCTGAACATTCAGGACATTCAGTAACACATGTAAGAAGGAGGCTCCTGTTACTGGGAGATACAAACTGAAGACTTACCAAATGTCCCCTAATTATGTTGCATTACACATGTAGGCAGAGGCCCTCTGAGGATCAACATCTGTTAGCTAAGGGAGGCCAAGATGAAGAAACATGGAGGTTCTTTGTAATATAAACTCACAATCATGACACATCTTTTTTGAGACCTTCCATTTGCACATAATGCATAGGCAACCTTCTCAGAATGTTCAGTAGCATTTGTCTGTACCCTATTTCTTGCTTCAGCTATGTTCTACTTTCTGGTATAGCTGTTGGTCTACTGCTTGGGAACAGAACTGTGACTGAACTACTGTATTGCCTCAGACCTGGACTTTTGGAACCATGGGTGTGACTAAACAATGCTTCAATGAAGTACATTTGTGTGTTCACTGGTGAAAAGCACTCTACATGGGTATGCTTTTATCCTCGAGAATCTAACAACCCAATGGATATAACCCACTCCAAGCCTCAGTTATCTCTCAAAATACACTGAGACACTGAAAGCCACAGCTAAATTGTTGTATATAGCAAGTAAAGGAAAGCAAAGTAAAGGCAAACACTGAGGTCTGTTTGAGGTCATATGACATCTATGTGTGAAGCATAAAAATAAACCCTTTCACCTGGGCAGATACATCCCTTTGCCAATATGTACATACTGGTGATGTGTACCATCTGGTTTTCAGCCTCTAACTATCTGCTTAGTTGGGTGACCACAGGGAAGAGCCTACCCAACCATAGATGTGCCCCTAAACATCGCTTACCAATTCATAAAGTAAAGGTTCTATCGAAGAGCCAGACTCAGGCATTAAAATAGTTTTAACTGGTGGTGCCCAGGACACATTTTTAAGCTCTTTACATCCAACTAGAACTTAGGGACATGTTAAGCTGGTCAGTCTAAAGAATGCTGTGTCAGGTACTTTTAAACCAAATCAAAAATATGTTGACCACAGTGTTGTGTATATCTACAGCTATTACCCTATGGTTCTTACCATTCCCTAGCACCAAAATTCCTGAAGGAAATAAGTTTCTGGGGCACCTCCTAGGTCTCCAACATTCAAACACATCCTTGGCTTCGCCATAGACATTGATTGTTATTAAACACTTTTTTAACCCTTCACATTTGTATTCCTAGATGTACTATATTAAAGATTCCAGAAACATCAGGTAAGAAATTTTTATGCAGAAAGCATAAACAAATGTAGGAACCAAAATGGGCTGAGCATTCTCTTGGATGCACAATAGTGCCTCCTCACAGTGGTCCTATGAGGTACTCTTTTACCGATTCTATTTGGTGAATAAACTGAGGCCCAGAGGAATTAAATGACTTCCCAAATTCACTTATACTGAAACTTGAAAACCACAATCTTCTGAAGAGAAAAGCTAGATTTCAACTACTGCATTATATTTCCCTAAAGGTAAGTATAATATTATAAATCCAGATGTCAGAAGACTGTGTTTGTCAAGATATGCATTTAATCTATACAGTATGTTCAGCAAGTGACTTCTCATCACCTCACTGGATACCTTCCATGATAGGATAACAATCTCAAGAGCAGTCAGGCTTCCATGATGGAAAAGTTGTAATTACAGAAAGATACTATATTGAATTGAGACCAGCCACTTTGAAATTTGTATTGGGATCTGCTTGATTTTTGTCCTTTGTATATAAGCAGAACAAGTTAAATCTTTTCTGCTCTGTATCCACATAACACAATGAAAGATAATTCTCACACTTTCATAACCTGCCTCCTATCACACCCCAGCTGAAATTTTCTGCTCTTATACTTTAAACATTCTCAGATTATCAGCTGTTCTCCATATGCTATCACTAGTTTGCATCCCTCTCTATCAAAGGGGGACTGGTATGTATCTGCATATGTCAGCCATCAACAAAAATATTCTCTATTATGATGTTCCAAACTGGACAAACACCACAGATGTTTTTGACCAGTATAAAAAAGGGATGGTAAGGCAGGCTATTTGGTGAATTGTGGTTTCTGCCTTGGCAAATAGTTATATGAGGGAGGAAGAGATTTTTCCAGTGTGGAAGAGGTTTTTCCTTCTGGGGAGTGTTACTTTCTCACCCTCTTTAGTCAGTACCTACCTGCTCACTGAATTAAATGTAAAACCAGTTCTCACTAAGAAGGAGGCAAAATTTAAGAATGATTATTTTTGTAGAGAGACAGACATTAAATTTAATCCTCACTTTGTTATTCAAGACTTCAATGACCTTGGAAAATTATACAACTTCCTTGAGTTTCAGCATCCTTAAAAGAGACTCAAGGGCCCAATTTGAAATACAAAGTATAACACCTAATTTATGTGGATGCTTATGAAGATTAATTCAAATGTTTACAGATGATATAGTAGGTATCTGGCTAGTAAAATTTTAAAAACTAGATCCCATTCTCCCACTAGTTAAGGAGAACTTGGCGAAAGGAATATGTTTCACCCCTCTGTATGCCCCTGGTACCTACTAGAAGCACTGACACATGAGTATAGTGAGAAATATATTTTCCATATGTGGTCCCAGATTTGTGTATAAGAAAACATCCTTTAGCTTTTTATTTTTTAAGATTTTATTTTTTATTTAACAGAGAGAGAGAGAGAGAGATCACAAGTAGGCAGAGAGGCAGGCAGAGAGAGGGGGGAAAGCAGGCTCCCTGCTGAGCAGAGAGCATGATGTGGGGCTTGATCCCAGGACCCTGAGATCATGACCTGAGCCAAAGGCAGAGGCTTTAACCACTGAGCCACTCAGGCACCCATCCTTTAGCTTTTAAAAGTCCATTTTCCAAGGGAGCTAGGATGAGGGCAGGAAGATCTTCTTTCACACTGAATACCACATGCTAATTATTCCCATTATTTAAGTTGCATCTTAGAACAATTGCCTGTGATTAATGGCCAGAGATTATTGGAATTCATGTTCTAAATATGCATCTCAATTCCTGTGAGAGAGGAGGACTCGAAAAAAAATTCCTAGACAAGCATTGAAATTGTATATTCCCTCCCTATGTGCTATGATTATAATTGCTATCAGTGAGTGACAAACACGTGAGATGTGCCTCTCAAGAGAGTAGACCACACAGTTCCTTCAAATATCAATGGCAGTGACATGACAGATCAGAAACAATCAGCTGCCTTCAGTCTTTTTAAATACATGTGACAGTCACATTTATGCCAAATGATTTCAACAAGATTAATGTTATTCAAGTCAGCACTTAGAAATTAATCATTTCACCATTATTTTAGTATTAACAAGACACGTGAAAGGAATCATTTGACAAAGACTGTTCACATTAAATTAAGAGAAAAGCACAGATGTCAAAAACTAATTATTACTGGACAAATTATACAGAGGAGTAGGACCTAAGTCTTAGACTCTTTGCTTTTGGAAATCTCTCTTTAGGTTACTTTATCTGGACCTGGCCTCTCTTCTTTCAGATACCTCTTCAAAACCAGCCAGAAAATGAACTTTTGGGACTTCATCAGGATAACAACCTTCTGCACAGTAAAGGAAACAGTCAACAAAGAGGCAACCCATGGAATGGGAGAAAATATTCACAAGTGACACTACAGATAAAGGGCTGGTATCCAAGATCTATAAAGAACCCCTCAAACTCAACACACACAAAACAGATAAGCTCATGGGCAAATTGGCCAGAAGACATGAACAAACACTTCTCCAAAGAAGACATACAAATGGCTAACAGACACATGAAAAAGTGTTCATCATCATTAGCCATCAGGGAAATTCAAATCAAAACCATGTTCAGATACTACCTTACACCAGTTAGAATGGCCAAAATTAACAAGACAATAAACAAGTGTTGGAGAGGATATGGACAAAGGGGAACACTCTTACACTGTTGGTGGGAATGCAAGTTGGTGCAGTAATTTTGGAGTAATTGTGGAGATTCCTTAAAAAATTAAAAATAGAGCTACCCTATGACCCTACAATTGCACTACTGGGTATTTACCCCAAAGATACTGATGTAGTGAAAATAAGGGCCATCTGTACCCCAATGCTCATAGTAGCAATGGCCACGGTTGCCAAACTGTGGAAAGAGCCCAGATGCCCTTCAACAGATGAACAGATAAAGAAGATGTGGTTCACACATACAATGGAATATTACACAGCCATCAGAAGTGATAAATACCCAACTTCTGTATCAACATGGATGGGACTGGAGGAGATTATGCTGAATGAAATAAGTAGAGAAAGTCAATTATTATATGGTTTCACTTACTCGTGGAGCATAAGAAATAACATGGAGGACATTAGGAGAAGGAAAGGAAAAGTGAATTGTAGGGGGAGATGAAGATGAGAAACTCTGAGAAACAAACTGAGGGTTTTGGAGGTGGAGGGTGGAGGGGTGAGTGTGCCTGGCGGTGGTATTAAGGAGGGCACAGATTGCATGGAACACTGGGTGTGGTACATAAACAATGAATCTTGGAACACTGAATGAACAAAATTAAAACAAAGCAAAACAACACAAAACCAAAATCAGCCAGAATAAGCCATCCACATAAATACTCCTGTTTTAGAGGCACTTTTAGAACCCAAGTAAAAATTATCATCATAATCATCAATAATGTTTACTGAACAATTGCCATGTCATAGGAATCATACTCAAAACATTGTATTCTATTAAAGAAATATATATTTCTTTAATGATATCTTATCATTATCATTTCTTTAAGGATAAAGAAATATCATTATTGTCCCCATTTTTAGCTAAAGAGAACAGAGTACAAACAGAAAAAGTAATTTTTTCAAGGTCAATTTATTTAGGCAACAACTGGTTCCTTTCTTAAAGATCAAAAACTTTACATTCAGTGCCGTTTCAGGACTGTTTCTATTATGGAATGTTCCTTCTTCAGAAAAAAAACTCAAGTTTCTCAAATCAATAGAACAGTGAGCCAGTAGACAGGATAAAGTTGAAATTTGAGGACAGTGCCACATATTCCTTTGAAATATTCTATTTGTCAGCTCTGGAATTTCCATTTGTTTCCTTTTTATCATTTGTCTTTTTTCCTGCTGAAATTTCTCAACTTTTTATTCACTATGAGCATATTTTTATTAAGCATAATTATAATATTTATTATAATAGTTATTATAATAGTTGCCTCAAAGTCACTATTAATTCCAGTATCTAGATAATTCGGGGGTTTTCTGTTTATTATCTTGAGTACTGATGACACATTCCTGTTTCTTTGTATAATGAATAATTTTGAATTATATTCTAGACATTGTGAATGTTATGTGTTGGAGTCTCTGGATTCTGTTATATTTCTCAGGAGAATAAAACATTTTTGCTTTAACAGGTTATTAACCTGGTTGGAGTCAAAGTATAAACTCTCTCTTGGATAATAGCTGAAAACTATCAGTTCTTTTATTCTAATTTATGTTGTTTGGAGTCTGTCCTACACATGTGTGGTTCAGGGGTTAGCTGGAGATTTGGGAAGGGAATTTGGGGGTTCCTCTATCTTCTTTTCATGAACACCTGCCCCAAATTTCCAGATATTGTGGATTTCACCAAGTCTATCATCTAGCTCTTCAGACCAGGAAGACTGGGTTTTCAGAGTTTTAGACACCCTCTATGGCTCTGACTGTGGACTACCCTCATTTAAAGAGAGAAAGAGAGAGAAGTGGGGGGGGGGGAAGAGGGAGAGAGAAGGGTGAAGAAGGAGGGAGGCAGGGAGGGAGGGAAGGACAGAAAGAGTGAAAGAGAGAGAAACTTACTGTTTTTCCTTTCAAGTTTTGACTCCTTAAAATCTGCCTATTTTTTTCACACTCTTAATGCCTTTAGGAAGTTGGTATTTTTGTTTTGGAAGTGGAGTTTTATATTGTGTTCAGAGTTTATAGTTGTTGTCCATGAGAGGTTTGTTTTGATGGGCAGGTACCTGGCTATACCAGGACTCTTTGAGAATATGAACAAGTTAGACATCTTCCCTTAATAAACATAAATAAGTGCATGCAAATGAATATGCATACTCACAGATATTCAATGTAGCAGGCATATTTTTGAGAGTTAATGCATCTCTGAAAACTGTACATATGGTAGATCTCAGGTCAAGAATCCTTGATCCTTGTGCTTGGTGCTGAGATTTACAAGTGGAGTAAGATTTGGTCCCTACCCTAACAGAGCCCTTGTTCTAGAGCAGGGATAAGTAAACTTTCTTAAAGGGCAAGAGGGTACAAATGATGGGCTTGTGGACCAGCCACATGATTTCTGTCACAAGCTCTTGAGTCTGCCATTATAATGCAGAAGCAGACTCAGACATACAGAAATAATGGGTGTAAACTGTCATTCTCTAAGAGAAAAAAAAGCCATAGACCCATGGACTGTAGTTTGCCAAATTTGTTCCAGAAGAGAGAGAGAGGGGAAATAAAGAGAAAAGCAGTAAGGGCTTGGAGAAAGGTTAAAGAGAAATTCATAGTAATGAGGCAAGAAAGATTGTGATTATCAAGGGAGAATGCTGACAATGTGACTTTGTTTAAAAGGCCAAGAAGGGTGCCTGGGTGGCTCAGTGGGTTAAGCGGTTGCCTTCGGCTCAGGTCATGATCTCAGGGTCCTGGGATTGAATCCCGCATCAGGCTCTCTGCTCAGCAGGGAGCCTGCTTCCTCTTCTCTCTCTCTGCCTGCCTCTCTGCCTACTTGTGATCTCTCTCTCTCTGTCAAATAAATAAATAAATAATCTTTAAAATAAAATAAAAGGCCAAAGAAAATAGCACAAACCTTGTATAATCTGTTTCATCTTATTAGATGAAGATCTAAACATCAAATAACAACCAACCAAACCTATCCTTGGTTTATGCATAAGAGTCATCTCTTCAACAGTTCTGTAAAACTCAATCTCCACATCTAGTTGTTTGTTTGTTTTTGTTTTTAAGATTTTACTTATTTGAGAGAGAGTCAGTGAGTGTGCAAGCAAGGGGAGAGGCAGAAGCGGAGGGAGAGGAAGAGAGACTCAGTAAATTTCTTACTGAATGCGGAGCTTGATGCAGGGCTTGATCTCACAATCCTGAGATCATGACCTAGGGTGAAATCAAGAGTCCGACGTTTAACTGACTGAGCCACCCAGACCGTAAATCTAGTTTTCAATGAGCTGTCATATCAGCTTCTCACTGTTCTGTAGCTATTTATGGTCTTTATTCTCTACTAGAATGTCAGTGTCTGGAGGTAGTAAGGTAGTAAGGTATAAGGGGTGGATAGGTCATTTATTTACTCTTATGTGGCCCTATATTGAGTGTGGTAATTATTACATAGTACTAACTAAATATAGATATCTGAACGGATGATGGAGAAGAAGTTCATTTAAATCAGTATCTATGGGGCACCTGGGTGGCTCAATGGGTTAAGCATCTGCCTTTGGCTCAGGTCATGATCTCAGGGTCCTGGGATAGAGTCCCTTGTAGGCCTCTCTGCTCATTGGGGAGCCTGCTTCTCCCTCACTCTTCCTCTCTGCTCTCTCTCTGCTCTCCCTCTCTCTCTCTCAAATGGATAAATAAAATCTTTAAAAAATAAATAAATCAGTAGCTATGAAACAGAGCTATAACCTTCTAAGAAATGTGTACATAGTGCATTGTTCACAAAGTAGGAAAAAAATTAAAATTATGTCTAAATGAAAGGATGAGTAAAACCTCCATAGAGGAAATATAAGTCTCTTATATAGCATACTTGTTTTAATGTCAAATAAGAGCCAAGCTGAAGCCTCAAGTAAGCGGGGTTTTCTGGAATGTACAGCACAATCTGCAGGAAGATGACAATTTAAAAAATTTAAATGTCTAACAGAGAGGCATCCGTCAATAACACCTTAGTGATACCATTGTACAATGCAATGTCCATATAAATATGTTGAAGTGAATACTCTCCTACAGGCCTTAAACTCTCATTTGACTCTGCCTTGGCAGAATAAAATACGATTTTACAATATCTGATATAAATGCATTTAGATTCTGATGACATTTTTGAATATTTCTGTCAAAAAATCAAATCAGGGTGCAGAAAGTGACTTTATGTTGGTTATCTATAAAGGCGAATTAAAGTGGGGAGAATTGGCAATTTTGTGAATAATTCAGGGATGTGAGGGAAAAAATACAGTTTGACTTCTGAATTATTTATTCAGGCCTTCTAGGTTGATCCAATCCATCATGGTCATTATTCAATTTTGCTTTTTCTGTGTAGCTGAAGCCTTGGTGTGTCCCTTCTAGCGTGATTCTAGTACATTCACAGCAAGTGGTCTGAATGGGTTTTCCCAATCTTCTTATTTGTATGCAATGATAATCCTGGTAGTAGTAAACATTTATTGAACATTTATGTGCCAATCACAGCTCTAATTACTTTGCTGTTCATTTGTTCTTTATAACAGCTCTATGAGGTAGGTATTAATATTTCCACTTTATAGATGAAGGAACAAGACCCAGAGAGCTTAAATAACTTGTACAGCTGGCAAGTAGCAGATCTTGAAGCCAAAATGCATATTTAATTCTAAAGCCTTGCTTTTATCAACTATACTATACTGAGAGCTTTAAAAAATGGGTCTGATTCAAAGACTACCTTGGTGCTGCTTTTGGTTCCCATTATATTGCTTGAGTAATAGCAACTAGAGCATAAGAGAAAAAGATGGGGGTGAATAGACAGCACGGGCTGTGGGTTCCAGCTCCTGAGAGGCTGCAGAATTACCAGCTGCAGCAGCTGCAAGTATGTGGGGACGCAGCTCACTCAGTGGAAATGGGAGGGTGAGGTGGCGAGGCAGGTTCATTGCCTCTCTTTTCTCTCCCCCGTGGAGGACGATAGGATCTTCTGTTCAGTCTTTCTGCAGATGCTGTATGTGGCAAGCATCGTCTGTTGACTGTCCTTTTGCAGTGTTGGCAGCTTTCTGTGAAGTGGCCCCTGGTATGTAGCACCACCCAGCCTATCACTTTGTTTTTTCCTTGCCTAGCTTTTTTTTTTTTTTTCTTAAGATTTTATTTATTTGACACAGAGAGTGAGAGATCACAAGCAGGCAGAGAAAGAGCGAGGAAGCAGGCTCCCTGATAAGCAGAGAGCCTGACATGGGGATCGATCTCAGGACCCTGAGATCAATGACCTGAGCCAAAGGCAGAGGCTTTAACCCACTGAGCCACCCATGTGCCCCGCCTAGCTTCTTTTTAATCTCATCTTCACTGTCCTGGACTTACACCTCCCCAGTAAAATGTCAGCACCTTAATGGGGTGTCTCAGTGCCTTCTAAGTGGTCCTGAGCTAAAACAACAGTCAACACATACATAGTCCCTCCAAGTGCCAGATGCCATTCTCAGCGCTTCAGGGACACTGATTCATTTAATCCTTGCAACAACCTAGTGAGGTATTATCATCAAACCTGTTTCCATTTTACAATTAAGGAAATTAGGATATAGAAAGGTTAAGTCTTTCTAGAGGCATAAAAAGCAATCTTCTCTACAGGTTTGTTGCATATGAATATATAAATGAGTAACTGGAAATTTGCTCAAGAGAAAGAAATAAGAAGGGAAATTCCACTTCTAAATTCACTGGATGCTGCTGCTTCCATTATTAGGCTACTTGGTGGAGGAAAAGTTTTCAGCCTTGGATCCAGCAAAACGCAAGGCATAGACTAAATATTCAGCATTTACTTGCTAAAATAATGCATATTTCCTAAGTCTGGGTATTTTTTTTTTAACAACGTATATAAAATATTCCTTTAAACATACAAAGACTTAAAAGAGATTGAATAACACTGCTATTGCATGGTTCCAGGAGCTCAGATTATGAGGAAAAGTAATGGTGGGGAAATTAGCATAGGCGATTCCTTGCCACACCTTTGCTTTATACAAAATAGAGCTGAGTTGCTGGATTCAAAGTCCCTTAGGGTTGCAACAATAAACAAAGAATAAAAGATCTTGCCATGAAAATCAATATGTTGTCCAGAAAAATAAACAGCCAAGAAATGAGCATTTTCTTTTTTCTTTTTTTTAGTGCCTTATGAATTTTCCTTGGCATGAGCTGATCTTTTGTCAACAATCTTTGTTTCCTATTAGATGTGAATGGGCAGTGCAGTGGCCCTTATTCAAGTATTGAAAACTTTGAGAGACTTCAGGAAGCTTAAAGATTTGATGAGGACTGGAAACAAGTGACCAGGAAATGAAAGTGACACAACATTGTCAACTTTTAACCCAAAGACCCAGTCTTCTAATATGGTTGTTGTCTCAGTTTTTCTCACATATTTCTGCATTTTCTTTTTTTTCCAGTTACTGCATATTTTTAAAGGAGCAAACTGTTTTCTAAATGAATTGATTTTATGTGAAAAATGGAATATCAGAATTTAGAGTAAAATTTAAATTAATCTCGGCTTATTTTACCCTAGTATAGTTTCCTGAAAATTCTTTACAGCCTGAGAGCCAAGTTTTTAAAGCATATAATTTTCCATTGCACTGTAATCAAGCATCCAACTGACAAACCACTTCTACACTTATGTCTAAGGGAAGCAATGGGTGTTTTCATTTCATTTTTGGGGAACTCTTGATACACTGTTATTTGCCAGGTGAATCTTACAGTTGTAGAGCTAGAAAATGAATGTTGATGGGGGTGATCTGTAAGTCTTTGGATAAATAGGACAAACCTCCTCATCCTTTTTGGTACCCCTGAGAAATTCCTTTCTTACTGATAAGGGCAGAAAGCAGTTATATCTCCCTCAACTGACTCCTGCAGTCTGGCCCAAGGTACCACTGTGAGGCTTATCTGGGTGAATGCAATATGCCGGTAGCCCTGGTAACTGATATGGGTCTTGGCACACACCCAAATCTAAAAGCAATTGTAGTCTTCTTTAGCATTTTTCTGCTCAAGGCGACAGGAAAAGAAGATTTTTATAACCATTTGTCCATTTGTGCTTGAGTAATTTGTAATTAAAAAAAAATTCAGATCTCCCGTTTGTTTGGACAATTTATTTTTTGTGTGTGTTTGACTATTACCTTTCTGTGTGTTTGAATATTTTATCCAAGTTTCAAATTAATTAGCATTAAGGGATTCTAAATATTTTATTATTTTGTAATGTCTGCAGTGTCTGTAGTTATGACCCCTTTTTTCAATTCTAATGTCACTTAATTCATCTCCTTTCTTTTGTCTCTTGATCAATTTTGGCAGAGATTTGTTAATTTTATTATTCTTTGTAAAGAAATGAACTTTGGTTTTGTGGAGAACATTGTATTGTTACTTTACATATCATTAATTTCTGCTCTCATCTTCATATATTTTTTTAAATTCTACTTTCTTTGGGATCCACTAGTTTGTTTTGTAATGTTTGAAATGGATGCTTAATACATTTATATTTAGGCTTTTTTGTTTTCTATAGTACTTGAAGTTATAGATTTCTAAGCACAACGTCAGCTGCATGACATCAGTTTGGATATGCAATTATCATTCATTAAAGTTTTTTTCTAATTTAAATTATGAATTCTTATTTGACTCATTTAGAAGCATGCTTAATTTCTAAACATAAGTAGTTTCCAAATTTTCTTTTTATTACTGATTATACAATAGAAAATGAAATTTATAATTAATGTTTTAAATTTGTTATTTGTTTTATATTGCTATATGAGACTGGGGTGTGTGCATGTGTGTGTGTGCATGTGAGTGTGAGTGTGCATGTTTGTGTGTCAATGATTTAATTGTGCTCTAAAGTAAGGTTCACACTGAATTAGTTCAGTGTCCTATATGCATATATGTATAAAAACAGAGTTAATAAAATCTTCTACATTCAGTTTTTCTTTTCTACTGTTTAATTTACTTACTTACTTACTTTTCCTTTTGGCTTGCTTGTGCTATTAGTTTTTAATATAAATGATAAAAATTTCCCATTGTGATAGTGGATTCATCTAGTTCATTTTTTAACTTTTTATTTTAAAATAATTATAGATTTAGAGGAAGTTGAAAAAGAAATACAGAGAGATCTTGCCTATACTTTACCAACTCTACCCCACTGGTTATATTTTACATAACTATGATATACACTAACAGGAAACTGACTTTCGGTGCAGTGTGCACACAGACTTGTGTCATTTAATTACATGTAGATACTAGAACATTGATTCCATTGCATTCAAAATACAAAACAATTTTTATCACAAGCAACACCTCTCTCCTGCCATGCCCTTTATAGTGACATCTATCCCTATCCTCTGTCAACCCCTAAGCCATTTTCCATCTAAATAATTTTTCCAATTCAAGTTATGTAACTTGAATATTAAAGTACACAACTTTAAGAATGGCTTTTAAAACTCAACCTAATGCCCCTGAGATCCATCCAAATAGAGTGTATTAACTGCTTGTTTTTTATTGCTAAGTAGCACTGTATGGTACGGATATACCACATTTTGTTTAACCAAATACTCCTTCAGAAGCATATTTCCAATTTTTGGCTGTTACAAATATTTGTATAGAAGGTTTTGTGTGGGCATGCAATTCATTTTTTTTTTTCCTTCAGTAAACATCCAGCAGTGTAATTACTAGGTCATATGGTAAATAAATGTTTATTTTTTTAAGAAATTGTCAAACTATTTTCCAGAGTGGCTGTACCTACATTTCATTCCACATGCAGTGGATGACAGATCCAATTTCTCAGTATCTTCATCAGCGTTTGAGATTGTTGGTATTTTTTTAAGCTGTTCTAAATAGAACTCTAGTTTAACAGAATTAGAAGATACCTCATCATGGTCTTAAATACATTTCCCTGGTGTACAGTGATATTGAACATCTTTTCACATGTTTATTTTCCACATGCTTCTTTGCCATTCCCTATTGTGAAATGTATCTTCATGCTTAATTATTTGTGTTCTAATTGATTGTTTGATTTTTACTGTTGGGTTTTGAGAATTCTTTGTATATTCTAGGTAAGAGTCTTTTGTCAGATATATGGATTATAAATACTTTCTCCCAGTCTATAATTTACCTTTCTTTCACCTTTATAGGATCTTTCACAGAACATCATTTTATTTCAATAAAATCCATTTTATTGTGTTCTTTTGTTCTTTTTGGGAACATGATTTTGTTCTTATGTCTAAGAACTCTTCAACATTCTCTAGGTCCCAGAGATTTTTTTCATTGTTTTCCTCTAAAATTGTTATATTTTTAAGTTTTGCACTTATATCCCTAATCTGATTTAGTTAACTTTAATATAAGATGTGAGGTTTAGCTCTAAATTCTTTTTCACTTATAGATATCAATTTTTCTAATACTAATTTTTGAAAAGATTATCCTTCCTCTATTGAATTGCTTTTGCATCTTTGTGAATAATCAGTTGGCTATACTTGTGTTGGTCTATTTCTGGGTTTTTATTTGATAATACTATCAATTTTTAAAATATATTTTGAAGTTATACTGATAATTACATACACATTTGGAATTTTAGGTCTTCCTCTGTACTGATTTAAGAAAAATCATATTTATTCCCTTCTATTCTGATGTTTTTACATTAAAATCCATTTCTTTTTATATATATCAGTATAGATATTTCAACTTTGAAAAATTTCTATTTGTTCAATAAATCTTCCATTCTTTTATGTAATTTCAAACTTTCTTATGATACTTTACATTTCCTTCTTACAGACTCATAAGGACAGGATTTTTATTGATTCATTTTGACAATTTGTGTCTTTTAACTAAAGCATTTTATCCTTTTAAAACAACTAGTATTTGGGGATTTTTTTTCTATCTTATTTTGTGTTTTCTATTGTTGCCCTTTTTATATATTCTATTCTTTCAGTATTTAGTATTTTCTTTTCTCATTCACTATTTCTACATAGTTGTTTGGAAATTAACCCTAATTTATGTTACTCTAGTGTATTAACAGTATACTTAAATATGAAAGCTCATCAATACTTTAATCCCCCAAAACAAAGCTTTTAGAATACTTTAACCACAATTACTCTCCATCTCAATTTATACACTACTGTTATCTATTTATTCTTGTAAAATCTTGACTTATAAAATTTTGTTGTATATGGACAATGTTTGTTTCAGTTTACCTGAATATTTACAACATTTACTAATGATTACTTCTTATTTTATTTTAATCTTTCATCTGGGATAATTTTCCTTCTGCCCATATTGCATTTTTCTAGTCTGCTGGTGACAAATTATGTCTTTTTGTTACTTTCAAAAATGATCCTGATTTCACTTATGCTTTTAAAGTTATTTTTATTAGAAGTGCTACCCAGAGAAATTAGACAAGAAAAATAAATGAAATGCATCAAAATTGAAAAGGAAAAAGGAATATTGTCAGTATTTGCACATGACATAGTATTACATACAGAAAACCCTAAGGACTCCATTAAAAAAGTATTAGAATAAACAAGTTCAGTAAAGTTGCAGGATACAAAATTGATGCGCAAAAATCAGTGGTGTTTCTATACAATAATGATGAATGGTCAGACAGAGAAATTAAGAAAACAATCCTACTTACAACTGCATCAAAAGAATAAAATACTTTGAAATAAATTTAATCAAGGCAGTAAGAGATCAGTACACTGGAAGCTGCAAGACATTCATAAAAGAATAGAAGAGGATAAAAATAAACAGAAAGATTATCTGTTCTCATGCATTGGAAAAATTAATATTGTTTAAATGTCCATACTACCCAAAGCAACCTACAGGTACCAGCCTATCAAAACTCTGGCAGGGTGGGAGGTTGGGGGAACCAGGTGGTGGGTATTAGAGAGGGTACGGATTGCATGGAGCACTGGGTGTGGTGCAAAAATAATGAATACTGTTATGCTGAAAATAAATAAAAAATAAATAAATTTTTAAAAAAATAATAAATAATAAAATTTAAAAAAAACCAACTCTAATGGCACATTTCACAGAAACTGAACAAATAATCCTAAAATTTGTATGGAACCATAAAAGACCCTGAATAGGCAAAGCAATCTTGAGAAGGAAGAATAAAGTTGGAGGCATCATACTTCCTGATTTCAAGCTCTGACAATAGGCTATAGTAATAATAATTTTAAAAAGCATGATGCTGACATAAAAACAAACACATAGGCGGAGTCAATATGGAGAAATAGCAGGCTGAGACTACTTCAGCTAGCAGGAGATCAGCTAGATCGCTTATCTAAAGATTGCAAACACCTACAAATCCATCGGCAGATCAAAGAGAAGAAGAACAGCAATTCTAGAAACAGAAAAACAACCACTTTCTGAAAGGTAGGACTGGCGGAGATGTGAATCCAAAGGGTCAGGAAGATAGACCCCAGGGGGAAGGGCCGGCACCCGGCAAGTGATGGAGCAACGGAGCACAAAAATCAGGACTTTTAAAAGTCTGTTCCACTGAGGGACATCACTCCAGAGGCTAAACCGGGGTGAAGCCCACAGGGGGTCAGCATGGCCTCAGGTCCTGCAGGGTCACAGAAGGATCGGGGGAGTCTGAGTGTCGCAGAGCTTACAGGTATTAGAATGGGAAAGCCAGCTACAGAGACAGAGCCGAAGTGAACTCACAGCTCGGGGTTACCTTGAACCGGTCGCAGGCTCGGTGAGCTCGGAGCATGGCCGGAGGTCAGGCAGACGGGAATTGCTGGGTGCTATTCTCTGAGAGCACACTGAAGAATGGGGCCCCAAGCTCTCGGCTCCTCCGGGCCAGAGACCAGGAGGCTGCCATTTGTATTCCCGTCCTCCAGAACTCTATGGAAAGCGCTCAGGGAACAAAAGCTCCTGAAAGCAAACCCGAGCAGATTACTCAGCCAAGCCCCTGGTAAGGGTGGTGCAATTCCGCCTGGGGCAAAGACACTTGAGAATCACTACACCAGGCCCCTCCCCCAGAAGATCAACAAGAAATCCAGCCAAGACCAAGTTCACCTACCAAGGAGTACAGTTTCAATACCAAGGAGAGCAGCAGAATTCCAGAGGAGGAGAAAGCAAAGCACAGAACTCATGGCTTTCTCCCTATGATTCTTTAGTCTTGCAGTTCATTTAATTTTTTTTTCTTTTTCATTTTTTTCTCTTCCTCTGCTAAATTTTTTTAACTTTTACCTTTTTCTTTATTGACGTTTTTAAACTTGTTTATCTTATATATATATATATATATATATATATATATATATATATATTTCTTTTTTATACTTTTCTTTATTTGTTTTCTTTTTTTAATTCTTTTCTTTCTTTTTCTTTTTTCTTTTTTTTTCTTTCTTTCCTTCTGAACCTCTTTTTATCCTATTTCTCCCCCCTCACAATTTGGGATCTCTTCTGATTTGGTTAAAGCATATTTTCCTTTTAGTATTTTACTTGCTCCTTCATATACTCTTATCTGACAAAATGACAAGGCAGAAAAATTCACCACAAAACAAAGAACAAGAGGCAGTACCGAAGGCTAGGGACCTAATCAATACAGACATTAGTAATATGTCAGATCTAGAGTTCAGAATAACAATTCTCAAGGTTCTAGCTGGGCTCGAAAAAGGCATGGAAGTTTTAGAGAAACCCTCTAGGGAGATATAAAAGCCCTTTCTGGAGAAATAAAAGAACTAAAATCTAACCAAGTTGAAATCAAAAAAGCTACTAATGAGGTGCAATTAAAAATGGAGGCTCTCACTGCTAGGATAAATGAGGCAGAAGAAAGAATTAGCAATATAGAAGACCAAATGACAGAGAATAAAGAAGCTGAGCAAAAGAGGGACAAACAGCTACTGGACCACGAGGGGAGAATTCGACAGATAAGTGACACCATAAGACGAAACAACATTAGAATAATTGGGATTCCAGAAGAAGAAGAAAGCGAGAGGAGAGCAGAAGGTATATTGGAGAGAATTATTGGGGAGAATTTCCCCAATATGGCAAAGGGAACAAGCATCAAAATTCAGGAGGTGCAGAGAACGCCCCTCAAAATCAGTAAGAATAGGCCCATACCCCATCACCCAATAGTAAAATTTACAAGTCTTAGTGACAAAGACAAAATCCTGAAAGCAGCCTGGGAAAAGAAGTCTGTAACATACAATGATAAAAATATTAGATTGGCAGCAGACTTATCCACAGAGACCTGGCAGGCCAGAAAGAGCTGGCATGATATGTTCAGAGCACTGAACAAGAAAAACATGCAGCCAAGAATACTATATCCAGCTAGGCTATCATTGAAAATAGAAGGAGAGATTAAAAGCTTCCAGGACAAACAAAAACTGAAAGAATTTGCAAACACCAAACCAGCTCTACAGGAAATACTGAAAGGGGTCCTCTAAGCAAAGAGAGAGCCTACAAGTGGTAGATCAGAAAGGAACAGAGACAATATACAGTAACAGTCACCTTACAGGCAATACAATGTCACTAAATTCATATCTCTCAATAGTTACCCTGAATGTTAATGGGCTAAATGCCCAATCAAAAGACACAGGGTATCAGAATGGATAAAAACCAAAATCCATCTATATGTTGCCTCCAAGAACTCATTTTAAGCCCAAAGACACCTCCAGATTTAAAGTGAAGGGGTGGAAAAGAATTACCATGCTAATGGACACCAGAAAAAAGCAGGAGCGGCAATCCTTATATCAGATCAATTCGATTTTAAGCCAAAGACTATAATAAGAGATGAGGAAGGACATTATATCACACTCAAAGGGTCTGTCCAACAAGAAGATCTAACAATTTTAAATGTCTTCCCACAACGTGGGAGCAGCCAACTATATAAACCAATTAATAACAAAATCAAAGAAACACATCAACAATTATAAAATAATAGTAGGGGACTTTAACACTCCCCTCACTGAAATGGACAGATCATTCAAGCAAAAGATCAACAAGGAATTAAAGGCCTTAAACGACACACTGGACCAGATGGACATCACAGATATATTCAGAACATTTCATCCCAAAGCAACAGAATACACATTCCTCTCTAGTGCACATGGAACATTCTCCAGAATAGATCACATCCTCAGTCCTAAATCAGGACTCAACCAGTATCAAAAGATTGGGATCATTCCCTGCATATTTTCAGACCACAATGCTCTGAAGCTAGAAGTCAACCACAAGAGGACGTTTGGAAAAAACCCAAATACATAGAGACTAAACAGCATCCTTCTAAAGAATGAATGGGTCAACCAGGAAATTAAAGAAGAATTGAAAAAAATCATGGAAACAAATGATAATGAAAATATAACAGTTCAAAATCTGTGGGACACAACAAAGGCAGTCCTGAGAGGAAAATATATAGCGGTACAAGCATTCTCAAGAAACAAGAAAGGTCTCAAATACACAACCTAACCTTACACCTAAAGGAGCTGGAGAAAGAACAAGAAAGAAACCCTAAGCCCAGCAGGAGAAGACAAATCATAAAGATCAGAGCAGAAATCAATGAAATAGAAACCAAAAAAACAATAGAAGAAATCAACAAAACTAGGAGCTGGCTCTTTGAAAGAATTAATAAAATTGATAAACCCCTGGCCCAACTTATCAAAAAGAAAAGAGAAAGGACCCAAATAAATAAAATCATGAATGAAAGAGGAGAGATCACAACTAACACCAAAGAAATAAAAACTATTATAAGAACATACTATGAGCAACTCTACGCCAACAAAATTGACAATCTGGAAGAAATGGATGCATTCCTAGAAACATATAAACTACCACAACTGAACCAGGAAGAAATAGAAAGCCTGAACAGACCCATAACCAGTAAGGAGATTGAAACAATCATTAAAAATCTCCAAACAAACAAAAGCCCAGGGCCAAATGGCTTCCCGGGGGAATTCTACCAAACATTTAAAGAAGAACTAATTCCTAGTCTCCTGAAACTGTTCCAAAAAATAGAAATGGAAGGAAAACTTCCAAATTCATTTTATGAGGCCAGCATCACCTTGATCCCAAAACCAGACAAGGGTCCCATCAAAAAAGACAATTACAGACCAATATCCTTGATGAACACAGATGTGAAAATTCTCACCAAAATACTAGCCAATAGGATTCAACAGTACGTTAAAAGGTTTATTCACCACGACCAAGTGGGATTTATTCCAGGGCCTCAAGGTTGTTTCAACATCCGCAAATCAATCAATGTGATACAACACATCAATAAAACAAAGAACAAGAACCATATGATACTCTCAATAGATGCTAAAAAGCATTTGACAAAGTACAGCATCCGTTCCTGATCAAAACTCTTCAAAGTGTAGGGATAGAGGGCACATACCTCAATATCATCAAAGCCATTTATGAAAAACCCACTGCAAATATCATTCTGAATGGAGAAAAACTAAAAGCTTTTCCGCTAAGGTCAGGAACATGACAGGAATGTCCATTATCACCACTGCCATTCAACATAGTAGTAGAAGTCCTAGCCTCAGCAATCAGACAACAAAAGGAAATTAAAGGCATCCAAATCGGCAAAGAAGAAGTCAAACTATCACTCTTTGCAAATGATATGATACTATATGTGGAAAACCCAAAAGACTCCACTCCAAAACTGCTAGAACTTATACAGGAATTCAGTAAAGTGTCAGGATATAAAATCAATGCACAGAAATCAGTTGCATTTCTCTATACCAACAACAAGACAGAAGAAAGAGAAATTAAGGAATTAATCCCGTTTACAATTGCACCCAAAACCATAAGATACCTAGGAATAAACCTAACCAAAGAGGCACAGAATCTATACTCATTAAAGTATAAAGTACTCATGAAAGAAATTGAGGAAGACACAAAAAAATGGAAAAATGTTTCATGCTGCTGGATTGGAAGAATAATTATTGTGAAAATGTCTATGCTACCTAAAGCAATCTACACATTTAATGCAATTCCTAACAAAATACCATCCATCTTTTTCAAAGAAATGGAACAAATATTCCTAAAATTTATATGGAACCAGAAAAGAGCTCGAATATCCAAAGGAATGTTGAAAAAGAAAGCCAAAGTTGGTGGCATCACAATTCCAGACTTCAAGCCCTATTACAAAGCTGTCATCATCAAGACTGCATGCTACTGGCACAAAAACAGACACATAGATCAATGGAACATAATAGAGAGCCCAGAAATAGACCCTCAACTCTATGGTCAGCTAATTTTCGACAAAGCAGGAAAGAATGTCCAATGGAAAAAAGACAGCCTCTTCAATAAATGGTGTTGGGAAAATTGGACAGCCACATGCAGAAAAATGATATTGGACCATTTCCTTACACCACACACAAAAATAGACTCAAAATGGATGAAGGACCTCAATGTGAGAAAGGAATCCATCAAAATCCTTGAGGAGAACACAGGCAGCAACCTCTTCGACCTCAGCCGCAGCAACATCTTCCTAAGAACATCGCCAAAGGCAAGGGAAGCAAGGGCAAAAATGAACTATTGGGATTTCATCAAGATCAAAAGCTTTTGCACATCAAAGGAAACAGTTAATAAAACCAAAGGACAACTGATAGAATGGGAGGAGATATTTGCAAATGACATATCAGATAAACGACTAGTGTCCAAAATATATAAAAAACTTAGCAAACTCAACACCCAAAGAACAAATAATCCAATCAAGAAATGGGCAGAGGACATGAACAGACATTTCTGCAAAGAAGACATCCAGATGGCCAACAGACACATGAAAAAGTTCTCCATATCACTCGGCATCAGGGAAATACAAATCAAAACCACAATGAGATATCACCTCACACCAGTCAGAATGGCTAAAATTAACAAGTCAGGAAATGACAGATGCTGGCGAGGATGCGGAGAAAGGGGAACCCTCCTACACTGTTGGTGGGAATGCAAGCTGGTGCAGCCACTCTGGAAAACAGCATGGAGGTTCCTCAAAATGTTGAAAATAGAACTGCCCTATGACCCAGTAATTGCACTATTGGGTATTTACCCTAAAGATACAAACGTAGTGATCCAAAGGGGCACGTGCACCCGAATGTTTATAGCAGCAATGTCCACAATAGCCAAACTATGGAAAGAACCTAGATGTCCATCAACAGATGAATGGATCAAGAAGATGTGGTATATATACACAATGGAATACTATGCAGCCATCAAAAGAAATGAAATCTTGCCATTTGTGACGACGTGGATGGAACTAGAGCGTATCTTGCTTAGCTGAATAAGTCAAGCAGAGAAAGACAACTATCCTATGATCTCCCTGATATGAGGAAGTGGTGATGCAACATGGGGGCTTAAGGGGATAGAAGAAGAATAGATGAAGCAAGATGGGATTGGGAGGGAGACAAACCATAACTGACTCTTGATCTCGCAAAGCAAACTGAGGGTTGCTGGGCGGAGGGAGGTTTGGGGGTGTGGGGTTATGGACATTGGGGAGGGTATGTGCTTTGGTGAGTGCTGTGAAGTGTGTAAACCTGGCGATTCATGGACCTGTACCACTGGGGATAAAAATATATTATATGTTTATAAAAAAATTAAAAATTAAAAAAATTAAAATTAAAATTAAAAAAAAAACAAAAAAACACATAGATCAATAAACATAATAGAGGACCCAGGAATGGAACCACATATAAATTGAAAAATTAGTTTATGAAAACATAGTCAAGACTATACAATGAGGAAAGGACAGCCTCTTCAATAAATGAAGTTGGAAAAACTGGACAGTCACATGCAAAAGATTGAAATTGGAACACTGTCTTATACCCTACACAAAATTTAACTCAAAATGGATTAAAGACATGAATGTAAAATGTGAAAATTAAAACTCCTAGAGGAAAATGTAGGTAATAATCTTGACATTGGTCTTGGAGATTATTTCTTCTGATTTGACATTAAAAGCAAAGGAAACAAAAGCAAAAATAACCAAGTGGGATTATATCAAACTAAAAAGCTTCTGCAAAGCATCCACAGAATAAAAAGGCAAGCTACTGAACTGGAGGACATATTTTCACATCATGTATCTATTAAGGAGTTAAGTATATAAAGAATTCATACAACTCAATGGCAAACAATAAACTATTTAATCTAATGGGCAGAGATCTGAAGAGACATTTTGTTCAAAATGATGATCACCAGGCATATGAAATGGTACTCAACATTATTAATCAACAGGAAATGAAAATTTAACCACAAGGAGGTATCACTGCACACTATTCATGGTTATTATCAAAAGGACAAGGAGGAACAAGTGTTGGTGAGGATGTGGAGAAAAGGGAACTTTGGGCACTGTAGGTAGGAATGTAAACTGGCATACCACTATGGAAAAGAGTATGGAGTTTACTCAAAAAATGAAAAATAGTGCTCCAATTCAAGATGATAATGTAAGAGAAACCTGAAATCTCCTCCACGCACATACTAAATCTACAGCTACACAAGGAACAATTTCCTCTGAAAAAGTCCTACAAACAGGCTAAGTGACTCCTATATATTGGTTGATTGAGAGAAGACACACATCACAGTGATAGGGAAGGCTAGGGCACAATCTTGCCATAATGCCCACTTCCACAGGACAAGGTGCCTCACAGTCAGGACGGAACTTGAATGCCAGATCTTCTCCCTAAGGAGTGAAGAGTTTGACCCCTCATGAGGCATCCCCAATTTTTAAGATGTGCACAGAAGAGACAAGCCCCTAAAACTTCTAGCTTTGACAAGAAAGGGGGCCAACATTCATAAGACCCACAAAGCTAAAACAATCTGAGAAATGGCAAATTAAAGGGCTTGAGTGCTTGGACTCACCCAGCCTGGGGCCCAGCCCAGAAGTAGCCATATAGAGGTACCAAGAGTTTGTGTGAGAGAGCCTCACTTGGTATCTTATAGCTTTAGGCAGAGGGGCAGGCTTTATGTCTGGCAAACATCCAGGCATGCTCTCAGTGAATGTAGGCTGGTTCATGCCATCTTTGTGCTTTCCTCTGCCTTGATACCGCTCACTTGTATCTACCAGATGAGAGCTTATACATTTGTCTGGAACCTTGATTTTTCAACCAGTTCCCAGTGGACATTCTAGATCACCTGGCACTCGTGAGCAGCAGGGCTTATACTTATGCTACCCTAAGATTGTATATATTTTCATACATTAAAAGTTGTGCCTGAAGGTCTGATTCTAATCACCCTGATCTAGGTGTTGACTGAGATCCTCCCCTTTGGGACACTGACAGGTCTTGACGTACCCTCAACTCCTAGGAGTCACTAAAAATAAAATAATTTTCTTGGACAATCACAAAGGTTTGAGAGAAAACTGAAAGCTAGGGCAAGTCTGAACAGTAAGGTTCACCACCTACATAAGGCTACTCTTTCAAGACTAACAGAAGTAACTATTTTACCTAATGCATAGAAACCAACACAGAGTCAAGTGACACGAATAAACCAAGTAATACATTCTGAACAGAACAACAAGATAAAACCTCAGGAAAAGACCTTAATTAAATGGAAATAAGCACTTTACCTGATGGTTAAGGGTAAGCCCCACTGCTCACCAAACTCAGGATAAGAAATGATGAACACAGTAAGAACTGCAGCAAAAGAGAAAATGTAAGAAAGTACCAAACAGAAGTCACAGAGCTATAGAATACAATAACTGAACTGAAAAATACATTAAAAGGCTTCAACAGGAGACTAAATGAGGCAGAAAAAAGGATCAGTGAATGCAAGGACAGGGCAGTGGAACTCACCCAATCAAAGCAGGGAAAAAAAGTGAAAAAGAAAGTGACGATAGGTTAAGACACTTACAGGACAATATCAAGTGGACTAATGCTGACATTATAGTGAACCAGAAGGAGAAGAGAGAAGAAAAGGGGCAGAAAAGTCATTTAAAGAAATAATGACAGATAACTTCCTGAAATCAGAGGAGGAAAAAGACAACCAGATCTAGGAAGCCCAGAATGTTTCAAATAAGATGAATCCCAAGATACCAGAACAACATATAATTAAAATGTCAAAAGTTAAATGAAAGACTCTAAAAAGCAACAAGAGTAAAACAACTTGATAATGCAAGAAAGCATCCATAAGGCTGTCTGCAGAGTTTTCAGCAAAAACTTTATAGGCCAGAAAGGAAAGTCATGATTATACAAAATGCAGAAGGAAAAAAAATTCCAACAAATAATGCTCTTTCCAGCAATGTTGTCATCTAGAATTGAAGGAGAGAGAGTTTTTCAGATAAGCAAAACCTTAGAAAGGTCATCAACACTACTGACATTACAAGAAATATTAAAGGGACTTCTTGAAGCTGAAAAAGAAAAGGTACTGGCTACTTACAGGAAAACATGGAAATATAAATCTCAGTGGTATAAGTAAACATATAGTAAAGATAGTGATTCATCTCTTACAATGCTAGCATCAAGCTTAAAAGACAAAATTAGTAAAAATAACCTTAACTACAAAATTAGTTAAGGGATACACAAGATAAAATTTGACATCAGAAAGAAACTAGGGTGGAGAAGAGTAGAAATGTGGAAATGTGGAGCTTTAGGAAGTGTTTATACTTTTTTTGGAATCAACTTAAAATAAACATAAATTGTTAAATGTAAGCCTCACAGTGACCCCAAAGCATAACCTAGAGTCGATACAAAAATATAAAGAGAAAGAAATCTAAGCACTAAAGATGGTCATTAATTCACAAAAGAAGGGAGCAAGAAAGGAATAAAGAACAGCCAGAAAACATTTAACAAAATAGCTATCAGTACATATCAATAATTACTTTAAATTTGAATGAACTAAATCTTCCATGCCGTGGAGTGGTTGAATGGCTTAAAAAAGAAAAAAAAAAAAAAAAAAGCTGTCTATATGGTGCCTATAAGAGTCTTACTTCACAAGGGCAAAAATGAACTATTGGGACTTCATCAAGATCAAAAACTTTTGCATAACAAAGGAAACACTCAACAAAACCAAAAGACAACTGACAGAATGGGAGAAGGTATTTGCAAATGACATATCAGATAAAGGACTAGTATCCAAAATCTGTAAAGAACTTATCAAACTCAATACTCAAAGAACAAATAATCTAATCAGGAAATGGGCAGAAGACTTAAACAGACATTTCTACAAATAAGTAATCTAAATGGCCAAGAGACATGTGAAAAAGTGCTCAACATCACTCTCCATCATAACCACAGTGAGATACCACCTCACACCAGTCAGAATGGCTAAGATTAACAAGTCAGGAAACAACAGATGAGGATGCAGAAAAAAGGGAACCCTCCTACACTGTTGGTGGGAATGCAAGCTGTTGCAGGCCACTCTGGAAAACAGCATGGAGGTTCCTCAGAAAGTTGAAAATAGAGCTGCCTTATGACCCAGCAATTACACTTCTGAGTATTTACCCTAATGATATAAATGTAGTGATCTGAAGGGGCACATGTACCTCAATGTTTATAGCAGCAATGTCCACAATAGCCAAACTATGAAAAGAACCTAGATGTCCATCAAGAGATGAATGGATAAAGAAGATGTGGTGTATATATATATATATATGCAATGGAATACTATGAAGCCATCAAAAAACCCAAAATCTTATACACACCATACACAAAGATAAACTCGAAATGTATGAAAGACCGCAATGTGAGGCAAGAATCTATCAAAATCCTAGAGGAGAATATAGGTAGTAACCTCTTCAACATTGGCCACAGCAACTTCTTTCAAGACTTGTCTCTAAGGGCAAAGGAAACAAAAGCAAAAATGAACTTTTGGGACTTCATCAAGATCAAAATCTTCTGTACAGCAAAGGAAACAGTCAACAAAACAAAGAGGCAATCCATAAAATGGGAGAAGATATTCGCAAATGACACTACAGACAAAGAGCTGATATCCAAGATTTATAAAGAACTCTTCAAACTCAACACATACAAAACAGATAATCACATCAAAAAATGAGTAGAAGACATGAACAGACAATTCTCCAAAGAAGACATACAAATGGCTAGCAGACACATGAAAAAATGTTCATCACCTCTCGCCACCAAATCAAAACCACATTGAGATACTACCTTACACCAGTTAGAATGGCCAAAATTAACAATACCATAAACAACAAGTATTGGAGAGGATGTGGAGAAAGGGGAACATTCTTACACTGCAATGACATGGATGGAACTAGAGGGAATTATGCTAAGTGAAATAAGTCAATCAGAGAAAGACAATTATCATGTGATCTCTCTGATAAGAGGAATTTGAGAGGCAGGACAGGGCATTGTGGGTGGTAGGGAAAGAAAAAATGAAACAAGATGGGATCGGGAGGGAGACAAACCATAAGAGACTCTTAATCTGAAGAAACAAACTGAGGGGTGCTGGGGGGTGTGGTGGGAGGGATAGGGTGGCTGGGTCATGGACATTAATGAGGGTAAGTGCTATGGTGAGTGCTGTGAATTGTGTAAGACTATGATTCACAGACCTGTACCCCTGAAGCAAATAATACATTATATGTTAATAAAATTAAAAAATTAAATAAATAAATAAAAATAAGAGACTTACTTCAGATGTAACACATACAGACAGAAAATTAAGGGATGGATAAAGATATTCCATATAAATGGGAACTAAAAAATGCTTAAGTACTCTGCTTATAATAGACTAGACTGAAATGAAGACTGTTAATAATAAAGAAAGGCATTATAGGGACTCCTGGTTGGCTCAGTGGGTTAAGCCTCTGCCTTCAACTCAGGTCATTATCTCAGGGTCCTGGGATCGAGCCCCACATTGGGCTCTCTGCTCAGCAGGGAGCCTGCTTCCCCTCTATCACTCTGCCTGCCTCTCTGCCTACTTGTGATCTCTATATGTCAAAAAATAAATAAAATCTTTAAAAAAAAAAGAAAGGCATTACAATATGAAAAAGGATCCAATCTAACAAGAATATATAACATTTATAAATATTTACATACCCAGCACAGGAGCAGAGAAATATATATGGTAAACATTAACAGAACTCAAGTGAGAAATAGACAGCAATACATTAATAGTGGGGGACTTTAATATCACACCTGTGTCAATAGATAGATTATCCAAACAGAAAATCATTAAGGAAACATCAATCTTAAATTACATGTTCAACCACATGGATTTAACGCATAAATGTAAGGCATTCTTTCCAAAAGCAACAGAATATATGTTCTTTCAATATGTTAGGCCACAAAACAAGCCTTTTAAACTGAAGAACACTGAAATCATATCAAGAAGTTTTTACTTCATCAAAATCAAAAGCTTCTGCACAGCAAAGGAAACAGTCAACAAAACAAAGAGGCAACCCACAGAATGGGGGAAGATATTTGCAAATGAAAGTACAGACAAAAGGTTGATATCCAGGATCTATAAAGAACTTCTCAAACTCAACACACACAAAACAGACAATCATATCAAAAAATGGGCAGAAGATATGAACAGACACTTCTCCAATGAAGACATACAAATGTCTATCAGACACATGAAGAAATGTTCATCATCACTAGCCATCAGGGAGATTCAAATTAAAACCACATTGAGATACCACCTTACACCAGTTAGAATGGCCAAAATTAGCAAGACAGGAAACAACATGTGTTGGAGGGGATGTGGAGAAAGGGGAACCCTCTTACACTGTTGGTGGGAATGCAAGTTGGTGCAGCCACTTTGGAGAGCAGTGTGGAGATTCCTCAAGAAATTAAAAATAGAGCTTCCCTATGAGCCTGCAATTGCACTACTGGGTATTTACCTCAAAGATACAGATGTAGTAAAAAGAAGGGCCATCTGTACCCCAGTGTTTATAGCAGCAATGTCCATGGTCGCCAAACTGTGGAAAGAACAAAGATGCCCTTCAACGGACGAATGGAGAAGGAAGATGTGGTCCATATACACTATGGAGTATTATGCCTCCATCAGAAAGGATGAATACCCAACTTCTGTAGCAACATGGATGGGACTGGAAGAGATTATGCTGAGTGAAATAAGTCAAGCAGAGAAAGTCAATTATCATATGGTTTCACTTATTTGTGGAGCATAACAAATAGCATGGAGGACATGCGGATTTAGAGAGGAGAAGGGAGTTGAGGGAAATTGGAAGGGGAGGTGAACTTAGAGACATTATGGACTCTGGAAAACAATCTGAGGGTTTTGAAGGTGCAGGGGGTGGGAGGTTGGGGGAACCAGGTGGTGGGTATTGGAGAGGGCACGGATTGCATGGAGCACTGGGTGTGGTGCAAAAACAATGAATACTGTTAAGCTAAAAATAAATTTAAAAAATTTAAAAAAATAAAAATTTTTTTAAAAAATAAAATTTTTTACAACCACAATGGTATGTAACTAGATATGAATTACAAGAAAAAACTGCAAAATGCACAAATATGTAGAGATTAAACAATATGCTAGTGAACAAGCAATGGTCAAAGAATAATCAAAAGAAAAAAATTTTTGGAAATTCTTTGAAAACTAATTTTCCATGAAAATAGAATACAATATTCCAAAAGTTATGGGATGCAATGAAAGAAGTTTTAGTATAGACATTCACACTGATAAGTGCATACCTGAAGAAATAAGAAAGATCTCAAATAAACAGCCTAACCTTACACTCACAGAACCAGATCGAAGAACAAATAAATTCCAAGTTCAGCTGAAGAAAATAGCAAAATCAAAGCCAGATTAAATGAATTAGGGAGTAGGAAAACAATAGAACAGATTAATAAAGCTAGTAGTTGGTTCTTTGAAAAGACAAAGTTGACAAACCTTAGATAAGCTCACCAAGAAAAAAATAGAGAGGACTCAAAATCCAAAATCAAAGAGGAAACATTACAACTGATACTACAGAAATACAAAGGATCAATAAGACTCCTTTGAATACTTATATACTTATATGCCAACAAATTTGACAACCTAGCATAAATGAGTAAATTCCTAGAAATATATGATATATATATATATATATATGATGAATATATATATTCAGTCTACCAAGACTGAATCATGATGAACACAAAATCTGAGCAAGCAAATTATTAGCAAGGAGATTGAGTCAATAATCAAAAACCTCATAAGCTAAAGTCCAGGACCAGATGGCTTCACTGGTGTGTCCTACACTAGGCATTCAAAGATTACCAATTATTCTTAACTCTTCCAAAAGAGGAGAGGAGAGAACTTTTACAAACACCTTTCACAAGGCCAAGATTACCATGATAATAAAACTAGACAAGGATGCCACAAGAGATGAAAATTTTAGGTCAATATCCCTGATGAGCAGAGATGCCAAAATCTCCAACTAAATACCACCAAATCAAATTCAGCAATACTTCAAAAGTCAACCAATTTGATACAGCATTTTAACAAAATGAGAGTAAAAAGTTACATGATTACTTCAAGACATGAAAAAAAAGCATTTGAAAAAATTGAACATTGATTTATGGTAAGAACTCTCAACAAAGGGGTATAAAGAGAATGCACCTCAAAATCATAAAAGCCATCTATGACAAATCTACAACAAACATGGTTCTTAGTGATCAAAAGCTGAAAGATGGGGGCGCCTGGGTGGCTCAGTGGGTTAAAGCCTCTGCCTTCGGCTCAGGTCATGATCCCAGGGTCCTGGGATCGAGCCCCACATTGGGTTCTCTGCTCCACAGGGAGCCTGCTTCCTCCTTCTCTCTCTCTGCCTGCCTCTCTGCCTACTTGTGATCTCTGTCTGTCAAATAAATAAATAAAATCTTTAAAAAAAAAAAAAGCTGA